>NW_022900943.1:18701405-18707656 GCF_012274545.1 Fukomys damarensis | reverse complement strand
TGTAGAGTTTGTGGGGATTTTCTGGACACGTACATATGTGTGTGTGTGTGTGTGTGTGTGTGTGTTCAATGTAATCCCTCCACCTTCGCCCCTGAAAATAGTTTGATAACATCTACCTTACATTACTGAAATGCTGTGCACAGTGATTTGAGAGGTTAGAAGTGGGCAAGTGGGTTACAATGAAGTGTTGAGTGTAGCTTCAAAGTGGGTGGGTACAGGGCATGAGCAGGGACTTCCCAAGAGAGTCCAGGCTTGTTTTGTGAAATAGAGCTTTGCAATCAAATTGTATGTAGGATAAAACAGGTTGTTCTAGACATGGGAGAATTAGTCAAGAAAACCTACATGAAGGAAATTTAGGATGATCCTGATAGCAGAAAATGACCCTTGCTTAGAGGAATGGAATGCTCTGCAGTCCAAGCACCAAGAGCAGCACGTGCAAAGGCACCAAGGTGTAGAACCACATGATTGACCAACTCCATGCAAACCTGATAGAAAGGAATATGAGGGATAAAGTTAGAGGGGCAAGTTCAGTGCTCTAAGCCAACAGTCAGGATCTGTGAAAGAAAGCACATGTTCACCTTCAAAATTATTCACTCAGCACTTACTGGCCCCTCAATACTGTCCAGCTTTTATATTGTTATACAAATCTTTTATTTTTCCATTGCTGGGCTTTCTGCATGCTAGGCAAGTGTTCTATCACTAAGCTATTTCCTTTTAATTTTATTTTGAGATAGCGTCTCTCTAAGCTGCCCTGGCTGACCTTGAATTTACAATCCTCCCTCTTCAGCCTCTCAAGTAGCTGGGATTACAGGCATATGCCACCATGCCCAGCTAAAAATATTGTGTTTTCATTTGGCATAAAACTCAGTAAATTCATGATTTCCTATTAGGTTATTAGCAAGAAAAGTGATGGATCCCAAGACATCCTGACTTGCTTCTACTCACCTCTCCCTCACAGCTTGCCAATATTTATTTACCTTGCTGCTAAGCACCACCTATCCATGTGCCAAAGCCTTCAGGTCTTGTGTCCCAGCAGGTGAAAGATTGCCTGAGACAGCAGCAAACAGGAGCAGAAAGCTGGCGACTATTAAAACACACTTCTTGACTTACAGTCAACTGTCAGGTAGGAAAATTTATCTTCCCTGATCAGAGCCAAAAGCATCGGGAGGCTGGGCTGGGAGTGTTTGTGTGTGCCTGTGTATATATTAACTATCCACCTGGGAAATCTCTCAATCAGCATTTATTTCAATAATCTCATACATTTCCAGGGCACCTTTCTCCAAAATGCCTCCAAAGCAGTTTGTAAATTTTATATAGCTGGGGAATTACCAAGGAAATAGATACTTATCAGCCTCCTGGTGAGGACAAGGGACTAAGAGTACTTTTGTTGAGAAGTAGAGGGATCCAAGAAAGTGTATTTCATTCAGAATGTGGTTGCATTTAAGCAACACTGTGCTTCATTAAAAATGTTACTCTGATTTCCCAATTCATTCAGAATCTATCCAGCTTTCTTCTGCTTCCAGATTTATCACCACAGTTGACACTAAATTTTGATGCCCCGGAGCAATACTTGCCTTCAACTTGGATATTACTACAAACCCAGACCAACAACAGTGGGCAGTGAGACCTGGCATCACTCTCGGGGGTCACAAGTTATGCGTCTCTAGTCCACTTCTGGGCAGTAGCTGCAGAGTGCTCCGGGGGCCAGGGCGCACTTGTGAGGAAAGTGAAGGGGCTTCCACGCATTCCCCAAGGCAGTAATATTTACCGAGCAATGACTATGCTCTAGCAACTCTGCCAGGGTGTGGAGATGTAACTAACAGCAAAGGCCCCGCCTGGAGCCAGCCATCTGGCCGGGAGGATGCTGATTAATCCAGTCATGGCACAGATCACTATAATGTTAGCGTTGTTATCAAGGTGACAGAAGATGGTGCTGAGGACCTCAGCAGAGCCGCTGACCTAGACTGGAGGGGAGGGGTCAGGGAAGAGCGTCGGGGACAGGGTGAATCCGGGTACACAGGCACAGCAGGGGCATTTGCTGAATAGGGTGCAGGTACTGGTTAAATGAAACAAGGCTTGTCAGGCCCTGTACCTGCCGATGGCCTGTTAGAAGCCAGGCCGCACAGCACAGCCGGGGTGAGCAGCAGGTGAGCAAGTGAGGCTTCGCCTGTATGCACAGCCTCTGGTCTCCTGCATTCCGGCCCAGGCTCCCCGCCTGCAGTGACAGTGGCTGCGTTGGATTCTCACTGGGAACTGCGCATGCGAGGGACCTGGCTTGCGCGCTCCCTGTGGCCCATCTAACGCCTGATGATCCGAGGCGGAGCCGAGGGGGCGATGCTACCGCCCTGAGGAACGTCATTACTACATACAACAAACATACGTTAATAAAATGCAGAGAACTTAGCCCCCGCACCCCCGCCCGTGGTCCCTGGGAGACCGCTTCTGCAAGGAGCCCACCACAGCGCTGGACGCGGCCAGGGGCTCTCGGGGTCATTTTTATGTGTCACTGTGTACCTCGGCGGGCTGGGGCAGGCTCTGCTCAGCCCAGCCTACTCAGATGCTCCGGGAAGCCTTTCCCACCACTGCCTGCCAGGTCTCTCGAGACAAGCGCATATACAAAGACGGCACTACGTATTTCTATTCTCCAGAACTGTCACATTTTGCTGAGCTCATAACAGAACCGAGCAAACAGCCCTGTCATCCTCTGTAATCTGCGCTATCATTCACCGGAGCTTCAGCTCTGCCTGTCCTCCAGACTCCTGCAGCTCAGAAAGTCATGGGCTCGGCCACCCCTTCGGTGCGGTCCCGATGCCATTCTCGGGCATCTGTCCCCTGGGCGAGCCGAGAGGATTCTTAGGCCAGAGGGACTTCCTCCATCCGCTCATCTGCTCGCTGAGCAAGCCAACCTTTGTTTGCCACCTCAAACATCAGGGTTTTAGATAAAGAGAAACGAACTGCAGATTTTCACAAGGACGAATCGCAAATACATTATCGTGAGAAGAGGGGAAAAAAGTCAGACCCAAACGAATACATGTGATGTGATCCCGTGTATTGGAAATGCCAGAAGAGACATTGATCTGCGGTGGCAGAGAGCAGGTCAGAGCTTTCTGCTGAGCCCCAGGGTTGGGGACAACTGCGGGGGAAAAGGCGTAAGGGAATTTCAGGGGGCTGCAAGTGTTCATGCTGTGAGTGTGGGAATGGCTGTGCTGGCCTATACATTTGTCAAAAGTCATGGCTCTGTACACTTAAGCCGGGCGCATTTTATTGGTTATAAATTAAACCTCAATAAAGTGACTTTTAAAATAAACAAACGGACATTTTTATTGCCTAGCCAAGGGATCCAAAGTAGATCCAAGAGCAATCGCAGGAAACCCCAGCTAGCCAGACACATAGAAACCTTTGTATTGGTCCCGTACCCACTCCTGGTGTTTTTTTTTTTTTTTTCTTTCTGTCTTTCTTTCTTTCAGCAAGAAGCAGGTCTTTATTATCTGCACTAATGGAGGGGAACAATGACATGAAGAATCTAAAGAGAGAATAAACAATCCACACATCATTTACATCTGGTGGCACAAAAATATGTTTTGTTGCCAATGTGGAATTTGAATAGAGTTGTGTCAGTTTGATAACCCAAAATACACTTCAAATGAGACGTGAAGTACCCCAGAAGGACCTGTACTGTTGAGTGCTGGAAAGTACCTCACGTTCTTGCCTGGCATTCCAAGGAGGGGAGACTGCCCTGCCTTGGTGAGATTGGGTACCTCTGTCTCAAAGTGCAAAGCAAATAGGAGTGGAGGTGCTCAAGCCATTGCAAAAGTGCTTGCAGAAAATGTTTTCTTGAAAATAAACTGGAATCATCTACTTGCAGATAATTGAGAACAGATTCTTAAAAATCAGGTTCTTCTATTTAACATGCAGTTCAGCTGGCTCAGGCTCAAAGAAATCTTTCCTGGCACACTGCACGCCCCTTCCCAAGCCCTGTTGCTCCTGAGGTCGGATTCGCCCCGCCTCCTGTCCCCAGCACTCTGTACTTTGTCCTTCATGGCACTTACCACGTGAAAGCAAATGTCTGTTTACTAATCTGTGTCCTGGACCAGACTGAGAGCTCTTTGACAACAGGGTCTGCTGAGGTCACTGTGTGTCCTCAGCTTCGGGAACAGTGGCAGGCTCATAGTAGGTGCTTAAAAGGGAGTTGCTGAGTTGTTATTGTTCTGCACACATAACAACAGAGTTTATTTAAGGTTCTGAAAAATCAGTTGCACAAACAGGAAAACTCTGGCGCTTCTAAGGGGAGCTCCAGCCAAGCGCAGCTCCAGCAGGAAATACCAGAAAGTCAGTATCCAGCACGGAGATCGCTGTGCCTGTGTTTCAAGGCAAACTCTCCTGCGCTGATCTCCAAGAAGTGGGGGAATGGCCAGTGTGGCTGCTCACATCTGCAATGCCAGCTACTCAGGAGGCTAAGGCAGGAGGATTGAAAGTTCAAGGCCAGCCTGTGCGACTTAGGGAGACCCTGACTCAAATTTTTAAAAATTCTAAAAATAGGTAAGGAAAAAGCCCCAAGGTAGAACGTTAATGCTTGCCCGGCATGCACAAAACCCTAGATTTAACCCCCGGTGGCCCCACCCAAAAAGGCAAGAGGCTGTGGAATAGTCTGGAAAACGCAAGCAAATAAATCCCCAAATGAGAACAGAGGGGAGGAGGAAGCTCCCTGATATCTCGACACCCTAGGGAGCTGGAGCAGCACCGAATTTGGAGGCTGGGCCACGTGGACTCTCACAGCCTTGTAGACGACATAGTAACCCCTCCCTGGAGAACGCTGCAGAGTTTCATCTGCATGATCTCAAGGCACATTTCTGCTCCCTACATTGTGAGGGACAACAACAGTAGAACAAGCGCTACTCTTCCATAAAGAGAGACAGGCCTGGACCATGTGTAGGAAGACGGCTGCACCTCGAGACTGCAACGTTAAATAAATCAGACACGCAAACTTAAATATCACATGGTTTCTCTTACAGGAGAAACCTAAAGTACAAATAAGAGATAGATAATGGGAAGAAAGGAGGTGGCTTTTTCTCAAAGGGGAAGGGGATCAGAGATGGAGGGAGTGGGGAGGAGAAGGAAAGGGGATGAAAAGGAATAAAGATGTGTTATGTACACGTGCCAACGCCACGCACGGAATGTAATCATTATATACCGCAGATACGTACTAGTAAAACTACCAGCAAAATGGCTGGGTTTTTTAAGTAGACAGAGTGACAGGACAAGAAACGAGGAAACTCTGAATATATCGCAAATTACTGCTCATTGTTCACATACCGGTTTCCAAGATCCAGATCACCCCAGCGGCTGTTTCCCTTCCACTGCCTCCCGCACCACCTCCACTCCCACCCCCGCCACTAGGGTGAGTGAGGAGCAAGCAGAGAGCCCAAGTCCACCGCATCACCACGAAATCCAGGCTTGGGAAACAAAGGATGGCCGAAAACCAGCGCTTGTGAACGTCTGCACTCTGCTTTCCATAAATTCGCCCTGCTGGGGATCTAGGATTCAGTACCCAACGTCTAGACACCTTGAGTCATTGACCGACGAAGCCCGTATCCTCTCAGCAAAATGCTTAGCTGAGCTTAGGCCAGGGATTTAGCTCAGCGGTGCCGCCCACCTCGCAAGCACAAGGACTTGAGTTTGAGCCCCGGTACCAAATAAAAAAAGCTGAGTTAGGAAGTGATCTCGGGGTTGGGGCAGTGTTCCCTGGTAGACTGCTTGGCTAGCATTTAGGCCCTAGGTGATCCCTGGCACCACAAAAACAATAATAATAATAAATTAAAAGTCCATTTTTTTAAAAAGTGACCTGGTGAATTTAACATGGTCCTAAGGCCTCTCAAATGACTTACCTTGAATTTCCATAATGAACCCTTCCAGTGCTTGGGGGAAAACACAAAAAGTTCTCAACAGTGAACTCAGATGGACAGGTAAACGCTCAGCGTGTGCCCCTCACTCCCGTGTCACCTGGCCTTCGTTCATGAAAAGATTCTGCCAATGAAACCGAAAACATTCTGGCTTGAATCCTTTTACTGGGGATATAACCTAATCTACTCATACACCCTTTCCTTGGTAACACACAGGTCACAAAGTAGGTGTCTCAGCACACGCCTGTCATCCCAGCCATCAGGAGGCCCAGGCAGGAGGATTGCAAGTTCAAAGCCAGCCTGGGCTATAAAATGAGACCTTGTGTCCAAAAAAAAAAAAAAAAAAAAAAA
>NW_022900943.1:18688906-18701207 GCF_012274545.1 Fukomys damarensis | reverse complement strand
CACAGTAATTCCCACCTTGGAGTTTTGACATGAGCATTGACTGAGTGGTTCTGATTATTAATAATAGTAGTAGTAATGACCATAGCTCAAAGCTCAAGTACAGGAGCCATTTTGCCTTCTCCTTTGAGAGTGCCACCAACGAGTGGCAGCAGTTGAAGGAGAGCGCACAGCTGCTCTCTTGGCACCCTACACTTTAACAACATTCTTTCCCGCCCTAAGGCCAGTGGGAATGCGCCTGCCTCCCTGTTTGTGTGTTTGTGCCGACACTGCAGCTCACCTGAGGGAAGGCAAGCTTGTAAATGCTGTATTCTACGAGACCACGCCTTCTGACTGGTTTTGGAGAAGGAGAAGGGGCTCCCAGGAGTAACACCTAAGAAAAAAACAAGAAAGTTCAAAGGGTCAAGGTAAATACTTAGAAAATCCAATGTAGAAGGTTTGATCAAAAATATGGTGAATGCCTAAAAATGTTTAACGAAATTTATTACAATGAAATATGTTTTGCCATTAGAACCCCTCCAAATGCTCCACTTTGAACACCCTTACCTCATCATTCTTTCTACTTTCCAAAGCAGTTCTGGAAGTCCTATTTCATGTGTGTCATTAGTTGCCCTGTGATGTCCTGAGCTGATACAAAACATTTACCTTTCATGGTCATTTTGACTTTGGAGAAGAGCCAGAGGCCGCCTGGTGGCAGATCAGCTGGTTAGGGTGAACGAGGACACACTGTAATGCTTCTGTGAGCCTGACTTTCTGTTGGATGGCCCTTGGCTGCAGCATCCACTGTATTTTTATCATACCTTATAAAGAATACTCATGAAAGACAATTTCCAGAACTGCTCCAGAAAGTGAAAGAAGGATAGGGTAAGTGTCCAAAGCAAGGTCGGGTATTGTGAAGACAATTTGTAGCAATGTATCTTTTACTGTACATTTTTAAAATTTAAATATTCACCACTTATTTTGATCACACTGTGTTATGGCTCATGTCTAGGTGTCCAAGCCTCATGCAGTCATGGGTGGTTTTTTCAGAGGTGGCTGAATCTGCAGTGATCGATTACTAAACTAGTACACTGATTGGTCTGGCACCGCCCTAATCCCAGTAGTCTGGATAAAATAAAAGGGGCAGAAAGACGTTGTTAAGGTTCCCTTGTTGTTTTTGCAACCCTGTGAGCACCATGAACTGTTTCTTCTCTGCGATGCCACCCTGCCTTGGAGCCAGCCAGTTATGGACTAGAAACCTCTGCAAACTGTGAGCTAAATAAACCTTTGCCCTTTTAGTTTTGGGTGACAGGTATTTTGTCTCAGCAGTAAGAAAAGTCATTAAGACACACTGTGTTGGGATGAGCACAACTTCCCTAAACACGTCTCTCTCCCCGGGCTCACCTCAAGCCCAGTGTTTTGCATTGGGTGCCAATGAAGTCGATAAATATTTCTCATGCCTTCCCTGGGATGGGCAAGGTAAGGGGACCACACGTAAACCACACAGAGCCGTCGTCCTCAGGAGGAATTTAGTAAATGTTTGATGACTTGAACAGAAACTTGGAGAGATCAGCTCCAGTTTATCAAAATTCCATAGCACTTGGCCTGCCGCACCCTTAGGGAACAGCCCCCCCACACCCTGCCTGCAGCGGCCCTCTCTTGCTGGAAGTCAAACACCTGTGAAGGGCAGGTGGCTGGTCCACTGCTGTGCACCCAGCAGGTGCCAAGCACGTTGTGCATGCTCACCATATACTGGGTGCGCTTAATCAGGGCACACGCTCACAGAGGGGCCCACCTGGCACATCCGCTTCCTACCTGGCACACAGGTGCCCCCTGGCAGAGGAAGAAAGAGAGGTGCTCCAGGTCATGAAGCCAGGGACTTGGTCAGGAAAAGGACCCAACTCCTTAATTTCTTGCTTTCCATACACTCTCTTCACAAAGAAATTAAATCCCTAAGCAGGGAACATGGTGATGCACCCCTATAATCCCAGCACACAGGAGGCTCAGGTAGGAGGGCTGCTCGGAGTTCAAAACCAGCCAGCGTTCCATAGTAAGACCCTGTCTGAAAAATAATAATTAATAATAATAATAATAATAATAATAATAATAATAATGGCCCTAGTTGGAAGAGAGGGTTTTATTCAAAGAAATAACTTTGAAGACAGGACAAATATGGAAATGGTCCCTTCTCATTTTGACTTTGAAATTTAAAGGCTACTGAGCACAAGTATTCTATTATATGTAGCAAATATATGTATACAGACACACTTCTTTATGCATGTGCATATCCCTCTGCAGTATTAAAGCCTATAATAAAAATATATGAGTGTTACATATATAGCATTTTTGTACATTTATATAATTCACATTGTATACATGCAGATGACATACATATTGTAGGCATGAGAATATAAATATAAATAACTTACAAATAGATAAGTAGATACTCTGACTTACAATGGGGTATGTCCTAATAAATCATAAATTCAAAATATCCCAAGTCAAAAACGCATTTAGCCAAGCATGATGGTGCACATCTGTAATCGCAGCACTCAGGACACTGAGGCAGGAGGATTCTAAGTTCAAGGCCCAGGACAGATAGCTAAGCCCTACCTTTCTTAATCACTTTTCTCTTCACAAACTACTCTACAGCCAGAACGAAAAAGAGAGATTTACTTTGGCTCACATTTCAGTCCACAGTCAGCTGGCTCCAAAGCAGGAAGGTATGGCAGAGGGGCAGAGTGGACAAGAGCTGCTCACCGTGTGAAGCCAGGAAACAGAGAAGCGGAGCTTGGGAGAGAGCCAGAGCCTCCTCAGGCCATGCCCACAGCCGCCACCTCTCCGGAACTCACGAGTTGACTAATCCACCCATGAGCCTCCAAGACCCAGTCTCCTAAAAGCCCTGCTTGTGATCATTTGGGTTTTGTTGGGGAGTCTCCAGACATAAACCCTAACACTATTTTTTTAAAGTGCATTTAAGCCAAGCGTGGCAGCTCACACCTGTAGTCCCAGCACTCCAAAGGCTAAGATAGGAGGATTGCAAGTTCAAGGCCAGCCTGAGACAGATGGCGAGAATCTGTTTTCAAAAATTAATGATTATTAAAAAATAAATAAATATTTTTTTTTCTGGTGGGTTTTTTGTTTGTTTTTTGTTTTTTTGTTTGTCTCTGTTTGTACTGGGGATTGAACTTGGGACCTTGCGTTTGCCAGGCAGGCAACAGCACCACTGAGCTAAATCCCAAATAAATGTATTTAACTATCCCACATTTAATACACAGTAGCGTCTCATGATCAGATGCCTCATTGAGAAATGTGGCTTGTTGCTGCCGCTTAGCATTTGACAAAGTATTACACTATGTAGCCTTGACCTAGGAAAAGAACAGAAGTTAACATGCAAAGTGCAGTCCACTGAATGCACATCATACACTGAAGGCTGTATGCACACATCATATGCACACGCGCACATAAAAAGCTGAGTTAATGGATTTGGCTCTTGCTGTCTTGTTTGGTACTTTCTGGGAACTTCCTAGGATGAATTCCTCCTGATAAAACCTGAATCTCTGGCACACCAGTTTGGAGAAAGGCACTGCATCGGGCTCCAGAGAGCACTCCACAAAGCAGGGTCTTCCCGGTCTCCATTCCCGGGCCCTGTTCACACCCTGTCCCTACCACACCACATCCTTCATAAGACTGGTGGGAGAGGATGGGGATGGGAAAGAAGATCTTCAGCCACTGCACCTAAATAGCAGTAGCAGAGGCTATGCCTCTGGGAAGCGAGGGAGCCCTGGGTCATCCTGACACATAGATGGGGGAGGAAAGAATATAGGATATGCTCCATGCCAACTGGGTAAAGGACCAGCCAAGGAACTACCAACACATTGTCCCTGGCCCTTGCACCCAGAATTGCTCCTACCCAACCCAAGTACTAGCCCAGAGCTGTTGAGATTTGAAGGAGTCCCTGACCCACCCAGGTTTTGAACCAATTGAATCACAGAAATCAGACAAATGCAGACTGAGTGGGAGGCTGAGGCAGGAGGATACAAAGATGTACCTCACAAAGCTATCTTTCAAAAATGATCAAGAAATAAGATACCTCTATAATGAGAGTGTGAAGAAATGCATGACCACCAAACCAGCACTGCAAAATATTCTGAAGAACATTCTAGAAAGAGATGATGACTGTAACTCCACGAACCCCAACAGAGTGAATTCACCAGACAAGTAAACAGAGGGAGGAAAATAAGGAGAACTAACAAAAGGAAAATAATATGACAAGGATAAATCAGTACATATCAGTTATAACCATCAATGTAAATGTGTTCGCCTCACCAATCAAAAGAAACAGACTGGCAGAATGGATCAAGAAGCAAGATCCAACAATATGCTACATAGAAGGGCACATTTAATCCAAAAAGAAAATCATGGACTGAAAGTCAAAGGATGGAAAACAATGCTTCACAAGAAATGAAGCCAGAAAAAAGCAGAGGTAGCTATTCTATTTGTAAACAAAGTGGATTTCAAGTCAAGGTTGATCAGAAGGGACAAAAGAAAGGCCAGTACATCCTCATAAAGGGAACAATCCAGAGGAAGAGATGACAATCTAAATACATATGCACCAAATACCAGTGCATGCAACTATATAAAACAAATATTAACAGTCATGAAAAATCAAATAAACACTAATACAATTGTAAAGGAAGACCTCGATAGCTCACTGTCACAAATAGACACACCAACCAGACAAAAAATTCAACAAAGAAATATCAGAACTGAACCAAACTTTTGAACAAGTGGACTTAGGAAATATCTACAGAGTGTCCCACCCCACAACATCAAAGTACATATTCTTCTCAGCTTCACATGAGACATTGCCCAAAGTAGGCCATGTACTAGCTCATAGACCATGCTTAAAGTAATTGCAAAGGAATTGAAATTATCCCATGCATATTATCAGACTATAGTGCAGTGAAAATGGAAATCAATGTCAAAAGAAGCCACAAAAACTTCATAAACACACGGAAATTGAATAACACCCTTCTGAATAACCAAAGGGTCACAGATGAAATTAAAAAAGAAATTGGATAGTTTCTACAATTAAATGGTAATGCCAATACAACATACCAGAACACAATGAAAGCCATCCTACAATGGAAATTTATAGTGGTGTATTCCCATATCAGAAAACAGAGCAAGCTCAAATAAACCACATAAGGTTGAAATTCAAACTTTTAGAAAAAAAAAGAAAATGAAAAGCAAGTCAAGCCCAAAGCTCATATAAAGGAAAAAATTATGAAGATCAGAGCAGAAATCAATGGAATGGAGACAAGAAAACAATACAAAGAAGCAATGAATCAAAGAGTTGGTTCTTTGAAAGATTAAATAAAATTGACAAACCTTAGCCAACCTTATACAAAAAAAACACACAAAAAAACAAAAACAAAAAGAAAGGAAAGAAAAGATTTGAATCTATGCAATTAGAAATGAAAAGGGTAAAATCACAACAGATCCTGGAGGAATCCAGAAGATCATCAAGACCTATTTTGAGAACCTGTATTCTAATATGATGGAAAAACAGGGAAGAAATGGACAGATTCCTAAATACATATGAATTACCAAAGCTGAATAGAGAAGATATAAAAAGTCTAAATATCCCAATATAATCAATGAAATTGAACATGTAATTAAAAACCTACCAACAAAGAAAAGGCCAAGCCCTGACAGATTCACTGATGAATTCTACAAGATATGTAGAGATCTAATGCCACTACTTCTCAAACTCTAATGAAATTAAAAGGGAAGCAATACCCCCAAACATATTGCTAGCAGCAAGCAATATCCTGATAACAAAATCAGAAAAGGATACAACCAAAAAAAGAGAACTACAGGCCAATCTCCCTAACAAACATAGATGCAAAAATCCTCAATAAGACACTGGCAAACAGAATGCAACAATTCATCATGAAGATTAAAACCATGACCAAGTAGAATTTATCCCAGGGATGCAGGGATGGTTCAACATACACAAATTAGTAAATGTAATACACCATATTATCAGAGCCAAGAACAAAAATCCACATGATCTTCTCAATAGATACAGAAAAAGCATTTGACAAAGTCCAACACCCATTCATGATAAAAACCCTACAGCTTCTGGTGACGGGAGAGATTCAGCCCCGCCAAGGACAATGGATCTCATTGTCTTAAGCACAGTTTTAGCGCCTTCTCCCCATCTCTAAGCCCCCCAATAAATTGATTTGCACCCCAAAAAAACCCTACAGAAAATTGGAATAGATGGTCTTTATCTTAATCTGATAAAACCAACAGCCAGCAAGAATTGGACAAAAACTGGAAGCTTTCATGCTAAAATCAGAAACAAGACAAGGATGTCCACTATCACCACTCTTATTCAGTATACTTCTAGAAACAGCAGCCAGCGCAATTAGACAAAAAAAATAAATAAAGGGTTAGGAAAGGAAGAAGTTAAATTATTATTTGTGGATAACATAATAGTCTACATAGAAGACCCCAAAAACTTCATCAAAAAAACTAGATTTAATAACCAAATTCCGTAGTGTACCTGGACAGAAAATCAACACTCAAAAATCCATAGCCTTCCTGTACACAAATAACAAACTGAGACAGAAAGGAGAAAAACAACATCTTTCACAATAGCATCCCCCCAAAAAGAAAGAAATACTTAGAAATCGATCTAACAAAGAAAGTAAAAGACTTTTTCATTGAAAACTACAGTACTCTGAAAAAGGAGATCAAGAGGATATCATAAAATAGAGGGAGGGCTGGGGATGTAGCTCAGTGGCACAGTGCCTGCCTAGTAAGCACAAGGCCCTGAGTTCGATTCCCAGTTCCAAAAAAGAAAATGGAAAGATATCCCTAGTTCTTGAGTAGGAAGAACCAATAAGAGTGAAAATGGACATACTTCCAAAAATTGTTACATAGATTTAACACAGTTCCAACTGAAATACCAATAGCATGTATCACAGAATTAGAGAAACAATCTTGCAATTCATTTGGAACCAGAGAGACCTAGAATAGCAAAAGAAATTCCGGGCAGCCAAGGCAAGGCAGGGAGCATCACAGTCCCAGACCTGAAATTATTTAAATCTGCTGAAATGAAAACAGTGGGATACTAGCAAATAAACAGACCCAAGGATAAATGGAATAGATTAGAAGATTTACAAACAACTCCAAACATACTCAGCCACCTTATCTTTGACAAACGAGCCAAACACCTTCACTGAAAGAAAGATAGCCTCTTGAGTAAACAGTGCTGGAAAAACTGGCTTTCCACATGCTAAAGATTGAAATTAGACCTATATCTTTCATCATGCACTAACCTAAAATCAAAATGGATCAAAGATCTAAATATTAAAAAACAGAAACACTAAATCTGCTAGAAGAGAGACTAGGTAGAACTCTTGAAGGCATAGGTGTAGGCAAAGACTTTATTAACAAAACTTCAATTGCACAGGAAATACCACAAAGAATCAACAAGTGGGATCTCATCTTATTAAAATTCTTTTACACAGCAAAAGAAAACACAAATAGAGGGAAGGGAAAACTCACAGCATGAGAAAAACATTTTGTCAACTGTTCCTTAGACAAATGACTAAGATCTAGAATATATAAAGAATTTTAAAGAATCAAATGCCTTAAATTAAAAGACTCAAGCCAAAATGGGTATGTGAAATAAAGACACATCTCAGATGAAGAAGTAGAAATGGCAATTAATATATGAGAAAATGTTCAGCATCACTAGTCATTTGAGAGATGCAAGTTAAAACAATGCTGAGATTTCATCTCCCGAAAGAACAGCTGCTATCAAGAAATCAATCGCATGCCTGTAATCCCAGCACTCAGGAGGCTGAGGCAGAAGGATCGCTGTGAGTTCAAGACCAGCCTGAGCTACATAGTGAGTTCCAGGTCAGTCTCAGCTACATAGTGAGACCCTATCTCAAAAAACAAAACAAACAAACAAAAAATAAGAAATCAACCAATAACAAATGCTGGCAGGGCTGTGGAGAGAAAGAAACCCTACTCCACTGTTGGTGGGAGTGCAGACTGGTGCAACCACTGTGGAAATCAGTGTGGAGAGTCCTCAAAAAACTAAAACTAGAGGTTCCATTTGACCCAACTATCCCCCTTCTTGTTATCTTCCAGAAATAATTAAAAGTATCATACCACAGTGATACACACACACACCCATGTTTATAGTGGCACTGTTTGTAATAGCTAAATCATGGAAACAGCCCAATTGCCCATCAAGCAATGAATGAATAAAGAAGATGTGATTGTTGTATACGACTGAGCACTACTCTGCCATAAAAGTTATGCTTGGGACATTTCTAGATAAGTGGAGACCATACTCAAGTGAAATAAATCAGACATACATGTTTAAATTTTAATCTCATTGCTTCTCTGGTGTGGGAAACCAAAAGTGTAAATAAGGACCAGAATGTATAATAGTTACTGGGAAATGGGAAGAAAATCTTCAAATAGGAAGGGGAACAAAGAGAAGGTAGGGGAAAGGTAGGAAGGGACAAGGAAAAAAAAGAGAATAGAAGGAAAAATGGAAACAAAGTGCTTGTAAATAAGGAGGGGAAGAGGGAGAGAGGGGAATGGGAAAAAAGAAGAATCAAGATGCATAATATACAGATACAAATTCTCTATGATGAACATGATCATTATGCTTATCTAAAACGTATCCAAACCTACACACATCTCACAGAACTGTGCTGTTGAGAATGAGACAGGGGAAATTGTTTCTCTCTTTAGGGAAATCTAGTGAGTGAACCCCAAAGCACACTTTTGGGTTGACAAAGCTCTGTCTTCCACTGTAGTACCCAATCATGCATTCATTCAAAAACCATCTTCATTGAGCTCTTGCAACACAGGAGGCCCTGTTTTAGGTGCTGGGGACACAGGCACAGTCCCAGTCCCAGGGAGATTTATGAGAATTATGCTGAGCATCTATTATGCACCCCACATTCCAAGTGTTCTGTGAACACCTCTGAGGTTGCAGCCTACTGAATACAGTGGCAGAAAGAACTGAGGTCAAAACACTGGAGAGCCTGGATTTCTCTACTCCAAGGAGAGATTTCAGCACAGATTGCGTGTGGGTGGTGGACAGTTGAGAAAAACAAAGTAAATGGCAGATTTGATGAACTCAAATTGCATTTTGCTCATGGAAGATTGCACAAATTCTGAAGACACATTGGTTTGTTAACCTCAGGTAGGTAAAACCTACCCTAAAAAGTAATAACCAGCCCTGGCTTTAGGAACTTTAGAGGGGTGAGATTATGCACCCCACTCTTTAGGGGCATGCTGCTGACCCACCACAGCTCCCAGAGAGATGGGTCTGTTCATTTTTAGATACCACAGAAAGAGATCTTTCTGCCTGGGCTTCTTCAGAGCATTGTACATTTTGATAAAATTTTAAAACAACACAGCAGGAGAAAGAATAAAGGCCTTTCCTTCCTTTCTTCTCAATATAACTGTTCATGAAGGGCAGAGAGCCAAAAAGTTCATGTCCAGAAACTCAGGTACTGTTTGTAGCTCCCTAATGAGCAAAACTTTCTGGCCATTCGCTCACCCATTCATGTTGTTATCTGAAAACCTCAAGAAGATGAAGATGGGCACATGGAAGGTACTAAGTGAGGAATGGATTGGTGGATGGATGGATGGATGGATGGATGGGCAATGAATGAGTAAAATATCCCAAGACTTATCCCCACAGTCTGTTCCTCTTCCCACAAGCATAGTGAATTCAGGATTGGTTAGCAGTAACTATGTTGCTCATACTCCACCAGAGACCAGAAGTAGAGTTCTTACGTGCTGACTCCTAAGAAGAAAAAACTGAAGAGAGACATCAAATGGACTCATTCAGAAATGGACTGCCAGCCAGGGAGTGGTACACACTTGGAATACCAGCTATTTCCCGCTACTCAAAAGGCTGAGGAAGGAGGACTGCAATTTCAAGGTCAACCTAAGCATCTGAACAAAACCTGTCTCAAAAAAATTTTTTAAAGGAAAGGGGGAAATAAAATTATTTAAAGAGCTGAAGGTGTTGCTGGGTGTGGTGGCACATGCCTGTAATCCCAGCACTGGGGAGGCTGATCACTGTGAGTTCGAGACCAGCCTGGGTTTCATAGCGAGTTCCAGGTCAGTCTCAACTACATAGTGAGAGCATGTCTCAAAAAAAAAAAAAAAAAACCAAGAGCTGAGGGTGTAGCTCAGTGTTAGAGCACTTGCCTAGCATGTGCAATATCCTAGATCTATCCTTAGTACCTCAAGAGGAAAAAAAGACTACTCAACCCAAAAATAGAGAAGTAAAGAGATGCAAAACTCATTCAATGCAAGACCCACATACAAGCTGTGATGGTTGATTGAATATATCAGTTTGAGTAAGAGAAGCTCAACTAAATTGGCTCAGCAATTCCACACCCTATGGTATGGAAGACCCGCCCTAGGGCAGCTTGTTGCCTGGATGGTATAAAGAAATGTAGAAGGACAGATCAGCTTCCGTTTTTTTTTTTGTTTTTTGTTTTTTGTTTTTGTTTTTTTTTGGCAGTTAAATATATCTTGGAGTGGAATTAAGGCTTGCTTTCAAAATATGCTAAAGTGGGAAGGGTAGGGGAAAGAAAATGAGGCAGAAGAAAAAAATATGAGAAAAGGAAAAGATGGAAGGAAAGATTTTGTAAATAGGGGAGGGGGGAGGGATGAAGGGAGGGCTGGGGTATGGGGAAAAAATGAGAACCAAGACCTGTCATGAAGCTTCCATTTCTTTGGAGGAGCCCTAATCTTCACTTTAACCTTGGATGTCACCTCCTGGCTTCCAGGGCAAACGCTAGCCTCCAGTGCAGACTCTTCAGCCTTCCAGCACAGGCCTGTTGGCCTCCTGACGTGGGCTCTGCAGTGAGCTCCAGACCTTCAACTGATCCTCTAGTCTCCATGTGCGGACAGATCCTTTGTACTCTCCCACATCCAACTCCATGGGTGGCCAATCTTGTAAATTCTTATGTATTTGTATATACCGTGTTATATCTGTCTTTCTAGTAAACACTGACTGACACCCAGGTCCGTAACTGTCTCAGTTCAGTCACAAATATTCATTGAGCTTTAATGTCAGGCCAGAAGCTGTAGGTACCAAGGAGAATAAGAAGACACACTCCTATTCTTCCAGTTTACTCTCTCTCATCACCCCACCACTGATCCGCGGCCCCACATCTCCTCTCTAACTGCTTGGTTCATCCTTTACTTTGTCTCTAAGTTTAGAGTCCCCCATCTAACATTACACTAACCACCTGCTTGTCTCTCTCCCCTGTCACACACACCTGTGAATGGAACCACCTGTCCATCTCCTTGGTTCCGGCTCTGTCCTGCAGGAGACGGTCACACAATATGCCACGTGTGGCCCAAATGCAAAACTCTCCTGGTTTTCCCACTTCGGTAAGTGACACTTTCACCTGCTCGGACGCTCAAGCCCGAGATGACCTTGAATTTCCTTTCTCCTCCAGACCTCTGCTCAAACCATTCCCAAGGTGCAAACGCCATGCCCAACACGAATCTGGAGTCTGCCTCTTCTCTTCATCTCCACCAGCTGCCCGTTCTCCACTGCCTCCCACCTGGACCCTGAGAGTCTCGGAATAATTCTCCCACATTCTCGCTGCTCTGGCTTATTCATTGAAGGAACCAAGTGTGAGCAGTTAACTTCTCACCTGGATTACCTGCCCATGTATCCTCACTCTTAATGCCCCACAGTTCACTCACCTGGCTTCCAAATGCCAAAACCTGTATTTCTTTGCCAGAGACTCACAGCTACTGCCTCATCCCCCGATATACTTCAGGCCTCAAAGGACTGACAGGACAGTGTGAATAAATAGCTTAATTCTCATTCCCCTCAAGTGGAACTCTTCCTAGAAGTCCTTCATGATGCCCCTACATACTTCTCCCGTTTTTATCTCCCATCACACTGCCCCTTCGCCACAACACTGGGGCTTGTTGCTTCCTTTCAGCTCCATGAGCACTCTAAGCCCTTTCCCGTCCCAGGACCTTTGCACATTCTATTTCCTTGACCTGGATCACCCATACCCCACTCCTCACATGCCCGCCTGCCCCTCTTCCTCCAAGTTGCAGCACAAATATTCTTCCTCCAACGGGCCTTCTTCTAGGAACCCATTTACACTAGATTTTATTTCCTCCACGGCAATTAACACAATTTGTAACCTTCTTTGGGTTGCTTGACCAAGGTCTGTCTCCTTGCTAGATCAGAAGCTCCAAGAAAACAGATATCTAAGGAAAAAAAAAA
>NW_022900943.1:18670027-18688625 GCF_012274545.1 Fukomys damarensis | reverse complement strand
GAAGCTCCAAAAACAGATATCTAAGGAAAAAAAAAAGACAGATCTTTCTAGAAATCTTGTTCGGTTTCTTCACCAGGATGTAGCCGAAGGTCTGACGCATTATTTTTTAAGATTGAACAGACATGATCCTTGCCCTCAAGGAGCTAGACAGATCTTTCTAGAAATCTTGTTCGGTTTCTTCACCAGGATGCAGCCGAAGGTCTGACGCATTATTTTTTAAGATTGAACAGACATGATCCTTGCCCTCAAGGAGCTCACAGGGTAGTAGAAGAAACTCATACACCAGTACTTTCCATGAAGTGGTAGAGGTCAGATAGCAATGGGCAGAAAGCACCAATGAAGTGCAGGAGAGAAGCACACAGCCTACAGTAGAGGAGAAGAGAAATGGCCCCTCATTCTGCTGACCCCACAGCCTCCAAGTGCCGTGAGGTATGGAAAATAAACAAATCCTTCTTGCTTGGTTTGAAATCCCCAGTGATGCGTTAGGCGCGTAACAAATATCTACTGCTTGAATGAATGAACAAATGAATGAAAATGAATAAACAAATAGATAATTTTACTCTTTCTGAGTCAAATCAAAACAATCAATTCCAAATGTGGGTTTCAAACTTTTAAATATGTTCTAACTTTGAAAATAATCAAAACACCAAGCCACAAGGGAACTATAAAGGAAATCCTAGTACATCCTCTTAATTGAAAAAATATGTAGCCATTAAGAAATTATCAGTGAAGAGTTTGTAATAAGATAGAAAATTTACTCCAATGTTAAACACAAATCACCAATACATAAAAGGGTCTTTAAACGAGTAAGTCTTCAGATGTTTTCCTTTTTTTCCCCATTTTATACTTTGTGGATTCTAAGCAGCCTATAATAAAACACAATACCTTTATAATTAAAATAATAAACTTCTTTTTTCAAAAGAGAAATACATCCAAACACAGGCAGAATTAGTATGCCAATACTAGTATTTGCTTTGAAATAATGACCAAACAGGAAAAACAATGCATGTGTATACAGTTACTCTCATTAACCCAGTAAAGTTATCTTTCTGAAGTTAGATTACAAATTTATTTAATTCACCTCAACATGACTCATCACCACACCATGCAAACTGAGGCACACATTCTGAGAGATGAACTGCAAATGGCTTTCAGGTCTTGTTTTTTCAGGAACAAAGAGAACTACATCTTTAAAAGGTGGTCGCTGTAAGGC
The DNA here is from genome assembly GCF_012274545.1 of Fukomys damarensis. Classification (NCBI taxonomy): domain Eukaryota; kingdom Metazoa; phylum Chordata; class Mammalia; order Rodentia; family Bathyergidae; genus Fukomys; species Fukomys damarensis. Next base: position 18,687,412 of record NW_022900943.1, on the reverse strand, counting down.
AGCCTCTCAGATAGCCCCTATCGGCCCTACCTCTTGTGGAATTCCCTCCTTTTAAATATAAACTGGATCAAGGTTGATCAAATGCGCTGGGTTGCCCAAGACAGAGAGTGTCCCCAAGACAGACAGAGCGTTCCCAAGTCACAGGACTACTGTGCTAACGGCAGGCATGGGTTTCTCACCTTAGCTGGACTTAGTGACTCCCTTCCAAGCAACGGTGTTACGGTCTATATCTAGATGCCCCCCAAGGGCCTTGTGCACTTGTAGGTGGCTTTTGGAAGGTGCCTAGATTACAGGGGTTTACAGCTGGCTGGCTGTGAGGAGGCGGGGTCTATCCTCAAAGGGTTTATCTCCATCCCCGGTTCCTCTGCTCATTCTCTGTGTCTGGGCTGCCACGACATGAGAAGCTTCTCCTCCACTGCACCGCTCTGCTGTGGACCCAGCCAACCACGGACTGTAAACATGAACCAAAATTAACCACACTTCCTTAGTTTGTTGGTGTCAGGTGTTGTGTCTCAGCGACAAGAAAGTGACTAATACAAATGGCATACACGAGAAGAGATGCACTGCAATTTCCAAGGTGGTTAAAAAAAGGATGGAGATATCTATGTGGTCCTCTCACCCCATGTTCCCTTGCTCTGGCAGAAGCTGGCTGCCGTAGAGTAACAGCAATTTGTGAGACAGGAGTTGGAGTCTAGTAGGCAATAAAGACAGTGAGCCCAAAATGGAGTCTGCTGTCTCACGACTCTCCAGGAATCTGAGAACCATCTGACAGGTACCCTTCAGCTGTCTGGAAGTTCCCAGAACATGATGAGGTGGGCCAGTAGCTCAAGGGTGCATGGACCCCGCATGGGCACAGTGTGAACACTGCACAGATTGGACCCTAAAAAGCATGTAGTCTCCTCTGTGGGTAGTGATCACATCACTTACACAATAGCCTAAGCTCCCTTCTAAACCCCTTAAAAACCCCTAGACAAGCCAGGCGTGGTGGCGCACACCTGTAATCCCAGCACTCAGGAGGCTGAGGCAGGAGGATCGCTGTGAGTTCGAGACCAGCCTGGGCTACATGGTGAGTTCCAGGTCAGTCTCAACTACATAGGGAGACCCTGTCTCAAAAAACAAAAACAACAACAACAACAACAAAAAACCCTAGACAAGAGCCCTCTTGGGCATCCTGCTCACAACCCTTTCCAGACTAGTAAGAGCTTTACTTCCTTCCCTTCATATCTTTGAAATAAATCTGCTTGCACCCTACCTCCTCTGCCCACAGCTTCATTCTTCATCACCACGGAACACGACCTCGGTGTTCTGGCAACCGTGGCACGAGGCAGCGCCACGGAGAGGCACATGTGAGTGAGCTGGGAAGCGGGTTTGAAGCTGACTAGGCCCTAGGAATGGGCCTGGACGCACTTCCCCAGTCAGGCCTTCAGATGGCTGCAGCCCTGGGAGAGTCTCTGACCAGAAACCACCTGCAAAGACCACTCCCAGATTCCTGACCCACAGATGCTGTGCATAATAAATGCTTTTGGTTTTTGCCTCTGTGTTTTGGAGTTATCTGTTACACAGCATGGATAACTGGTACCATTGTGAAAGATCAGATGTTCAGCCCAAGTATGAACTATTTTTGAACCTGAAATACAGTTTAAAATGAGCTTTACCACATTAACTGTAACTACCTCCTACTCACATAGCTATAAGTACTAGAAGCACAACACCCTGTTGTCCCATCACTGCCTCATTGCAAATATTCAGATCATGTCCTTCCCCTCATGTAAGTAAAACATTGGCAAGCGGTCTCTTCATTTTCTGCTTTGTCTCCAAATCTAATGTAAAACCAGCACTGATGATTATTACGGCCAGTGAATCAGTTGATGCTAACTTCACAAAACTGTACAATAAGGATCATGGGATTAGAGACAGCCCAGTGAGATTTCTCTGATTATAAATTTATTTAACAGAGGTAAATCGAGAATGGTGAAACATTCCTATAATCATAGCACTCTGAGAGGAAGAAGCAAGAGGATGGTGATATTAAGCCTGAGCAATCTAGTGACTTAGTGAGATCCTGTCTAAAAATAAAAAAGGGGAGAGGCTAGGGATATAGGTCAGAGAGAAGGACCTATGCTCAAAGCCCGTACTGGGAAAAGAAGGAAGGAAGAGAGAGAGATTGAGGTTTAATAAAGATACAAATTATGTGCTCAACTAGAGAGGAAATCTTCACTTTTCCCTCCCCTGGGGGGGGCAGCTAACAAAGAGCCCACAGAGGTCTTCATAATGGAAATCTTTGATACAGAGTAGAAAATTTTACTGAATTCATCATTCTTGTATCCACTGCTCATCCTCAACAATCATCAAACTTAGGGAGAATTTTATTTATTTTTATTTATTTATTTATTTTTAAATTTTGGTAGTTTTATTGGAAATCATTTGGATTGAAATGTTTTAGGGACAATTTTAATTCATCCTCCCCTATTGCACACCCCATAACCTTAACCCCTATTCTGTCCCTTTGGTTTATTTTGACACAAAATTCAGAGACTTATATAATTTCATCTGCAGAACCCAAGCTGTAATACTTAGCTCTAAATTATAGCTATTTTTAGCTTAACAATAGCATTCTTACATCTAAAATATTAAAAATAATAATTCCCTACTGTCATTAAATAGCCAGTGTTATTTCTCTAATTATTTTATATTTTATTTGTTTGTTTATTTTACAGTTAACTACACAAATCAGGATCCAAACAAGGCCTGGTGTAAACATTTCTTTAATATGCTTTCATTTATGACTCCTCTCTCCATCTGTCTCCACTTCTGCTCTCTACGCCCTGCATGCACTAGGGTTACGTTTTGAGTCATTTTCCAAGCCTTGTGAACACACTGTTTTCTGATTTCCACCAGTGACTCATCTCTCCTACTAAACAAACAACACATTGGACACCTGCCTTTATATGACTTTAGGAGGCAGCCTTGAACTTAGATCCCTTTACAGCATTAACGCTTATCAACAGAAGAGAATCAGAAGCTACCTTGTGCTGGAGGAGAGGGGAGTCAATTTCACACAACAGTATAACACTTTTTAAAAACGACTACTGGGGGAGTTTAAAGAAAGCCAGTAAGTATTTTGCTCTGCTGATGCTGCCTTTGCCGTAGCTTTTAAAGAACAAGTACGGAATGAGAACATGTTCCAACACCCATGCACCTCATTTACGTCCTGATGGTGGTGGCGTTTCTCCCTAGACCTCAAGATTACTTTCAGATCCTTCCCTGTAAAGTGAGGTAAAGCTAATAGCTTCACAGGAAAAATCTCACTGAGACCTCTTGGCAAGTTTTTCCCAAGCTAAGCCTCACTCATGAGGAGTTGGTGTGAAAACTCAAGAAGGAAGAGATACCTGTGAATTTATTTGAGTCTCCGGGATGCTCTGACAGGAGCGCTGAGAAACCTCCTCCGAGGCCTGGCTGGCTTGCACAGGACCTGGAAGGATGCTCTTTCTCAGGGTCTATTTGCTCCTCAGCCCCGGTCCCCCTGGACTTGCACCTCACCTCTACTCCTAACACCTGAACAGTCAAGTTCTGCACTGTGGAGGTGTGAGCCTCATTACTGATTTCCCTGCGGTGCATGCTTGGGATCTGTCCATTGCTTGAACAGGCAAGAGTTCAAAGCGGGCTTGATGTCACCTTTCAATGACTTGAGTCAATTAACAAGGGATTCCAAGCTGGCCTGGAAGGCCTGGCTGCTAGGAAGTCTCTGGAGCAACAGCTGGAATAAAACTAATAAAAACAACTACAGAGCAATCTGCGGAAATATCAAACACAACACAAACACACTGACTCTGGTCAACCTCCACATGAACTTGGGGAGGGCAGGCCCAGGCTGCCTTCAGGATGGCAGAGATGGGTGGCAACTGCCTTCTTGCCAGTGTTCTGGTCTTCCCCAGGCTTCATCATGTCCTGCTCCATTGTCCACCATCCTCTCCCATGGGCCCACTGACCTTGGCCAGACCTCTGGGTCCTGCACTCTTCTGCCTACACCGACCCTATCTTACCCACCCACACCTTCTTCCTTGAGTGAAAGTGATGCAGGTATTGGGGGGCGGCTGGAGACAGTGAGTCTAATCACTTATTTAAAAATAGGAGCTTCCAGAAAATGGATTACCAAACAGCTTTTCAGCCTCTAATGACCCTCAGAACCTAAGGGAGTCAATGTGAAGATTCCAGGCACAACAATTCAGCCATTTCTCATCCCTGCCCGCCCCTTCAGTGGTTCAAGGGCACTTGCCACTGTTGACACAAACGCGTAAGCTTCTCCTTAAGATTTAGATGAACTTTGTGTAAGCTCACAGCTGAATAAGCTGCAGAAAGTCACAGAGGTGATTAACGGGTAAGTGGCCACCATTTAGCTTATATAGACACAGAGCATGGGACAGCCCAGGTCACGACTTCATTACTACTGTATATGTTGAATCAAATAGCTGCTTCTGGACCCCTAAACTCCACTGGACTAGCAAGGCGGGGGAAATAAATTAGAAAGGGTTAACTAAAGGAAAATGTGCTTTTAGTTTCTATTCACTTGCAAAAAATGATTTTTTTAAAAGCACTTTCATCAGGGTAGTGGTACCACTGGGTAGGGTGGGGACAGAACAAGGAGCAAGGGACAGGAGGATCATAACCCAAAAGGGGATACCTAAAGGGGCTTCCAGGGGTACTTGCAGCATTACCCACTTCTTTCTCCCACCCCTACCCCACTCCGTGCTGAGGCCTCACATGTCCTAGGCAAGTGCTCTGCCACTGAGCCACACCCCCAGCTAATGTTCCCCTTTTCTGGACTGGCATAAAGGTTACACACATGCTGGCTGTATGCTCAATCAGTAAAACGTACACTTACATTTTGTACATTTTTCACTCTGTGGGTAGTGCTTTTCTCTTCTCAAGGCTAATAGACAGCTCCTAAATAATACACAAGAATCAAAAGTTTTGCACAAGTTTATTTTTAAGTATTTCTATGGGGTCCTATAAAAAGTCGCTGTACTTAAAGTATTCACCTGCTTCAAGAAATCTCGTATGACTTAAAAGCAAACAGTTGGATCCCATCCCAGCCCCACTGAAGCCAGCTAGGGAGGGAGGAGAGGCAAAGGCAGAAGAAGTATTCCCAGAACTTCCCGAGCCAGACAAACAAGAGTGATGTTACTTCCTCTCACATCCCATCCCCAGCCACCAGATCCACTCTATGGTGACCAACACAAAGCACAATCGGCGCTCGGCCGTGGCCTTTCTTCCTTCATCCCCTGATATGTGCCCACATTCTATTCTTGCCCTCTGTTCGCCTGTCCTGCACACTGCTCCCAGGACAAATTTGTACAGCACAAATGTGACTGTTTAATGAAGCGTCCCCCCAAGCCCACTATTAAAATAGGCCCACTCCCTAGCGAAGTCTGGACATGACCTCTCCCCGAGAGCATCTATGTGTCATGCAGAACTCCGGCCTGCTCTGCGCTTCCCCGGCTCACCATGCCCTTTCACACCCTCTTGCCTCAGCTAATTTTGTCTCCCTGCCTGGAAGGCCCATCCACTCCCTTCTCCTGGCACAATGCTGCTCAAATGTCAAGCTAAGCGCACATTTTCCTTTCCTTAGCTCCTTCATTCCTGATGCTGTCTCTGGTAAAATGAGTGTTTTTATGCAGAATTTACCTGCAAGATGATTAATTCAAAAGAAAAGGACCGTGACTTTTTCTCTTTGAGTTCCTAAGTTCTGTGTATTTTCTGATGCAGAGTGGGTCTTCATAATTATTTCCCCCCCTTGAATTTCAGTCTAACAAAAAATCCTCAGTAAAACCTACTGTGATGGGCTCTTCTACCTAAATTACTCCTTCTTGGTTCCCTTCCAATTATGGCAAGCCCTTGGTCATGTCTGCCTACGGAGATAATGCCACAGATCATCTTCCTTGCTGAGCTTCCTCTCATTGGCCAGGCTTGGGCCTGAGCAGCGGCTCTGGTGCCAGGAACTATAACCATTACACACTTCTCCTGCCAACAGCGGACACGACCCGGGAGCAAGGTGAGCACAGTAACTGGAAAACATTCGGTCTTCGCCAGTTGCTGGAGACTTCTTTGGTCACCTTCTGAAATGGCAGGCGGCAGATAGAATTACCTCAACCCAAGGCAGAGATGTCTGGTAGATACTTAACTCCCTCCAAACTAAACCAAACCAAATTATCTTTTTTCCAAAGCCTTTTACAGTTCAGACATCCATCCCCTTTCCTTGGAACTTGATTTTTTGGAGGTTGCTTTTCCAGGCCAACATGGCAAAGAATGATTTAAGTTCTCGGGGCCACTGCAATGACTCCATGGCTGGTCTCAGGACTCAGGATGGTAACTGAAATTCAATTTGCTGAAACAAACACGGGGCCCCACTCAGCACCACAAAAATTAAGACAGTGAACAGCCTTTTAGATTATAGCATGTTCACATCGAGAGGGATATTTTGTAAATGTCAAAGGGGCATAGAAGCAACTTAGACACGAACAAGTCCACACTCTCATTTTGCAAGTGAAGAAACTGAGGCCCAGGTAGGTGGAATAGTTGGCCTAAGGTAACGTAGCTTGTTGACAATGAGCCTCCCTCCATTCGGGGTTCACCCTAACCTCCATACTCAAGCTCTAGCACTTCCTGGCCAAAACAAGGACTGGGGCTTCCCTAGATCTCTACCCAGCCCATCTCTGATTGGTTCAGTCTCTTCAAAGGGGGTTCTAATCCTGACTGCGTGGTCTATTGATTCAATTTAAACTGCACATCTGATTCTCCGACAGGTGCAAAGGACTCTCCTGTCCTGTTCACTTGGGATTATTCCCCTTAATCCATGCTTTCTAACCCTGCTCTGGACCACCCAAAGTGACCTTCAAAGTACAGATTCCTGTTCTTCATTTTGGTATTTTCCATTTCAGTAGGTGAAGGATGGAAATCCAGATCTTCTTTTTTTTTTTTTTAAGTCCACTAATTCTCCTGAGGCAAGCTTTCATGTCTACTCAGCCAGTTGTCCTTTTCTGATCTATTCTAACCTAGAGAATCTGTGCTTTTGTGTAATATGGAGTTCCCCACCTCTGATTCACTGATTGATCATCACCTAATTTAAAAGAAAAAACAAGATATGATCAGAAGTTTGGGCCTGTTGTCCAGAGTTAAAGCAAGAAAGCAGGCACCCAGAGAGAATGTGAATGTCACACAAGGTCACCAACACCGCCAGGAGCAGTGGAGCCCAGAAGTTCTCACTCAGAGACCACAATGTGATGCTGTCCTATAGAATAAGCAGCAAAAAGGAGACCTGTGACCCTGAATGACTCAGCCATCGCCTGCAAGGTGAAAGTCGATTACTGTCTATGCTCCGCCTCTCCATCGGTGACATGACAGAGGTAACACTTGCCTCCATCTCAGGCAACCGAGACACTCGCAAAACACTGAGAGGATAAAAGCGTGATGGGAGGACAGAACTGCCTGTCTAAAATAACTCAGACATGATCTTTCCCCTTCAGTGTAAAATTTCCATTTAGATCCAGCATGGTCACATGAAATATGAGAGCTCTGACATCTTAAACCCCTGTTCATATAACTTGGGCTGGATGGATGGCCTCCCTCGGTGTGGCTATTTCACTTTATAATTTATTGAAATCAGCCTAACACCAAGAAGCAACTTTCTCAGGTCTCTAGATGCTCATCTCTGGCAAGTTCCAAAAGACCATTACAGACTTTGCAGTAAGGAAGGGGCCTCCCTGAGAAAAGTCACAAACTTTTTCAGCTAAAAACACTGCACTCCAGGGGCCAGGGATGTAGCTCAGTGGCACAGCACCTACATGGCAAGTGCAAGGTCCTGAGTTTGATTCCCGGGACCAGGGGTAAAAAAGAAAAACAAAGAAATTCTAAAGAAATATAAAATAAAATAAATAACTAAACTCCAGGGGCTGGAAGCTGAGGGGAGCTGACTGGATAACACTGCTTAGGACATAAATAAGGTTCTTAGAATAATCACAGACCCCCAGGAGAAGCTTTGTTTTAGCTCCTCTTATGCCACCTTGTCCCAGCTCCCACTCACTTATCTACGATCTAATGGGGAAAAGTCCTATTCGGTAGAATGCCCTAGACAGGACTGAAAGCTGTAGAATGCCTTCAATGAAACTGCACTGAGATGCACGGGATTCGGATGGCTACTGTCACAGGATTTCAGACCCTGTGATACTACAGCGCTTCGTAATGTGTTATGTCCTTCCACCTCCGTGTAATGCTCATACTCAGAAGTCCCTATGGCTTCCCTGTTGGGTTACAGGGTGGGAAGTTCTCACTGATCTTCACATACATATAGTGGAAAACCACAGAGCACAGGTAGGCAGAAATCCAGGGAAAAGACGGAGACAGTGGAAAAAATGGAGCACTGGCACAGCTGGAGAAATGGAGAGATACAGGTTACACGACAGTGTCGTGCACAAAACCCAGAGAAACCACTGTGAAAGCAGGAAAACAGGAAGGGAGGGGAGGAGAAGAACCCTAACTTTTAACTCAGGTGGTCGATGCAAGAAATAGTTCTCAGTTCCAGACTGCTCTGAGTCAAAGCGGTAGGAGCAGAGGCACAAAGAGATGAGTTCCATGGCTGCAGAAGAGGAGCCACAGTGTCCCCTGTGGTACATGTACCGGGACAAGGAAGCTACAGCTGTCCAGGGCCAGGTGAGGTCCGGCCGACTGTCACGCTGGGAACGCCAAGGCCTGGCCTGCCTCAGGCCCGTGGTTGAAGGAACTCCCAGGGGACAAAACAAAGACAGGCCCTCCCTCTAAGTGTGCTGGACACTCAAGGGATCTGAATTCTTTCCGATCTTCTAACTGGACTCTAAACAAAGGCCTGCTGGGGTTGGTGAGCAGAGCAAGTTCCGAAGTGTGCTGAGAGCGGCCCACATGCCTTGCTCCGTAAAAGGCCCTCAGGGTTTCTGAAAGGAAGTTCAGGCTGGGAGGAAATCATTGGCTCCATTTGTCTTGGTCAGCTCAGGCTGCTGTTCCAAATGACATAGCCCGGAAGTCTTAAACACCAGAAATGTAGCGCTCAGAGCTCTGGAGCTGGAACTTTGCGTGCTGAGGTTTGGAGATAGTCATAGCCCCACATGACAGAGACGGGGGGGGGAGATTTTTTATAAGGGCACGGGGGGGCTCCACCCTCATGATCTAATCACCTCCAGAAATCCCCCACTTCCAAATATAATCATACTGGTGATTAGGGGCTCAACACATGAATTTATAGGCATCACAAACATTCTGGCGCCACTAACATTTTTCTCTCACACTTCTATAATCCCAGCACTCTTCCAGGCTGAGACATGAAAGCAGAAAATTCAGTCAGCCTGCGACATGACAAGACCTATCTCGAAAAACAAAACAACACAACAAAGTCAACCTACAGAAAAATATGACAAACCAGTTTCCACAATGCAGATTTAACAAGCACTAGTATTTTGCTATATTAGCTTTGCACCTGTATTCTAAACGTTACATCTACACCTGACCCTTATGTGGGCCAGTCCTTGATCCCTGAAAAGTAACCTGAAAAAAGTTTTCCTGAAAAGTAACCATAATTATGAAATTTGCGTTTATTCTTTCTTTCCTTTTTTTTTTTTTTCAGTACTTGGGATTTAACCCAGGGCTTTCATATTGAGCTATATCCCAAGCCTTCTCTCTCTCTCTCTCTCTCTCTCTCTCTCTCTCTGTCTCTCTCTTCTCTCTCTCTCTCTTTTAAAATTCTTAAAATTTTGGAACAGTATCACTAAGTCACTAAGTTGCCCAGGCCAGGCTGGAAGGTGCAATTCTCTTGCCTCAGCCTCCCAGAGTGCTAGGATCAGAGACATGAGTCACCATTCCTGGCTATAAAAGTTTCTCTAGGGCAGTGGTGGTAAACCTATGGCATGTGTGCCACCACAGTGGGCATACAGAACCCTCTCTGTGTGCACATGTGTCAAGCCCCCCAAGAGGCAAAGACTGAATAACAGCATACACAGGGGCCATGTACATGCTCTAAAAGGAGTAGCAGCACCAGGCGATGATTTTACCAGCAGCCTGGGCACTCAGTCTATAAAAGGTTCGCCATGACTGCTCTAGGACTTCAAGATAAGGTTCCCTGTAGACCTCAGGACTCACGAAGTTGTGAGAGGTAGTGAAATATTTTGTGTGAGGCTGCTCGTTCCACATCTGGTGTTAGATCTGAAATCAGCAGGACCAACAGAGAAAGCTGAGTAGTAGAGAGCAGAAATCCTTAAACCTACAAGGACAAGCCCGTATCTGTCCATCACTGCCCCAGTCTTAAAGGATGCTGAGTGATCTGCAGGGTAAACTGGCAGCCATCACCAAGCTGCCGTGCAGGCTGATTCCGCTGCTACCCCACGAGCTGCACTGGACATCAGAGCCTAAGAAGTAACTTCTGCTTCCCTTCAACCTCCAGTCCTCTGGCACAATTTCCTCACAGCCCCCCAAACCCATGGCCATCCAAGTAAGGGAAGGTTGAGAAACAGAGTTCCACTTGGCTAAAATGACACTGTCCAATGTTATCTCAGAGATTTTATTGGAAACAGCTTTAGTATAGATTAGTTTAGATTAACTAACATCTGTAAAATACTGACTCATGCCATCTCTGAAATTAGTTTGTCTTCTTTTATTGAGATCTTTCTTCATGTCCCTTGAAATATTTTGTGACAAGACAGTTTGCATCTATTTTAAAATTTAAGTACTTTACAATTTTTGTTTGATGTTTTGAAAAAGATCTTTTTTTGTTTTCCCCATTAAGTTTATTGGTTCATTTAAACAAACAATATGGTTACATTTATCAATGGGATCTTGTAGCTTCACAGGATAGGTCTTGGTGCTTGTTTTTGCCCCAGCCCCCTGCCCTCCCTTTTCCCCTTCACCCTTCCCTATTTACAAAGGCTTTGTTTCCATTTTATCCTTTGTTCACATTTTTTCTTTTCCCTTATCTTCTTTCCCCTCCCCTTCCCACCTCCCCTTTAGCCATTTTCTTCCTGTTTCCTCCTCTCAATTATACTATTTGAACTTTATTTACACTTTAAATTTTTCACACCAGAGAAACTATTCAGTAACTGTGTCCTATTTGTTTGATTTAAGAGTATGTGCATCCATTTAGCTATAAATGTCTCTAGTTTCCCATTCTTTGTGGCTGAGTAGTACTCCATTTTATGGAAAAACCACATCTTCTTTATCCAGTCTCCAGCAGATAGGCATTTGGGTTGTTTCCAAATTTTAGCTATTACAAACTGTGCCACTAGAAACATGTGTGTGCATATATCACTGTGCTATGATTCTTTTAATTATTTTGGGAAGATACTCAGCAGAGGGATATCTGGGTCAAATGGGATCTCTAATCCTACTTCTTTGAGGTGTCTCCATGTTGATTTCCACAGTGGTTGCATGAGTCTGCACTCCCACCAACAATGGAGAAGGGTTTCTTTCTCCCCACAGCCCTGCCAGTGTTTGTTATTGGTTGACTTCTTGATATCAACCATTCTTTCTGGGGTAAGGTGGAATGTCTCTTTGTCATTTGCATCTCTAGAATGACCAGTGATGTTGAACATTTTTTCAGATGTTTATTTGCTGCTTTTACTTGTTTGTCTGAGAAATGTCTGTTCATTTCAGATGTCCATTTTTGGATTGGGTCTTTGTATTTGGGGGGGCTGATTTTTTTGAGTTCTTTATATATTCTAGATAGTAGTCCTTTGTCTGAGGAGTAGCTGGTAAAACTTTTTTCCCACATTGTAGATTGTCTCTTAACTCTGTTGGTGGTTTCTCTTGCACTGCAAAAACTTTTTAATACACCAATATTCCAGTTCTTGATTCTATTTGCAAGTCCTTGTGCTGCTGAGGATTTGTTCATAAAGTATTTTCCTATGCCAATGTCAAGAATTGTACCTAATTTATTTTCCAGTTTAGTGTTTCTGTTTAAATTTAGTGTTTCTGTTTTTCATATTTAGATCTTTAATCAACTTGGGTTTTAGTTTAGTGCATGGTGAAAGATAGGGATCTAGTTTAAATCTTTGGCAAGTTGAAAGCCAGTTTTTCCAACACCATTTATTAAAGAGACTATCTAGCCAGGTGTGGTGGCACATGCCTGTAATCCCAGCACTTGGGAGGCTCAGGCAGGAGGATCACTATGAGTTCCAGACCAGCCTGGGCTACATAGTGAGTTCCAGGTCAGCCTCAACTACATAGTGAGACCCTGTCTCAAAAAAAAAAGAGAAAAAAAAAAGAGGCTATCTTTCCTCCAGTGAGGATGGTTGGCTCCTTTGTCAAAGATGAGGTAACTGAGTATGTCTGGTGTTGTTTCTGCATCTTCTAATCTATTCCACTGATCCTCAGGTCTATTTCTTTGCCAGTACCATGATGTTTTTATCACAGTGGCTTTGTAGTATAGTTTCAAGTTGGGAACTACGATATCCACTGCCATGTGCCTGTGGCCTAGAATGGCTTTTGCTATTCTAGGTCTCTTCAGGTTCCAAATGAATTTTTGGATTGTTTTCTCAAGTTCTGTGAAATATACTGTTGGGATTTTAATTGGGATTGCATTGAATCTGTATAGCCATCTTCACTATGTTGATTCTTCCTACCCAGGAGCAAGGGATATCTTTCCATCTTCTTATATCCCCTTCTATCTCTTTTTTCAGAGTGCTGTAATTTTCAGTGTAGAGGTCATTTGTGTCCATTAGATTGATTCCTAGATATTTCATTTTTTTGGATGTGATTGTGAAAGGAATTGTTTCCCTAATTTCTCTCTCAGTGAGTCTGTTACTTGTATATAAAAAGGCTATTTATTATTAAGTGTTGACCTTATATCCAGCTATTCTACTGAATCTATCAATGAAGTCTAGCAGTCTTTTGGCAGAGTTTTTTGGGTCTTCTATACAGCGTATTATATCATCAGTAAATAGTGACAGTTTAACTTCTTCCTTTACTATCTTTATTCCTTTTATTTCTTTCTCTTGTTTATGTCTAATTGTTGCAGCTGATATTTCTAGAACTATATTGAACTGGAGTGGTGGTAGTGGACATTCTTGTCTTGTTTCTCATTTTATTGTGAAGGTTTTCAGCTTTTGACCATTTAGAATGATACTGGCTATTAGTTTTTCATAGATAGCCTTTATCAGGTTGAGATAAAGACCATCTAGTCCAACTTTCTGTAGGGTTTTATTATGAATGGGTGTTGAATTTTGTCGAATGCTTTTTCTGCGTCTGTTGAGATGATAATATGGTTTTTAATCCTTGACTCTATTGATACAGTGTATTACATTTATTGATTTACATATGTTGAACCATCCTTTCATCCCTGGGATAAATCCAACTTGTTTGGGATGTATGATCTTCTTGATCACCTTCTGTATTCTGTTTGCCAGTATCTTATTGAGGATTTTTGCATCTTTGTTCATTAGGGAGATTGGCTGGTAGTTCTCTTTTTGGTTGGGTCTTTCCCTGGTTTTCAAATCAAAGTCATACTTGCTTCCAGGAATGAATTTGAAAGTATTGCTTCCCTTTCAATTTCACTGAAGAGCTTAAAGAATAGTGGTGACAGTTCTACTCTACATGTCTTTTAGAATTCAGCAGTGAAGCCATCAGGACCTGGGCTTTTCTTTGTTGGTAATGTTTAATTACATTTTCAATTTCATTGAATGTAATTGGGGTGTTTAGACTTTTTGTATCTTCTTTGTTCAACTTTGGAAGTTCATATGTTTCTAGGAATCTGTCCATTTCTTCTGTATTTTCCATTTTATTAGAGCACAGGTTTTTGAAGTAGGTATTGATGATCCTCTGGATTTTTCCTGGATCTGTTTTGACTTCACTTTTTTCATTCCTAATTGCATGAATCAGAGCCTTTTCTTTTCTTTTTTTTTATAAGCTTGGCTAAGTGTTTATTGATTCTATTTATTCTTTTGAAAAACCAACTCTTTGATTCATTATTTTTGTATCATTCTCTTAGTCTCCATTGCATTAGTCTCCATTTTTGCTCTGATCTTTATAATTTCCTCCCTTGTATGAGCTTTCAGTCTATCTTGCTCTTCTTTTTCTAGGAGCTTAAGGTTAAGCATTAGGTTGTTTATTTGAGCTCACTCTGTTTTCCTAGTATGGGCATTTACTGCTATGAATTTCACTCAAAGATCTGCTTTCATTGTGTCCCCTAGATTCCTGTATGTTCAATTTTAATTATCATTTAATTGTAGAAACTGTCTAATTTCTTCTTAAATTTCCTCTGTGATTCAATGGTTGTTCAGCAGGGTGTTATTTAATTTCTGTGTGTTTGTGAAGTTCTTGTGGTTTCTTAGGCTATTGGTCTCCAGTTTACTTGCACTATGGTCTGATAATATACAAGGGATTACTTCAGTTCCTTTGTATTTACTTAAGCATGTTCTGTGAGCTAGCATGTGGTCTATTTTGGAGAATGATCCATGTACAGCCAAAAATAATGCATATTCTGATTTTGTGTTGTGGAACACTCTGTAGATATCTACTAAATCTACTTGTTCTGAGAGTTCAGTTCTGTTATTTCATTCTTGATTTTTTTTGTCTAGTTATCATTCTATTTATGTCAGTGGAGTATTGAGGTCCCCCACTACAAATGTGTCAGTGCTTATTTTGTTTTTCATATCCCTTAATATTTGTTTTGTATAGTTGGAAGCATTAGTGTTTGGTGCATATATATTTATGATTGTCATTTCTTCCTCTTGTATTATTCCCTCTATAAGGATTAGTGACCTTTTTTGCCTCTCTTAATTAGTTTTGGTTTGGAATCTATTGGCTCTTATGGAGTTGTGGCCTTCATTTTCTTTTTCCAAGATATTGTTTAGAAGTGTTTGGGGTGCCGGATTGGTGTTCATGAAATTTCTCAGGTGTTCTTTTTTGTGAAAGTATCATATTTCCTCATCAATTTTGAAAGGTAGTTTTGCAGGATACATCAGTCTAGGTTAGAGGTTGTTTTATTTTAGGACTTGAAATACCTCACTCCAGGCTTTCCTTGACTTGAGGGTTTGTGTTGAAAAGTCTGCTATGCCAGGCATAGTGATGTATAGTGTAATCCCAGCACTTGGGAGGCTGAAGCAGGAGGATCACTGTGAGCCAGCCTGGGCTACTTAGTGAGTTCCAGGTCAGTCTCAACTAAATAGTGAGACCCTGTCTAAAAAAAAAAAAGTCTGCTGTGATTGTGATGGGCTTTCCTTTGCGTGTGATTTATTTCTTTTCTCTAACTGCTTATAGTATTTTGTTCTTCTGTTGACTTTCCAGGATCTTGATTAGTATATGTTTAGGTATACATTTTTTTATCATGGCAACTTAGAGTCCTATATGCCTCAGTTATCTGTATGTCAAATTCTTCCCCTCTGTTTGGGAAGTTTTCCATCAATAATTCTATTAACAGTTTTTTTTATGTCATTTGTACTTTCTCTCACTACTTCATGGATTCCTATCAGTCTTATATTAATTTTCTTTGCATCATCTAAGAGATGTTGGATCAATTTCTCATGATCCCTTACTGTTTTTAAGAGAACTCTCCTTTCATGTCACTGCAATCCTGTCTTCTATAGCTGAAATTCTATGTTCACATTCATTTATCCTGCTGTGAATATTTTCTATGGAGTTTATAATCTCCTGGATATCTGTTTGAATCTTTTTCATGGATTTCATTTCTTTGCTATGTTGGGCATTCAAGGTTTCCATCTCTTTCCTATGCTGGGCATTCATGGTTTCTGTCATGGTCCTCAGCTCATCTATTTTTTTTATCTGTTTCTCTCCTACAGTCTCTAATCATGTCTTTTATTCTTCTCACCATCTCTGTGGTTATCAGGAAAATTATTTTTGTTTTGAATTTTTCTAGAGTCTCTTTTATCTCTTTTTTTACTTCCTGTCCTATCAGTTCAGGCTGTGTAGATGGTTGACTCTCAGATTTTTCCACCTCATTTCCCCCAGAGTTTACCTTTGGTGGGGTGGAAGTATGTGTTTATGTCTTATTTAAATGCCTTCTCATTTTCATTTTTGTCATTGGTCCTGTCCTTGGTTTAATTCCTGGGTTAATACTTCGATCTTCCAGATACAGCTGGTCTTTAGGTTTTGAGTCACTAATGACTCTGAGGCAATCTCATTTTCATTCTACCAGGGAAGACAACTGATTAGATCCATTACAACACCTTAGCCCAAGTGATACAGTCAGAAACACAATAACAAGCACAGCTAAAAAATGACAATCTGTGATAGTTATTATTCTATCACCTTTAACTGTGTGAATTAAATCAAAATTGAGGACCAGCCCAAAATATGTTTATAGTGAATAAACTCTTCAATATAACAACTTTACCCTTCAGGATAGGGATTTAGAAGGAGTTGGGGAGGGAAGGATACATGGATAGGATAGAGAAAGGTTTGAAGTGAGGTCAGAGGACACAAGAAGATCACACAATCTCTAGGAAGCTGCTGAAGAGAAGAGGAAAAGATAGAACAAAATTTACACAAGAACAGAACAAACTAACAGCAGTAGGGAGGCTAGTGATTGTAATCACTTTCTTTTAAAACTAATGGCAATTGAGAGAAGAAAAAAGAGAAAGAAAGAAAATAAATTCAAATTAGGATAGCAACAGGAACAAAAAGGGAGAGAAATGGAGATCAAGGTGGGAGAGAGAGAGAAAGAAGAAAAGAAAAAGATTTTAAAAAGGAAAAAATTTGAAAATAAAAGATAGATAAAAATTTTTAAAAGATTAAAGATAAGAGAAAATTATTATTTTGAAAATAAAAAATACAAATAGAAATAGAGGACTTCCTCAGGGTATACCTCTACTGACACAAAAGACAGTGTGGGCATGCATGTGCAGGTCTAAGTTAATTAGTCGAAACAAGCCTGCAGTTGTTCCCTGAGGTTCAGGCTGGTTTTTGGTTACAAGGCCCAAGTTGAAATCTCTGTTCTCCTTCTGGGTTGAACTCTGCAAGTTTCTACTGCAGGTTCCACCTGTCTTTCCCCTAAAGTTAAACCAGGTTCTGATGTGAGGTGCTGGTCCTTCCGACTTACCAGCTATGGTGGTGTGGTGTGCCTTTATTGCAGAGATTTTCTTCACTTTTCCATTGGGCTTTAGTTTTCATCCAGAAGCTTCAGAGCAGTTGTCTTTCTCTTCTTCGCAGTGGGGTGGAGGGCCATGTGGCTGGGCTCCTCTGGCGTGCTGGGCCAAAGGGGCAGGCCTACCAGAGGGTTTAGCGCTGCTCACATGCTCCTCTGTTGCTCCACGCTGAAGCCGTGGGCCCACGAGAGGGCTGCAAGCTGCTGTCAGGCTCCTCTGCTGCACTGGGCCAAAGTGGGGGGGGGGCTCTTTATTTTTTTTTTTTTTTCAG
>NW_022900943.1:18638986-18669824 GCF_012274545.1 Fukomys damarensis | reverse complement strand
CTCCTCTGCTGCACTGGGCCAAAGTGGGGGGGGGGCTCTTTATTTTTTTTTTTTTTCAGTCCTAGCAATTGAATCCAGGGCCTTTACACTGGACTATATTCCTAGCCCTTTTTATTTTTAGACTAAATCACTAAATTGCCTAGGCTGGTCTTCAATTTGCAATCCTCCTGCCTCAGTCTCCCAGAGTGCAGGAATTACAGGCATGTGCTACCATTCCCTGTTTGCATGGGATCTTTTAAAATTGCCAGGTGTGGTGGCACATGTCTATAATCCCAGCACTCAGGGGGATGAGGCTGGAGGACTGCCACAAGTTAGAGGCCAACTAGAGCTACATAATGAGTTTAAGACCAGCTGGAACTATATAGTGAGGCCCTGTTTCAAAATAAAAGAAAGAAAGAAAAAGAAAAAAATTAAGTATTCTAGATAGCTGTGGGGAGACACAATTGTAATATCAGGACTTGGGAGGCAGAGGCAGGAGGATCACAAGTTTGAGGCCAGTCTGGACAACACAGCAAGACTCTGTCTCAATAAACAAAACCAAAACTGGAAAAAAAAAAAAGGATTAATACTAAAGGTTTTGGTTTCCATAAATCTGCTGAAAGTGTGCCTACCACTATTCTGAACTATCAGTAGTTCTAATTGCTTTGTGACTTTTTTTTCTTTTTAGACAATTTTATCACCAGCAGTATTGAAAAATTTTACCTCTTCCCTCCAAATGCTATGCCTCTGGTTTCTTTTTCTTGACTTACAGGATTGTCTAAAACTTCCTCTGTAATCATGATTAGTAGTGGTAAATGGTTCTTTTTGGCTTGTTTCCAGTATTAATGGAAAAGCTTCTAAAATTTCACCAATGGGTTTCCCGCCTCTTGTAGATTCTTGGAAATTATATATTAGTATAAAAACTTTCCTTCTCAATTTGTCCTTTATCTTTTGATTTTATTTATTTTGTGAATAAACTTTAACTAATGCTTTCATTCAATCAATTAGAATAATTTGGTACTTTTCCTTTTTTATTCAAATAGTTGGTAGCCAGCCTCTAAAATGGTCCCCTAAACACCATCTCTGGGCACTCATATTTTTTTTTTCTCAGCTACATCTCTAGCCCTTGCTCAATTTATATATTAGGGCATGGTGGGACACACTTGTAATCCCAGCACTTGGGAGGCTGAGCCAGAAGGATCCCCATGAGTTCATGGGCATGCTGGACTACATGGACAGACCCTATCTCAAAAAAAATTTTTAATTAATATTTTAGGGCTAGGGATTTAGCTCAGTGGCTCTGTGACTGCCTGGCAAGTGTAAGGTCCTGAGTTAGATTTCTGGTACAAAAAAACAACAACAAAAAAATACTTTAGGACAAGATCTCAACTAGTTTCACAGAGTGGCCTTGAACTTACAGTCCTTTGGCCTTAGCCTCCCATGTAGCTAGGATTAAAAGTATGTGCAACTATGCTTGGCTGTATTTACACCTTTTGTAGATTTGTCCAAGGGACACATAGTTGATGATAATTTGGCAGAAGTAAAGGTATGTTAAAGGTATGTCATTTCTGAGATTGTATTTAAAAGATTTTTCTTGGTTTATAAAGTGAATTAGTTTTCACTAAAACTAATGTTTTGCTGTTTTACAAAATAGTGTATACAAAAGGAATTAGTAAGATTAAGTAAAATTTAAGATGTAGTAAAATTTGTCTATAAAGTTATCTAGATCTAGTATCAATGAAGTAAAGCTTTTTCAAATAAATGATTCAAATTCATGAATAGTTACTGATAATTATCCTTGATTCATTTTTGCTATGTTTTTTTAAATACTGTTTGCTTCTGTCAGTTTTTAAATTTAATGCCAAAAATTTGTTCCTATTTATCACAAGCAATTTTTGTTTGTTTGTTATTTTGAGACAGAGCCTCATTCCAAAACTCAGGCTGGTCTTGAACACATGCTGTAGGATCTTATGGTGATCCTCCTGCCTCAGCCTCCCAAGTACTGGAATTATGGGTATGTGCCACCACACACAGCTTCTCAGATTTTTATTTTTGCTTTATGTTATTTATTGAGTGCTAAGCATTGAACCAATGCCTTACCTACACATGCTAGGCAAGTACTCTACACTGAGCACCCCCTACTCCACTCATAACTTTAATTTCATAATCACATCTCTTTTATCTCACCGTGCTGCCCTCTGGCTCCTGGAAGAACTATACAAAAGTATCTTCTAGTTCACTAATATTTCTCTGCATCTGTATTTGGTCTATTGAGTCCCTTTCAAAAGCTATACTTTATTTCCAGGTTTTTAAAACTTTTTTTTTTAAAGACAATCTCACTGTATACTCTAGGCTGGCCTTGAACTACGTAGTCTGGGCTGGCCTCAAATTTGCAGCGATCCTCCTGCCTCAGCCTCCCATGTGCTGGGATTACAGGCACGTGCCACCACACCCATTTTATTCTTTATCATGGCTAGCCATTGTCTATTTCTAATTTTTCTTGTTGCATTTCATAATTTGTCTTATACAGTCAAGCCTTCCTTTAATCTTTTCAGCATCTTCAACTTACTCATTTTAAGGTGACATTTCATATTGCTTTACTGTTTTTATTTCATCTGGAATGAATGAATCTCCTGAGTTTAGGTTTTGTTGACCCTTTCTTAGTTTCTGTTTTCCCCAAATACTTGGTTTGCTGACTTGTCTTTTATGGGACATTTTGTTGCTCTCTTTTTCTCCTCTCACTATTCCTGGTCTAATAGTCTTTTAGCCACTAGACCTGAACACCAACCTACAAGATTCCCAGGCTACCACTGCACATTGTAATTCACAGCTCAAAACAGATGTCCTGGGATATTATCTGTGACGCTGCCACTGGCGGCTTGATTTAGGTCCTGGCCTGTTGTTCCATGTCCTGAGCGACTCTGCTCTGCCTGAGGTAGGCAGTGGTCAGCTTCGTTTCCTTTTCTCCTCCTCAGGAAGATGTGCAGAGTGCTTCTCCCCAGACCCTGGTTTCCAGCAGTGAACCTGGGTCTGTCTCTTACCTTGCCTGGGTACACAGGCCCCATTTCAAACAAGGCTGATTTCTTGGACCTAGAGCCTTGATAGCCTTTTATGCTATTTGTCTTTCAGCTCCATGTATAGCTGACTAATGCTTATTTTTTGCAGGGCATGGCTAAGCCTGCTTTGTTTACTCGTTTTTTATTTTGTCTATCACTGGTATCACTGAAGCAAAGATCGTAATTGGAGCATAAACTTATAAAATGAACGTGACGGAAATCTCATTCTTGTACCAAGCCTCAAGATACAAAAGTTTTTGGCCACATGGAAAAAACTGTCGAAGGGATGGGGATCAGCCAGCCGTTTATTCAAAGCTGTGTTTGTAGGCCACAAAGTTCAGGGTTGGACCACACGTTCTCCCTAAGTGGGGGTCAGTTTTTCAGCCTTGCCACTAATTATGTGCCTGACCCATGAAAATGGTGGTGGCCAGCTACCATCACAGAGTGACCTCAGGTGACCCACTGCTTAACAATCCCTTTGGTGGAATCACCCTCCCCTGTGGTTTCCAGTCAAAGACTGTTGGGAAGCAAACACATGTTTCAAACGTTAAAACAAAGCCTCAAAGATCAACTCACCCTAGAACTCATCGGGATGTGTGCCCTGGATTTGCGTGTGGTGCTGCAGCGGTGGGGCAGTGGGAGTCTCGTGTAAAGTCAGCGCATGCGCACTGCACAGCAACTACTTCCGTGGGGGCAACTTTATCATTAACCGTAGTGATAAAAATATTTTATATAAAAATAAATACAGACAAAAGCATTTATACTACATTAATATGAGTTCTTATGACAAAACACAGGTCTTCAGAGACATGAGAAGAAATTGCTATTTTCCTCTGAGTGGAGTCCTTAGAACTGGCTTACCCCTCGGGACTGTGAGGGACGTTTGGTGAGTGAGCTAGGAAAGAGTCTCTGTGAGTGAATGAGGTAAAATACAAGGCTAAGAAGGGGAATGAAACTGCACATTCCCTACTCAGCTACTCTCTTCACTTTGTTTTCCTACTTTATAACCAGTCGCAGCCCACGGTTGTGACATTGTTTAAAGCCTAAGAGTTCAGTCTTCTTTACCTCACACATTTTCAATTTACCAAAGAGACTATACAAAGCAGTAAGCACACTGGCATCATTGAATATCCTGCCCTAAAATACACCAATGGACAACTGTGCCTTTCCTTCCCTTCCATTCACACACACACACACACACAGACACACACACACACACACACACACACACACACACACAAAGCATTTGCCCCGTCCCAGTTCTTTGTAGTCTCCCCGTGGTCACCATATTCTTCAAACTTAAAGTATGACAGGGAGACCTGACCTGACAAGGAAACAGAATCTTAGACATTAAGACTGTCCCAGGAAGAGCTTGATGTATGTTCGCTGGAATTATGCTACCAAAAAAAGCCAAGGACTGAGGACTAGAAACAGCACCTACCCTGCAAAATGACAAGGCAAGACAAGTTCTTCAGTGAGTTAATGTTATCATCACACCAAGCATACTTGAAACCATCAATCTAAGGTAACTAGGATGTCCCCATATTTTGTTCTGTGCCCTAGGCTTCTCTTTCTCGATATTCTACCATCTCTACCATTCCATGTCTCCCAGAGCTCCCAGTCTTCCCTCAAAGAACAAGGGTTCCTACCGACAGACAAGTCTACCAATTACTCACTCACCCGTTAACACATTCATTTATTTATCTATTCTTTACTCGTCTTTTATATTTTCTCTTACACAGTAGCAACTCTTCACAGTAACAGCTCTTTAAAAGTTATGCCACTTTCTTTGTAATTTCTTTTCCTTTTTTCTTTCTTTTGCTTTGTTCATTTCTGCAGAACAATCTTTTCATTCAAAAATTCACCAGACAAGTAAGCTGGTTGAGGCAGTACACGCCTGTAATCCCAGCTACTCAGGAGGGTGAAGCACTAGAATTGCAAGCTTAAGGCCAACCTGGGCAATTTAGCAAGACCTTGTGTCAAAAGAAAAAGTGAAAAGGGCTGAGGATGTGCCTCATTACAACTGCCATTGGTTCAATCCCCAGTACCACCACAACAAATTACCAAATAAGTAATGAACGAGAAATCCTATTTGCCCATTGGGTTTCAAGCAAAGAACCATTTAGCAACTTCTTTGACAAAACAGTTTGTTATAGGGAATATTATTTGTAACAAATACAAATTGTGAGCCATGTTTGGTTAAACCCAAAGCGTTTTCCTTTGTGTATATGTGACAAATGAGAGGACTGAGGGCAGCATCTTGTTGCTGAAACAGGATCTTGCTAGGCTGCCCAGGCTGGCCTCGAACTCCCAGGTTCAATGGTCCTCAGCCTCCCAAGTAGCTGAGACTACAGGAGCCTGCCACCGCCAGACCAGGCCACTTGTGGCTCTTTGACCTTTACTGTCTCATCATATTTGCATGCTTAGTTTTTATGGTGACCTAAAGCAGTAGTGGCAAAACCTATGGCACTTTTGCCACTGTGGACTATTTGTAGCCCTGAAAGCTCTAAAAGTTTCGCCATCATTAACCTAACGGTATTTTTCTATGCTATAATTTTCTTCTTAGTACAGCGTGAGAAGCTTGGGCTTAGTCTTCTTTCTTTCAGCAAAATAAAAGTATTTGCAGCTGATTCCTTTAGAACTTTGCAAGTAAACTTCTTGCTAATCTGTAACAAAGTAATTTATGGCAAGGAGTCAGTGGCCCTTACCCACTAAATCTGATTCCCAAAGCTTGCCAGTTTTTCATGCTAAATCTCTCTGAAACCAATATAATTCTCTCCATTCCTTTGCAACTATCCTGTTCGGAGCTACTTTCATCTCTGCTCTAGATTTTTGTTTCCTTCCTTGTTCCTGCCAGGCCGTTTTTCAGGCTGAGGAGGTAGTGGTATTTCTGTGGCAGAGCCTCTATCTCTTTTTTGACCCTGACCTGGATGGTTGGCCACCACCCTCACATAAAGCTCACATGAGTGATCTGACCTGTGCTGACTTTGTGTGCTTCACTTCAGTTCTTTACATGCCACACAACTGGTCACCTTAGGAACTGCGAACCTGCTATACCTCTTCCTAGACTGTCTGTCCCACCCTCCCTGCTTCTTGCTTGGCTAACTGAGGTTCAGCTTAGAGGCCAGCCCTTCCCTGGGGTCCTGACAAGGCGCTGTGCTTTCTTCCCTGCATGCTTTACTCCTCCTGCCATAACACTAATCACACTGCACCGCCACTGCTGTTTTCCTCCCTTTTGGAGTGGGAAGGCGAGACAGCATGGGAGGGTTATTCTGTTCACCCTCATATCCCAGGCCAAGCTCAGTGCTGGCATGTAACAAGGGCCCAGTTTGTTGAGGAATGAATGAAGAAATCTCTTCCTTTACAAGAATTCATAAAAAACTACCTATGGGTGCTATGCTTTAACTCAAAGAAGCAGATTGGCAACAAGCGCATTTGAGACCTCCATGGCAGTTTTGAGTGAAGTGTACCTGAAAGTCCCATATCCCAATGTGGGCCATTCGTGGTTCTTAAAGGGCTGAGGTTTTGGTCCTGTGGCCCCTGGGGTTTTCCTCTACTTCCTCTCCACATCATTTTCCCACTGCCGCAACAAGATCACCACACTCTGATCCTGGCTACAGCTTAACTACTCCACCGAAAACGCCAGCCCTCCTCTCAGCACGTCTTCCCTTCCCTCGCTGTTGCTGTGCTATCTGGGGCCAACCAGAGGACTGGTGTCTACCTCCAGAAGCACCTCTGGGAAGCCAGCAGCCACTAAGCCTCATAAACGCCAAGTGCTGATGAACAGTTGACCCACCATTTCCTCTGTATCAACCATAAATAGAAAAGAGAGCAAGGAAAGACAAATGTAACGATGTCCATTTAAAAGCCACCTGATATGCAAAGACAAAGCAATGACACCAAGTTGCTGCAGCCAGCACGCTCCCAGCCAGACCTGTTTCCTCCTTGAAGGAGCGAGGTATGGAAATGACATAGAGAAGATCAGGGAAGGTTTCAAGCCTGACTTCTACACTGAGAGACCAGAGAACTAACTGGTTGACTTCTGTATTCTTGCTCTTGGAGCTAGAGGGCCGCTGAGGGGAAAGCACAGAAATTTGCCTATCAGCACCATAACTGATTAACACTTCCCAGGCGACTCCAGCATTGGTAAGAGGTCCGAGTTGGTATAAACTTTATGGAGAGCAACTTAGCCACACACAGCAGCCCTGGCATTTTCCTCTTTGCTCTCAG
The DNA here is from genome assembly GCF_012274545.1 of Fukomys damarensis. Lineage (NCBI taxonomy): Eukaryota > Metazoa > Chordata > Mammalia > Rodentia > Bathyergidae > Fukomys > Fukomys damarensis. Next base: position 18,662,559 of record NW_022900943.1, on the reverse strand, counting down.
CACCATCCCTTACCTTCCAGACCGGGCCAATGGGGCCAGTGACATAATTTGCAGGGTCCAGTGCAAAATAAAAGCACAAAAAACCCTGTTCCAAAAGTATGAAAAATGTCAAGGCAGTGGCAGCACAACATTACACCAAGCGTAGGGCTCTTCTATGGAGGAGACCCTGGGTGGCTGCACGCACTGAATGCCTGTGAGGCCAGCCCTGTTGCTCTGTGTCGTCAAGGGCCGAAGCCACTAATTCCCTTTCCGGACCCTGTCACCTCCCTCTGCTTAGGCTCAGCCATGGGAAGGAGGCACTGATGCCAGAGAGACGCGAGCGGAAGGCACACAGGAGGAAAGGGGCGTTTTCCTCCCTCTCTGCTCCTGGTGACGCCTCCTGGAGCAGCAGAGCACCCTGGAGCGGCCCCAGCATTGCCAGTGTTAGATGGCTGACTCGAGCACACTTCAGTGATTCTAATAAATCGTCTGTTGTTTAACCACGGGCCACACACTAAGAGCTGTGTTTAGGCAATTGCGTCATTGTGCGAACGTTACAGAATACACTCACACAGAACTGGTACAGCTTTGTACACACCTAGGCTGTACAGGGATGAACAGATGGCCACTGTGAACAAAACAACATGAGAGTAAATGAAACACATGAGAAAACAATGCAATCAAGAGACACAGTAAATATGAGATGCACAAGTCTGCTTTTGTGACACTCTGCTTTACAATACAGTGTTGTATTTTTCTCTTGTGGTACAAGGGATTCAACGCAGGAAGCATTGAGCTATATCTCCAAGTGTTCTTAAATTTTATTTTGAGACAGGATCAAAGTTGCCAAAGCTGGCCATGAAGTTTTGATCTTCCTGCCTCAGCCTTCCAAGAAGCTGGGGTTATGGGCATGCACCATGCCCAGCTAAACTTTCCTTTTATGTAAGAAGGAATCCATTCTAAGGTAACCATAAAGACTTAGTGTGGTTCATAAGCAAGGCAGTAACAGTCCTTGTTATCATAATCTGGTGTTGGATAGTGTACATAATTGTGTGTGCTCTGTTTATATACGATTGGCGGGGTGGTGTGTTTGTTTACACTGGCATTACCCCAAACACGAGGAATGTGTTGTCCTGTGATGGCATTCTGATGGCTCAAGGTCACTAGGCAATAGCAATTTTTCAGTTTCATTACAGTCTGATGGGGCTGTTCCCTATGCACGGTCCATTGTTGCTATGTGGTGTATGACTATATGGCATCAGTGGTTTCAGCTACAGGCATCATTTTCAACATTGTCCTGGGTTCCGGTGATACTTTCTCCTGATACAGAAAACTTTTGTAAGTAATCTAAAAACCGACAAGGGCCAGGGATTTAGCTCAGTGGTTCTGCCGCCTGCCTTGCAAGCACAAAGACCCGAATTCAATCCCTGATACAAAAAAAATATATAGATAGATAGATAGATAGATAGATATGTCATAATAAGATAAAATAAAAACCTACAAAATGTTAGGAAAATGTAAAATGACTTTTGCTGTCTAACAGCAGTCTGCTTTGTTTAGTTCAACATTAACAGACACTGGAGACAATGACCATGAAATGAGACATCTGGCCTCATCCCTAACCTTGAACACCCACTTTCTGTGCACTACAATGGATAGCTAGAGGAATCTTAAGGCAAAGTCCCCAAATGCAAAGAACTGTTAAGTCTGGGTTAAACCTAATTGTCTGGTTACTGTAACTTGTACATGGGTAACGTGAACTGAGGAAATGAAATGTAACCACCTGAATGAGATCCTGGCTGTAAAACCTGTAAAAGAGGAAGCTGAAACCCAATAGGAAATCGATCACTGGCACTGCCTTTTTGAATGCAATTGACCCTTTTCTGACAAAATAAACTTTTTATTATTTTACTTCTATTCAGCTCATCTCTGAGTGTCACCTGCCATCTCCGTCCACAACACTCCTCCTCCTCATCCTACAGTCCTAGCGTTAGCAGTGGCTTCCTGCGGTTACTGATCAAGGGATTACCTCATCATCCCCTTTAGTGCCTTCAGCTTTTCCAAAATTAGCAATCTCCCCTTAAATTAAGTCTCCTGGTTGAAACAACTGTTACAGCTTCTGTTTTCCCTGATGAGACACGAGCTACCAAGATATTTCCTTAAACTTTTTGTTCCTGTGATGAAATACCTGACACAAAGAGCTTGAAGGAGGACATTGTATCCCGGCTCATGGTTTCAGAAGTTTCAGTCCATGGTTAGTTGGCTTCATTGCGGTGGGCTTTTGGTGAGGCAGAAACATCACAGCAGAAAGTCATGGCGGAGGAAAGCTATTCCGCTTAGGTCAGCTGGGAAGCACAGAGACAAGGAAAGAATCAGAGAGGAGGGGGCCTGGGACCATCATCCCGGAGGTCATGCCCTCATGATCTACTCCCTTCAACGAGGCCCCACCTCTAGTTTCCATCATCTCCTAATAATGCCATCAAGGCACGACTGAATCAATGGATTAATCCATTTGAAGTTAGAGCCCTCATGATTAAAACACTTTCCCAAAATTCCATCAGATGGTAAGCAAGCCTTTAGCACATGAGTCACGTGGGACATTTCAAATCCAAACCATAACTTATTTTTACTCAATGACCAAGTTGTTTGACTTTGAAGAATTTATACTACACATATGATCGTGGTGTGAGAACACAGCCTTTTAAAATGCTGTCTACTGCAGCCTTGTCTAGAATAGCAGGAGACTGGAAATAACACAATTCCTAAATATTCATCAATGATACATCTTTTAAGAACAATGAACTCAGTGTGTTGGCACATGATGCAATCCTCATATTCAGGAGGCTGAGACAGGAGGCTCACAGCAAGTTTGAGGCCAAGCTTAATAACACAGTAAGAGCTGTCTCAACAAAACAAAACAAAACAACAAAGAGAAACAAAACCCAATAAGATAGGAAAGACAAATATCAACAGAATAGAATATAACGTAAAATCCAGAAATGGGAATTTAGTATGATTAAAGCGGTCTCTCAAATCAAGATATGGGAAGGGCATTGTAAAAATAGAATATGGCATTCTATCCCCAGTACCAAAAAAAAAAAATAATAATAATAATATGGCAGACCAATATCTCTCATGAATAGACTATAAAATTCACTCAACAAAGTATTAACAAATAGCATCAAGCAATTCATAAAAAGGATACCAAGTCATGACCAAAACATAAAGTGGATTTAACATTCAAAACTTACAGAATTCTTCCCATTAACAGAATAAAGGCCAAAAAAAAAAAAAAGCATAGGATCACTTCTGCACATAAAAGCCACTTGCCGAAATTCATAATAAATAACTCCACAAACTAGCAACAGAAGGATAAGTCTCAATTCGATGAAGGGGAGCTACAAAAACCTACTACTATGTAACATCATACTTAATACTCATCATTTCCTAGGCAACTCCTTTTATTGCAATCCAAATTGGCATAAACTTTGTGGAAAGTAATTAGACAATTCAGAGCCAGTTGATCATGTACCTGTTTGCACTCAGGTAAGATTGAGAACACACATGCCTGCTCCCCTTACTTACTTCTATGTCACATTTGACTAGAAGTCTCTTTAGTGAGGTTAGAAAAAGAAATAAAGGCATAAAGCTTATTCAGAATCAACAGGACTGTATTATGAAAAATAAAGACAGAAATACTTATGAATAAAATCTTTATGTATGAAATAAAGCACACAAGATTGAAACAACTGAGTGTCATTTGGAAAAAACTAAGTTGGGTTTCACTTCACAGATTATACCAGAAAAACATTTAGAATAGATCGATGAAATTAAAGGTACTAGAGAAAACCATGGGGCAATTTTAATCTGAATTTGGAAGGCCTTTCTAATTGTAAAACATCTAGAAATGTAACAAACCAAATGCAGGCATCAGTCATGGTATACACTTGCAATCCCAGAGCTCTGGGGGTGGGGGGGACTGAGGCAGAAGGATTTCAAGTTTAAACCCAGCCTGAGCAATTTAATGAGACCTTGTCTCAAAATAAAAAATTAAAAAGGCTGGGGATCTAGCTCAGTGGCACCACACCTGCCTCACAAGTGCAAGGTCCTGAGTTCGATTTATGAGTTCAATCCCCAATACCAAATATATGAAGAAGAGGAGAGGAAGAGGAAGATGAAGGAGGAGGAAGAGAGAAGGAAACAAAACAATTAAAGAAGGGCTGGAGACATAGTTCCATGCAAAGGCCCTGGGTTCAATCCCTAGTAGTATCAAAAAGGGCGGGGAGAGCCAGATGTGGTGGTATAAACCTGTAACCCCAGCATTCAGAAGGCTGAGGCAGGAGGATTGCTATGAATTCAAGAGTTCCAGGCCAGCTCGAACTACATAGTGAGTTTAACGTGAGCCTGCACTATATAATGAAATCCTGTCTCAAAAAGCTTTAAAAAAAAGAGGAAACAGCAAAAACTCTCAAGCATATTTTTCAGCCTCACTCATAATAAAAGAATGAAAATTGAAAGTGCCTTGAAATACTATTTTTTGTTGATCAAATTGGCAAAGCCCAAGCACATTTTTAATGTACTTGCTGACAAGGACATAAAGAAATAGGCACTATTATACGTTATTAGTAGGAATATAAACATACAAACTCTAGGGAAGGTAATTTGACATGGCTCAAAATCACAAATGCATGAACGTTCACATCTTAAATTTATAGGTGGATTGCCCCAATGTGAAAGTTATTCACTGTAGGTTTTTTTTTTTTTTTACATTCGAAAAGATTCAGAGTAACCTGAGTGCTGAGCAGGATGGAATTTGTTAAATAAAGATGCATATGGAAGTTCTACAATGGACTTTAACCATGAGAATATTACATATTGAAGGTTAATATAGAGTTTACCTTCATGTACTGATCTTTAAGGTGAAAAACATAATTATAACAATAACTATCTGGGTATAAACATGGGGGACATACACATATTTCTTTGGTTATACATAAAATATCCGGGAATGATTAAAAAACAATATTTTATTGATTCTGGAAAGGTAACTATTTAGCTAAGAGACAAGGTTGGAAGATTTTTCTATTACATAGCCACTTATATGCTTTGAATTTTGAACCCTTGGAATGTTATTTGTTCAAAACACAAATTATTGTTTAAATATTAAGGGACAAGAATGTAAAGTAATACAAAAAATTCATAGAAAGGTATAGCTAAGAGATTTTTTAAAAATACATATAACTTAATCTCATTTTTCTTTTAAAAAATGTATGTGTATAAAAAGCACAAAAACTGATGCATATTAAAATATTAACTCTGCTTACTTCTCTGGCTTAAGGGGTATGATTGATTTAATTTATTTTCATCTTGTTTCTCTGTATTTTCAAACTCTTCTAAAATAAAAAATACTTGTTTTGCAACAAAAAATAAATAAAAGTTATTAAGAAAGCCCCACAAATGCATGATTTCCCATTACACGGTGGCAGCTGTTACAGTCAAACAATGCTCACACTTAACAACACAGCTGTGCATCTGTGGATTCCACATCTGCATTCAACCAAGCACAGACAGAAAATATTGGACAAAATACTGTGCCTGTGCTGAACATTTACAGATTTTTTTCTTGTCATTATTCCCCACATAATACAGGTCAACAACTAGTTATATAGCATTTATCAGGTATTACAGACAATCTAGAGAAGATTTCAAGTATATGAGAGGATGTGCAATGGTTATATGTAAATGCTGTGCCATTTCATACGAGGAACTTGAGCATGTGCAAATTGTGGTATTCATGGAGGCTCCTGGAACCAATGCCCCAGGGGCATTAAGAGATGATTATGCTCATTCCAAGTCACCCCATTCTCTGAACAGAAAGAAGCTGCCACATACCAGGCACAGTACCCAAAATAAGGTCTTTCATCCAGCAATAGCATTCCAAGCAGTGCCCCTCTCCTATGCCCTCTGCCATATCTCCCACCATCTTACTTATGCCAACTATGTGCTCCCACTTTACAAAGAAAACAAACACCCAAATTCCCCAGCTGCATCAATCCCCAGGGCTTTTCTCTTTACCATCTGCAAATTTCTACAAATTATTATCCAGGATCACCTCTATCTTTCTGCCACAAAGAAAAACATGCCTTCCTTTTTCTTCGTAGGTTCTGGAGACTCTTCCTTTCTTACTTTATCAATGATCTTCTCCTTTACATGTTTTTAATTTCTTCCAGGATTTTTCTATCTTTGTTAATGGTGCCAGTGCCCATATTTGGGAGCCTGAAGTTTACTCTGCATTCCTCCCAATGTTTGGTCCCTTACCAAACCAAGCTAACACTGCTCACCAGCCATCTCTCCATCATTGCCTCATCCCCAGTACCACTGTGATGGCCTTAGTCCAGGCCCACATCACCCTCTGTGAAGACTTTGTAATTATTTCCCTGATGGTTTCTAGCCTCTAGGCTCTGTCTGCCTCAGTTTTCCTCCACATTTCCTCCACAGAGATCTTTCTTCCCAAGGGCTGAGGATAAAACCCAGGACTTTGCATCAGTAAGGCACGTGCTTTACAAATGAGCTACATTCCCCAACCCTTTTAGGGATCTTTCCAGATGAGGTCTTCTAAAGGCTGAATACATCCTTCAAAATTCACATGTTGAAACTCAATAATCAGTTCGCTAGTATTAAAAAGTGGGCCCTTTAGGAAGTACATAAATAATGAAACTAAGCCCTGATGGATAGGATTAGGGTGGTTAGTGACACTAGAGTAGATAAAGGAGCTTAGGAAAATGATGGAAATCATGAACTCCCAACATAGGAAAGAAATGGAAACCAGGAAACAGATTCAAACAAATATCCAGGAGATTAAAACTTTCATAAAAATTATATACAGCAGAATGAACCAATGTGAGTACAAAATATCAGATACAGAAGATAGGATCATGGTTGGCACTCATGAAAAGAAAAATTTCTTTAAAAAAGCAAGGGACCATAAAACATCAATCCAACAGCTGCTAGATGATGCAAAGAAGAAAAACGTAAAATTGATCTCAATCAATTAAAAAGCAGAAGATAGCACAAGTGACAAAAAATATGTTCACAGAAGTCATAGCAGAATGGAAAAATAATTTGACATACAGATAAGTGATGAAATAGAAGCCAAATTAGCCATGATAAAAGAAAACTACACCAAAGCATATAAAAGTCAAGATTCCAGAAATTCAGCACAAACCAGAATATTAAAAGCTATTACAGGAAAGAAACAAATCACATGTAAAGGAAAAACCATCAAAATCACATCAGACTTCTAAATACAAACCCTCAACTTAAGGAAAGATTGGAGCAAAGTATTTCAAGAACCAAGAAAATAACCTCCAACCTAGACTGAGGTAACACACAAAACAATCTTTCAGAGATGACAGAGAACTGAATCCTTCAACACAGAGTGCCAGAGGGGACAAGCAAGGGTTCTCCAACCTCTGGTTGGCCCGCCCCTTCAGCCCAGCACACAAAAGGAACCTAGCCGCAGAAGTACCAACACAGCAGTGTTCGTGCCTCACCCCTGGGTAAAGAAGAGAAAGAAGGCCTCTCTGAGGCTCCTATATGAAAATTGAAGCCCACTGGAAAAGTGAAAAAAATCTGTGATAAAGGCACACCAAACCACCATAGTTGGTAAGTAGGAGGGACTGGCACCTCACATTAGAACCTGGTCTAACTTCAGGGGAAAGACAGCTGGAATCTTCAGGAGAAACTTGCAGAGTTCAACCCAGCAGGAGGTCAGAGATCTCAACTTGGGCCTTGCAGCCAGAAATCAGCCTGAACCTCAGGGGATAACTTCTGGCTTGCTGAGACTAATTAGCTTAGATTTGCACACTCCTACCCATGCTGTCTATTATGTCAACAGAGGTATACCCTGAAGGAGACCCACTATTTCTATTTGTATTTTTTATTTTCAAAGTAATATTTTGGGCTGGTCCTCAATTTTGATTTAATTTACACAGTTAAAGGTGAAAGATTAATAACTACCACAGATTGTCATTTTCTAAGCTGTGCTTGATTCTATTGTGTTTCTGACTGTATCACTTGGGCTAAGGTGTTGTAATGGATCTAATCAGTTGTCTTCCCTGGTATAATGAAAATGAGATTGCCTCAGAGTCATCAGAGACTCAAAACCTAAAGACCAGTTGTATCTGGAAGATTGAAATATTAAACCAGGAATTAAACCAAGGACAGGAGCAATAACAAAAATAGAAATGAGAAGGCATTTAAACAAGATCCGAACACAGATTTCCACCCAACCAAAGGTAAACTCTGGGGGAAATGAGGTGGAAAAGTCTGACAGTCAATCATCTACATGCCCCAAACACAGGAAGTAAAAAACAAAAACAAACAAACAAACAAACAAAAAACAGATAAATGAAGCTCTAGAAAAATTTAAAACAGAAATATTTTCCCAGATAACCACAGAGATGGAGAGAATAATGAAAACCATAATTAGAGACTCTAGAACAGAAACAGATAAAAAAAATAGATGAGCTCAGGATCATGATGGAAACCTTGAATGCCCAACATAGGAAAGAAATGAAATCCATGAAAAAGATTCAAACAGATATCCAGGAGATTAAAAACTCTATATGAAGCATTTGCAGTGGAATTAATTAATGTGAAGATAGAATTTCAGACATAAAAGATAGGATTGGAGTCAGTGACCATGAAATGAGAGATCTTTTAAAAACAATAAAGAATCATGAGGAATTGACCCAACAACTCTTAGATGATGCAAAGATAATTAATATAACACTGATAGGAATCCATGAAGTAGCAGAAGTGCAAATGACATAAAAAACTGTTCATAGAATTAATGACAGAAAACTTCCCAAACAGAGGGGAAGAGTTTGACATACAGATAAGTGAGGCATATAGGACTCCAAATTGCCATGATCAAAAAAAAAAAAAATCTACACCTAAACATATACTAATCAAGATCCCAGAAAACAAATAGAAAAACAAAATAGTACAAGCAGTTAGATAAAACAAATAAATCACATGCAAAGGACAGCCCATCACAAACACAGCAGACTTTTCAACACAAACCCTCAAGTCAAGGAAAGCCTGGAGTGAGGTATTTCAAGTCCTAAAATAAAACAACCTCCAACCTAGACTGATGTATCCTGCAAAGCTATTTTTCAAAATTGATGGGAAAATATGATACCTCCACAAAAAAGAACACCTGAGAAATTTCATGAACACCAATCTGGCACTCCAAACACTTCTAAACAATATCCTGGAAAAGAAAGAAAGTGAAGGCCACAACTCCTTAAGAGCCAACACAGCAAATATACCAGGCAAGGCAAGAAATTAAAGAGAGAGAGGGAAAAATAAATAAATAAAAGAACCAACAACAGGACAATAACATGACAATGAAAAGTCAAAACATAACAGTTATAACCATCAATGCTAATGGCCTCAATTCACTAATCAAAAGAAACTGGATGGCCAGGCATGGTGGTGCATGGCTGTAAATTCCAGCCCTCAGGAGGCTGAGGCAGGAGGATTGCTGTAAATTCGAGATGAGCCTGGGCTACACAGTGAGTTCCAGAGCAGTCTGAACTACATAGTGAGACTCTGTCTCAAAGAGAGAGAGAGAGAGAGAGAGAGAGAGAGAGAGAGAGAGTGAGAGAAAAGAAAAGAAAGAGAGAAACAAACCAGGTGGCAGAATGGATTAAGAAGCAAAATCCAACAATATGCTGTATACAAGAAACCCACTTAATCCATAAAAAAATTCATAGACTGAGAGTAAAAGAATGGAAAACAGTTCTGCATGCAACAGGAGCCCAGAAAAAAGCCAAGGTAGACAAAGTAGATCCAAACCAAAACTAATTAAGAGAGACAAAAAAGACCCCTACATCCTTGTAGAAGGAACAACACAAGAGGAAGAAATGAAAGTCATAAATATATATGCACCAAATGCTAATGCCTCCAACTATACAAAACAAATATTAAGGGATATGAAAAACAAAATAAGCACTGATACATTTGTAGTGGGGGACCTCAACACTCCACTGACACAAATGGACAGATCATCTAGACAAAAAAAAATCAACAACAAAATAACAGAACTAAACCAAGTCATAGAACAAATGCACTTAGTAGATATCTACAGAGTGTTCTACCCACAAAATCAGAATATGAAAGTCAAAGGATGGAAAACAATACTCCATCTTACAGAATCCCAGAAAAATCAGAGGTAGCTATTCTATTTGCAGGCAAGGTGGATTTCAAGTCAAGATTTATCAGAAGCAACAAAGAGGGTCACTACAGCCTTGTAAAGGAAACAATCTGAGAGGAAGGTAACAATCATAAATATATATGTACCAAATACCAGCACACCCAACTATACAAAACAAACATTAACCAACATGACAAATCAAGCCAGGCTTGGTGGCACACACCTGTAATCTCAGCACTTGGGAGGCTGAGGCAGGAGGATTGCTGTGAGTTTGAGACCAGTCTGGGCTACATAGTGAGTTCCAGGTCAGTCTCAACTACATAGTGAGACCCTATATCAACCCCCTACCCAAAAAAAAAAGGAAACATGACAGATCAAATGAGCACTAATACAATTGAAAAGGGGAAACTTAATACACCTATGTCACAAATAGACACATCAACTAGACAAAAAAAATTAACAAAGAAATATCAGGACTGAACCAAACTTTTGAATAAATGGACTTAGGACCTGTTTACAGAATGTTCTATCCCATGTCAGAATATACATTCTTCTCAACTGCATATGGGATACTCTCCAAAATAGATCACATACTAGTTCACAGAACATGCTTAAGTAAATGCAAAGGAATTAAAAGTACCCCATACAAGCTATCAGACCATAGTGCAATGAAAATGGAAATCAATGGCAAAAGAAATCACAAAAAATCTATACATATATGGAAATAATACCTTCCTGAACAACCAATGAATCACAGATGAAATTAAAGAAAAAATTAGACAGTTTCTATAAGTAAACAATAATTCCAATATAATATACTGAAAGTTATGTGACACAATGACAGCAGTCTTGCAAGGAAAATTTATAGTGGTGAATTCCCATATCAGAAAAACAGAGTAAGCACAAATAAACAATCTAATGTTCAACTCCAAGCTTCTAGAAAAAGAAAAGTGAAGAACAAAGCTCATATGGGGAAGGAAATTATAAAGATCAGAGCATGAATTAATGCAATGGAGGGCCAGGGATTTAGCTCAGTGGCACTGCACCTGCCTCACAAGCGTGAGGTCCTGAGTTCAATATCTGGTACCAGAAAAAAAAAATTAATGTAATGGAAATTAAGAAAACAATACAAAGAATCAATGAACTGAAGAGTTGGTTCTTTGAAAGATGAAATAAAATTGACAAACCTTAGCCAACCTTATCAAAAAAAGGAAGAAAAAGACTCACATCCGTGCAATTAGGAATGAAAAGGGTAAAATCACAACAGATATTGCAGAAATCCAGACAAGCACCAATACCTACTTTGAGAATCTACATTCTATTAAGATGGAAAACACAGAATAAATGGAAGGATTCCTAGATATAGTACATATAAATTACCAAAGCTGAACAAGACGACATAAAAATTAGAAATAAATCAATATCAGTCAATGAAATTGAAGATACAATTAAAACCCTACCAACAAAGAAAAGCCCAAGCCCTGAAAGATTCAGGGCTAAATTCCACAGGAAGTAAGAGAATATCTAATGCTACTACTTCTCATATTCTTTAATGAAATTTAAATGGAAGCAATACTTCCAAATTCATTCCTGGAAGCAAGCATTATCCTGATAGAAAAATCAGAGAAAGATCCAACCAAAAAAGAGAACTACAGGGCTATTTCTCTTATGAACATAGATGCAAAAATCTTCAATAAGATACTGGCAAACAGAATGTAGTAAATTGTCAAGAAGATTGTACAACATGACCAAGTAGAAGTCATCCTAGGGATGCAGAGATGTTTCCACATACACAAATCAAAATATGTAATACACCATATCAACAGAGCCAAGGACAAAAACCATATGATCACCTCAGTAGAGGCAGGAAAAGCATTTGCCATAGTCCAACACCCATTCATGATAAAAACCCTATAGAAAAATGGAATAAGTGGTCTTTATCTCAATCTAATAAGTCATCTGTGACAAATCAGCAGCTATCATCATACGAAATGGACAAAAACTGGAAGTGTTCACACTAAAATCAGGAACATGACAAGGATGTCCACTATCACTACCGCTATTCAGTATAGTTCTGAAACATCAGCCAGAGCAGTTAGAACAAAAGAAAGAAACAAAAGCAATCAGAATAGGAAAGGAAGAAGTTAAATTATCATTATTTGTGGGTGACAAGAAGCTCTACTTTGAAGACCACAAAAACTCCACCAAAATACTACTAGATTTAATAACCAAATTCTGGAATGTAGCTGGATAGAAAGTCAACACTCAAAAATCAATAGCAAGGAGGGCCAGGGATTTAGCTCAGTGGTTCTGCTGCCTGACTTGCAAGCACAAGATCCTGAGTTTGATCCTGGGTACAAAAAAAAAAAAAAAAAAAAAAAAATCAATACCAAGAGCCAGAGGTGTAGCTCAGTGGTGCCATGCCTGCCTGGCAAGAGCAAGATTCTGAGTTTGATCCTGATACTTTTGGGGAAAAATATTCAGGAAAAAATACATCAGTGGCATTTCTGTATACTGATAATAAACTCACTGAGACAGAAACAAGGGAAACACCTTTCACAACAGCATCCAAAAAATATTAAATACTTAGGAATCAATCTAACCAAGGTAGTAAAAGACCTTTACATTGAAAACTATAGTGTTCTGAAAAAGGAGATTGCAGAGGCTATGGGCTGGGGATGTAGCTCCTGGCAAGCACGAAGTACTGAGTTCAATTCCTGGTACTGGGGGAAAAAAGAAAAAGAAAAAGATTGCAAAGGATATCAGAAAATGGAAAGATATTTCTTATTCTCAGGCAAGAAGAATCAATATAGTGAAAACGGCCATACTTCCAAAATAGTTACACAGATTTAATGCAGTCCCAATCAAAATACCAATAGCATGTCACACAGATTTAGAGAAAACAATTGTAAATTGTTCATTTGGAAGCAGAAGGGATCTAGAATAGCAAAAACAATTCTGAGTAGCAAAGATAAGGCAGAGGACATTACAATCCCTAATTTGAAATTTTCCTATGAATATTGTGATAAAAACAGCATGATGCCAGGTGTGGTGGAGCACACCTGTAATCCCAGCCCTCAGGAGGCTGAGGCAGGAGGATCGCTGTGAGTTCGAGACCAGCCTGGGCTACATAGTGAGTTCCAGGTCAGTCTCAACTACATAGTGAGACCCTGTCTCAAAAAACCAACAAAAAAAAAAACAAAAACAAACAACAACAACAAAAAAAAAACCAGCACAATATTGGCAAAAAGACAGACCCAGAACAGATCAGAACATGCAGCAACAACTCCAAACACACTCAGTAACCTTGTCTATGACAAAGCAGCAAAATTCCTTCACTGAAATAAAGATAATCTCTTTAATAAATGGTGCTAGAAAAGCTGGCTTTCCACATGCTGAAGATTAAAGCTCAAACCATGTCTTTCACCATGCACTAAAACAAAATTGATTGGATCAAAGATCTAAATATTAAAACAGAAACACTAGATCTGCTGGGAGATAAACTAGGTAGAACCCTTGAAGACATAGGTGTAGGCAAAGACTTTATAAACAAAACCTCAGTTGCACAGAAAATACCACAAAGAATCAACAACTATAGAAAGCACCAAGAGAGTGAAGAGACAACCAATAGCGTTGGAAAAAAGTGGTTGCCAGCTGTTCTTGAGACAAAGGATTAATATCTACAATATATAAAGAACTCAAAACAATCAGACTCCCAGACTAAAAGACCCAAGCCAGAAATGGGCATCTGAAATGCATAGGTAATTTCCAGAAGAAGAAGCAAAAACAGCAAATAAAAATATGAAAAAATATTCAACATCACTGTTTATTTGAGAGATGCAAATTAAAGCAATGCTGAGATTCCATCTCACTCCACAAAGAATGGCTGTTATCAAGAAATCAACCATAGCAAATACTGGAGGGACTGTGGAAAAAAAGGAACCCTTCTCCACTGTTGGGAGTGTAGACTGGTACAACCACTGTGGAAATCAGTGTAGAGATTCCTCAAAAAGCTAAAACCAGAGGTTCTATTTGACACAGCTGTTCCCCTTGCTGGTATCGTCCTGAAAAATTAAAAGCATCATACCATAGTGATCCATGCACACCAATGTTTATAGTCGCACAGCCTGTAATAGCTAAAACTTGGAAACAGCCTGGACGCCCATCAACCAACGAATGAAAAAAGAAGCTGTGGTTTTTTTATACAACGGAGTGCTATTCTGCCACAAAGAAGGATAAGCTTGGGACATTTCCAGCCAAAGGCATGCACCATGAGACCATACTCTTAAGTAAAATAAATCGAACAAACGTTTAAACACCACATCGTTTCTCTGGTGTGAAAAACCAGAAGTGTAAATAAGGACCAAAATGTATAATAGATAATGCTCAAAAGGGAAGGGGTACAAGATGTGTGTGTGGCGGGGGGAACAAGAGAAAGAAGAGAAGAGAAAATGGAAACAAACTTTTGTAAATAAAGAGGGGAAAGGGGGCTGGAGCGGGGAGGGGCGTGGGGGGTTGAAGCAAGACATATCATGTACTCGTCCACTCTCCCTGTGATGAATGTTATCACTGCGTATATCTAATGTGGGAGGCCCTAGCTTCAACCCCCAGCACTGAGAAAAATTGTTTCAGAATCCTACTCTGTGTATCCAAATGTTTACAATTTTTGATGCTCTTCATTCCGTCCTAAGGGTCCTATTTTCCATCAAGTTTCATTTTCTTTCAAACTGAAAAACTTCTTGTGTTACAGATCTATTGAAGGCAAATGCTCGCTTTTTTTTCTTTAATGTGAAATTATCTTTATGTTGCCTTCATTCTTTTTTTCTCTCTCTTCCCTTCTTTTATTCCAGGCTAACCTTGAACTCACTATGCGACTCAAATTGGCCTCAAATTTACAGCGACTGGGATCACAGGTGCGCCCCACCACACCCAGCTTGCTTTCATTCTTCAAAGATATTCGCACTAGATGTAGAAATCTGAGTTGACAGCTGTGCTTTGTTTCAGTACTTTAAGATGCCATCCTCTTCTTGGGAGAAGTCAGTGGAATTCAAATCATCATTTGTCGGATAACAAATGACTATTTTTCTGGCAGCTTAAAATTTTCCCTTTATCTTTGCATCTTCAGCGTTTAACTGTGGTGAGATTGTCTTTGTATTAATCCTGCTAAGGAGTCATTGATCTTTTAGAGTCTGTCAGTTTTTCTCACTAGAACACCAGACTTCCCTTGTCTGCCGGGCATATGTTTCAAGTTCCCTAGTGGATGCCCGAAACCACAAATACCAATCAATCTTTTTTGTTGTTTTGTTTTGTGTTTTGTTTCTTGAGATAGGATCTTGCTATGTAGCTCAGGCCGGCCTTGAACTGATGGAGATATTCCTGCCTCTGCCTCCTGAGTGCTGGGATTACAGGTGTGTACTACCACACCCAGCTAATACTCAGTTTAAAATATTAATTTTTATACACACATACCTAAAATAAGGTACAGTAAGAGATTAATTAGGTACAGTAAGAGATTAATAACTACATAAAGTAGAACAATTATAACAATCTCTCTCTCTCTCAAAATATCTTTCAATTGTATTCACTTTTTTCTTACAAATGGACCATGGGTAAGTGAAACTCTGGAAAGCAAAACTGTAAATAAGGGAAGACTACTGTATTTCTTCATGTACATCAACTGTCCCATAGTCTCCCTCCTCTCCTTTGATAGTACATTACGTATGATAGATTTTCTGATGTGTTTCACTGGATCCCTTTACTCTCTCTGAGATGTTTCTTTCTGCTTCTCTGATTGGATAATTTCCATTGATCTGTCATCAAGTTCATTGGTTTCCTTTCATCTTCTCCATGTGCTGCTAATCCTATGCAATAAATCTTTCAGATATGTATGTGTGTATATATATGTGTGTGTGTATTTACATTCTAGAATTTCCTTTTGATTTTTTTCAAGTTTCTGTTTCTGGGGTTTTCTATCCACTCACCACAAGCATCTTTTTCTTTCCATCCACAAGTTGAATTAGTAGCTGCTTCAACATCTATGTCTATAGTGGACTGACTAATGGTCAACTTGTTGCAATGCCCAGTTGAACTGAATCAGTGTGGTCTGCACATGGAGGATCTACCTGAAGACTGTTACCAATAGCCATAAGAAGAGACCTGGGGAGGAAGATCTTGGCCTGTTGATTTTCTAGGAGAAGCTTGCTGTGGATGGTTTTCCTGCTGCAAATGAGGCTGTTCTCATTGGAGGAGGAGCTTGGGACCTCCCTGTCGCTGGGAATCGCTGCTGCTTTCATCAGGGGAGCTCTGGCCTTTACTGTGAGTATCACTTCCTGGCTCCAATGTGGATCCCTCAACTTGGTGGCACAGATCCTTCATCTCACAAGCATAGATTTTCTGGCTTCCACCAATGACTGGCCTTTGGGTCTTCCAGGGGCAGATCCTCAATGCAGATAAGCACGACACGTTGCCGTGGGCTCCAGGCCACTGGCTGGACTCAAGGAGGACATTGCCTTGGACTCTAAGCCTTTAGATGGACTTGTGTGGGACACTGCAGGGATCTAGGCTCTCGATTGAATGTTTTGGGCTTCTAGTGTGTAGTTAATCTCTTGTACTCCTTGCATTTGACTTTTCGGGTAATTATAAAATAACCTGATATGTGTATTTAATGGATTCCCTTGCTCAATCTTGCTGACTGTAACAATGTCTGTAATATCCAACATGTAGGCCATCTTGTGCTAGATAATCTCCACTGATTATCTTTTCTAATGGGAGGGGGCCACATTTTTCTCTTTCATCCTATGATGAGCAAGTGTGGAATATATCCTGGGCATTGTCAATAACAAATCACCTATCTCCTCCAAATTACCACCTGTCTCCTCCTCTCTAGTCCCACTTTCCTGGAATTTCTTTTTTTTTACTTTCCGTCAGCTGAAGAGTCCCTAAACCTTGGCCTCATGCTCTTCAAGCCAATGAGATTGCATGTGAACACATACACATTCTGTTAGCATTTTAATCATTTTAAATGGTACAGATCAGGCCCTACTGTCAGACCCAAAACTGAAACAAAAAGGACACTGCCTCTTTAAAATTTTTGAATTTTCAAAAGACAGAAGTTATATACTCAAGGTATATAATATGATTGTGTATATAGTGTAATAATTAGCATAATCCAAATAATATCCATCAGCACCCATGCTATAGCTTACATGCCCAGAACTTGCTCATCTTCTGAGTATAAGAAGTGTACCTCTTGACCAGCATCTCCCCTCTCCTCTCACCCAGGAAATCTCCAGGTCATTGCTTCTTTCAAACGTCAGTTCCCTTCCACTATCTGCCTGTCTCTGTTCATTATCCTCAAGTAATGTAAAGAAAATATTTTATCCTGAGATTTTAGCCAACTGTTTTGTATAGGGCTAGGGATGCAACTCAGAGGTGGAACACTTGCCTACAACGCACAGAGCCCTGGGTTTGATCTCCAGTACCACACATTTGAAAGAAACGAAAAGAAAGAAAGAAAGGAGAGAGAAAGAGACAGGGAGGAAGAAAGGTGATCTTGTTTTGACGCTTTAGCCAGAGTTCTTTGTTGTTATACATAACAAGGTTCCCACGCTAAAGAGCAGCTTATTCAGCCATACCAGATGTAGACCCAACAAACATTTCTAGCTCTCTACCTTCTGGGCACATGAGAGAACTGTGCTTCCCTTTCCCCTTAAACATGGACTGTAACGTGTGAGATGTAAATGGAAGTTATGACCTGAATGTTCTAGATGGTAGCTGTTCCAGCAACCTGGGTCCTGACTGATAAATATCTCAGCCAATCCCGTATAAAGATCATGAGCAATAAACCCATCATTTTTAGCTTATGCAACTGAGACTTAGGGATCATTTGTTACTATAGCTTAATGTAAACTATCCTGATTGATGTAGATCTCATTTTGTTCACATTTATATGAGTGTCTCCTGGCCCCTTCTCCACCTTCAAAGCTAGGGCTGTGACATCTTTGCCCCAGGCTCTGGCCTCTTTCTTACAAGACTCTTGTGATTGTATTGAGCCAACTCTCATAACACAGCATGACTGCCCCTTCTCAAGATCCTCAAATTGGTCGTATCTGAAACTCTCCTTTCACTACGTAAGGTACCATATTCAGAGACTACGGATTGCAATGTGAACATCTTTGGAACAATGTGGACATCAGCGACGTGGACATCATTCTACCACAGAAGTTTTTGTTAGTAACTATGGTAACATGGTAACTATGATACAGGAAGTGCTTGATAAATGTGCATCAATTAAATCAATCTTTGCTGTTACTATTGGTATCACACAGACCTTGCTAAAATGTAGAACTCTGGTCTACTCCAAACCTACTGAATCAAAAATCTGCATTGTAACAAGATCCCCAGGTAATTCCTACACACAGTAAAGTATCTAAAGTATTGAGTCAAATAATCTACTCTAATAAAGTAACAATACCTACAACAGACCGAGCACTTGCAGCAGACGCTGCACCTGCCTTCACCTCAGGGTTCTGAACACTACAATGGGGTGCAGATTTAGGGACGACTCCCTTCAGGGCATGTTCTCTGCCTAGGCCTTCTCCAAAGCTACAGGAGGTGCAGCAGTGAGTCCTCCTGGGGTAATCTTTCATCAAGGATAAGCCAGCGCAGCCGCAGAAATCCTTCTGCCTCCCCTTCTTGGGCTGCACAATTCTAACAGGAATTCCAATCATGCCCCCAGATATCGGCTGTGATTCTGCCCTGCATCCTTCTTCCAGCACCCTGGGATCACCTCCCATATAAACCACTTGCCCCCCACCTGCTGGCCTCCAGTTTGGTTTCTAGGACATACAAAACCAAGGCAGTGCTTATCAGGTTTTCTACCGTACATGTTTTGTTTCTGCAGCACTGGGGGTTGAACCTAGGATCCTCACACTGAGCTACATCCACTGTTCACTTTGTTTTGGGGTTAGGGATTTGCTGTGTATCCCAGGCTGGCCTTGCCCTTGCAGTAATCCTCCTGCCTCATCCTCCTGAGTGCTGGGATTGCAAGTGTGCTCCACCGTACCTGGCTACTATGAGTTTTATGTCATTTACATGATTTTGTGAAGTAGCTACTATTTTTATCCTTTTAGATGAAGACATTTTAAATGAGGTAACACAATTTGCCCAACTTCAAAAGAGCTAATGAGCGGCCAAAGTGGAATTCTAGGGTTCAGTCAGCTCACGCCCAGCACCTCTGCATTCACTCAGTGTACTCCACTGGATCCCAACGAGAATACAGCACCATTTCCGTTTGCATAGACTTTTCCACATCAGAACTGAAAGAGAATAAATCCCATCACTCTCTGGACTTCTGACTGGCAGAATGAAAGGAGACATGGCCGGAAGTTCCCAGGGACGAGGAAGACCGGACCTGAGCATCAGAAGAGAGAAGAGGAAGAAAGCAGGGGAGGGAAAGGAGCGGGCGGCTGCCTTTCTAGCACCAACTCATCCTTCCTTCTGACCAAGATCCCTGTCATGCTTCTCCACAGGCCTCAGGTGGAGGAGAGCCACTCTGGGTCCAGAAGCATAACCCTGACAGTTCTAGGCCTTCTCAAGGCGCATTAGTGGCATTTTCAGCAGGACCATTCCTGCCCTGGGACTCTCCTGAACATCGCAAGCGGTACAGCGTCTCTACCTGCCACCCCCGGCGGGGCCTGTCACAGGCCCTTTGCCAATCATTGCGACAACAAAAACTTCCTCATACATTTTTCAAAATGCACCCCCAGAAGAAGCGTCCCCACTCCCGTTCCATCACTAGGACTCCCAGCCACGCTTCACCAAGCACCCCTGGCTTTCGTTACCGGTCCACAGAGGGGTTTGGGGCTAGGCTAGTTGGGCTTTGGGGAAAGAAGCTACGAGTGTCTTGTTCTTCACTGTGACGACTGTGAACAAGAAAGCACACAGCGCCAATTGCCATGGTGAGAATGACAGTAGAAAGACTGAAAGAAGGTGGATGAAGTTGACAGTGAGGACAGTAGAGAGATTAAAAGACCATACAATAATCATGTCAGACCTGGAGGAACACGGCCAGCTTCTTCTACTGCACCATGCCGTAGAGGAGATACACGAGGAGCTGAAAGGCAACAACACACAGCCATGGCCCACCATCCGCATCATTTCTTCAACACAACCTGTGTGACCCACTCGCTCACACACACGTGTACATGCTTGGATGGCATCTGAAAATCCTACGCTGTGCTTCCTCATGGCCGACCACAGCCACTGCAGAAAGCTCACCTCAGCTCACCAAGGGAGAGAGAATAAATACTGAGGACGTCTAAGCCAGAGCTCTGGGGCAACCTGAGAGAGGACCTAGAAGACCTACAGGCTCAGGACAACAGAACCAAGAAAGGAAATGCAGAAGGGAATTCACCTCTTCCTTCACTGGGCTTCTGGGATACCATGGTCTGCTCTTTCCCCGTTACTTACGGTCCACTCTGTAGTCTTCTTTGCTGTGAGGGAGATGAAGCGAAGCAACTGTTCAACAGATTTGGCAGGACAGGGTCATTGGGGACCTTGATGAGAGTGGTCTGGTCTAGTGCCAGGGTGAAGTCTGACTGTGTGAGATCGGAGCACAGGTGTGCACACATGGAAAGGGCAGAAAAAGAGCAAATGGAGCAACCCTGCATAGGAATATGGGTCAGGAGGTCGGAGGCACACACACATGCGTGTACAGTGTGGGGGGGGAGTACATGTGTTTTTGCGGAGGTGAATTTCATTATGGTAAGGAAACATCCAAGGCAGCTACTTTACAAAGGAAAGAGGTGTGCTTGTATTGAGGCTGGCAGCTCTAGAGGTGCAGAAGTCTGAGGCGATGCAGAGCATCTCCTGGCAGGAAATGGGGAGTGCACATGTCTGTGAGTCTGTCTGTGTCTCTCTCTCTGCTTCGAAAGCCGCCAGGATCTATCCAGTGGCGGCCGTACCAGAGTGACCTTATCTAAGGCCAACCACTTTCCAAAGCCCTTTCTCTAAACACTGCAGTTAAGAGTTTCTACCCTTTTTCTATCTCACAACAGGGATTAAATTTCAGCACAGGAGGCCTCAGGGACACTCACATTATCTCCAAAGGTAGCAACAGTCCTGAGGGGACGAGATCCTGGTGCCAAGTGGGTGGGTCTGCCTTCTGTAGTCCTGCAACAGGAGGGAAGGCAGGGTCCCAGCAGAGAGGCTGGCAGGGTGGAAGATGAAGTCACTTTTGTCAAACTGTTTTTATTTTCTCAGTGAAAAAAGGAGCAAGGTTCTCAACTCAGGGTGAGGAAGGGGAGGAGTGTTGTCTCTTTGAGGACAGAAGGTGCAATGATTTTTTCAGACTGTGGGAAAGTAAACTGACTAGGGAAATGCCCAAGGGCAGTGTGAAGAGCCCAGCTGAGATTTGTGACCCCAAATTTTGAGTGACAACAATTAGCCTTGCTGTTTTTGTCCAGTGTGCTAGGCTGTGGTCCTAGGAAACAGCAAGTGAGGGACGTGTACAAAGGAAGGGTGCAGTGACAGCACATGAAACTTAAGCTGAGTAAAAGGAATGTAAGAAGGACAAGGATAAATCCTGCGGAGAGCGGAGGTCAAATAGAGTCAAATAATTGCTCAAATGTGGTTATTAGAGCAAATAAGCTGGAAAAGAAAGAAGTGTGGGCCTGGAAGTAGGAGTAGAAATGAAGAGGGCAGAGGTGTCACTGTCTTTTGGTTACAAAAAGGTCTAGGACACCCACGGGACAGCAGGGTAGAGGGGTAAGGCTGTCCTTGAGGCACAGGGGTCATGAGTCTCTGAGGAAGCCAAGCTCACCAAAAAAATGTTCACAGCAGCCGGGTGGGGGTTGAGGCTGAGTCAGGTGTTGGAACCAGAGGCATGAGGAGGAGGCACAGAGCCCACAGATGACAGTGACAAGGAGGGGTGGCACAGGCGATGGCAGGTTCTTCAGATCAGCTGGGGGATTAAAGCTGGAAGGGGTAGGGAGGCAAGAACCAACTTGACAAATCATTCTTTTTCTGAAAACCACTCTCTGGTCTCTCAATAAGCTTCCTTCCCTATTCTGGTGGCTGAGAAGCCCTCCATTGTAAGAGATTTATTCAGGGTCGCCGGGTTAGAAGGAAACGGGAACTGTCAGAACTTTTATTCCTTCTCACCACTACCGTAATACCCAGGCAGTGTTTGGATATTTAAAAGAACATTTAAAATGCCCTTGTTTGTTTCTGCCTCTGGGCAACGAGTGCTGCAGAAGGACAGGGAGCTGGTAACCATGGCAGTGGAGCAGAAGGGGGTGGCGAAGAGGTGGTTTTTAAATGGGGTGAACTTCAGGCAGGCGGCACCCCAAGCTGGAGCCCTCCCAGCCTCCCTGGCATTCTTTGTTCATTCAGCTTCTGCTGGGAGAGGCTGAATCCTTCCCCGCTGGGACCAACGCTTTGAAAAGGAAGGTTTTGTCAGGCTCCTTAAGGAGACGGTGTGTCCCACGAGCAGATTTGGGGGCCCTGCCTGAAAGCCTGGGTGGCAGGGAACTCTGGACACCCCATCAGGAACAGGGAGTCTGCGGTGGCAAAGAAGCCAGCTCCGCAGTTTCCTGGATGCAGAGTCCTGACACACTGTCAGCTGTCTCACCCTCTCCCCGGACAGGTGGCCACACACGGAGGAGGCCCAGAAGCCCGGCCAAAAAGGCAGAAAAGGCAGTCGGGCAGCGCCTCCGCAGGACGGTTAGGGGGCGGGGGGAGGGGCAGGGAGAAGAGTGAAGGATGCAGGGAGGCCCGAGGGCCTTCCTCTCCAGGGCCTAGGCACGCCCCAAGTGGCCCCAGGGCAGGGCAGGACAGAGCAAGCCTGGGGCACAGCTCGGGTCCAGGAAGTCCCATGATTGCAGTGTTTTGCAGCAGGTTTCCCAGCTGCTCCGCGGGAGGCTGCCTGGGGTGCTGAGGTGGAGAGGACAGAGGGGGAGAAGCGGAGGGAAGTAAACAGCACACCACAGAGAGAGCCAGTTCCCTGCGTTCAGAGAACACCAGCCGCCTCCGGTCCCCCGTGGGAAGCTGTATGTGTGGAAACGCAACTGGGAGTGGGAGGGAGCGAGCGAGGAGCAAACACGCACTTCCCGGCTGTCACCCACTCCGCTCGCCTTTCCCGACCCCCCAGCCCACGCCCCGACTGCGGGAGGGCGAGGCGGCTCACGAGGCGCCCACCCCGCGTCCGAGTAGCTGGCACAGCTGTCGCTGAATCAGAACTGTCTCAGCAGCCTGTCACCTGCGCCGGCGGGGGAACACGGGGCAGGCTGGGCACTTGGGGGTGGCGTGGGGGGGGAACCCTGGGGCCCGGATGATGGGGTGTCTACCTCCCAACCCCTCCAGCACGCCGGCA
>NW_022900943.1:18637700-18638459 GCF_012274545.1 Fukomys damarensis | reverse complement strand
GGGGGGGGCAGAGGAGAGCGTGTAATGGCAGGAATGTTTGCCAATCCCGCGGCCGGGCCATCGCGGGAAAGATCTGTCTGCCAACGCTGAGAGCACGATTCCTGCAAAGTCATCTCCACCCGCGCAGCCCGGCCGACCCGCCCGGGACAGCAGCGCCGGCCTCCCCCTTCCACCTCCGCGCCCTGCTCCCGGCGCTCAGAGTTGGGGTGCGGTGCGAGCTATGTTTAGAAGCTGATGTCATCTCGACACCCTACTCCGCAGTGTTCCCAGGGGGACTGCAGGGCAGGTTTTCCTCTTCCTCGAGAGGATGGGGGATCAAAGGTGCCCTGCCTTCTCTCCTGCACACCCCTCGACCCTTCTACCTGAGGTTTTTTTTTTTTTGAAGTGCAACCACGCTACAGTTATGAAACAGGGCTGTGGGGGCGGCAAGCGCACGCGAAGGGTGCAAGCCCACGGGCTGGGACGGACAACCACCTCCCGTCCACCCGCACCCACTCCAGCTCCCGCCCAGGCGCAGGGGCTAATTTCAAGGTTAGCTCACGTGGGCGCGGGCGCCCGGAGCTCCTTGCACGAGTTTGGGGCGGGTTCCTCAAACACCAATCTAGGGCAGTTTGTTCAACTGCAGTAAAGGGAGCTTGATGTTCCAGCAGGGAAGGGATTTCTGAGAACTGGGGCTGTCCTCAGATGAACTCGCTCGCCTCCTCCGGCTGCTGCGGCGGCCGCCTGCAGAAGACTTTTTAAAAGGGCAATGGCAGGCCC
>NW_022900943.1:18632280-18637251 GCF_012274545.1 Fukomys damarensis | reverse complement strand
TCCCGCCCCCGAGCGCGGGTGATTCACCCGGCGCCGCGCGGGGATGCTCGGAGCGCAGGGGGGCTGCAAGCTAAACTTATCCTCCTACATATGCATGGTGGCCTTTCTGCTCTGCGAAGGAGAGGTCTGGAGTTCTGCGGAAGGCTGCTAAATGGAGCGAGGGTAAAGTAGGGCATAGTGCAAGTTTTCGCGCCCACTGAGCTCCCCTCCCCCACTGGCCCTACAAGGCCTCGATAGCCCCAGGCCTTTCACCTTGTCTGGCTCTACCGGATTGTGCTGCCTTGTGAGAGGCCCCATCCCTGCAGGCCCGCCTCTCGCTCCCTAAATTCTCCACTTTCCCTAACCCCTGCTTTCACTTAAATGAACAGTTTCCCCCCAATAAATCCTGTGTGCCTAGGTGGGGTCGTTGAAACTGAAACTGGGTGCCTGGGCCCTGCCTGGAAGGGAGAGGTCTGACACGTGATCCCCTACCCCAGCGAGCCATCTGTTCCCCTTGCTTCTCACCCAGAGCCTGGCAGCTCTGCCCAGCACGGTCCACACCTCCCAGCAGGAGTGAGCAAAGCCAAAATCGGCAGAACCCAGTACAGTACCTACAGAACACGACTGTCCCCTAAACTTCTCTGGGCCTTGAACAGAGACAAGGCCCCACAATCTGTATTTTATTTTATTGACACAGTCTGCATTTTAAATTGAGCACCAGACGATTATACGACCAGCCCTTCGTATAGCTCAGTTTCAAAAAAAATCTTCAGGGGAGAGGCCCAGCAAGCTATGCAATTTGGCCCTGGTGGAAAACTGAACCTAAGAACTGATTCTTCGAATGCCCAGGCCCTTCCTAACCAACCAGTTTGAAGAAAGAAAAAGTGAGACCATGAAATTAAGAAAAAACGGATTTTAGGCAAATTTATACTTACGCTACCATTAAATATTGATTTAAGGAACTCTGACCTTCACTGTCAGAGAGAGCAGAGTTTGTGGACACACAGCAGGTGCAGAGGTATTTATTTAAAGAACCCAAGTCTCGCTTTAGTTTTTTCCCCCTAGGATTATTATTTTTTTAAGATCCCTTAGGTATTTGGAGTTTGGAAGGGGGCTGTAGATGTATTAATCTCATCCTATCAATTCTCAGATCTAAGGAAATGGCTCAGAGGTTGATTTGAGGTAACAGCAGACTTTACAGTCCCAGAAAGGCAGTTCCCCACCCTAGGCAGCTTATGCTGAAAGATCCGCCTGTACTTTAGGCTGTGCTTCTTGGGAGAGGATGATGGTAATTATTTTAGTGTTCAAAGGAAAAAAGACTTACAGCTCTGGTTGCAGGCCCAAAGCCATTGTTTTGAGAACCTGGACAATACAAGGCTTACTGAGGCAAAATGTGGAGAGGAAAGCACACAAACTAAGAGCACTGATTTTTCTCGCTCCTCCCAGTTGGATGTGTGGATTTGAAATGTATATTAGTAAAGACAAATCTGGGGAGAAAGCAGACCTCTTATGTTCATGTGGCAAAATATATATCAGTAGATAAAATTATGCATTTTAATTAGGGGTGATTCATATTAATGAGTTGTTTTGCCAAAATTTAATTGAGATAATCACATGCTGGCAAAACAGCATAAATTAGTTTCTTGTGTTGAATACCCAAGGGGGAAAAAAAAACCCGATGTAGAAATTATATGTCTTGTTATTTGTTTTTAACACGTAAGTCTCATGGAAAACAGAGTCACTTTTCATTTCTGTATTCCCTGTGCCTAGCTGATTGTCAAAAACATAAATATCTGGAGAATGAGTGAGAGGGAAAAGAAAAAGGACTGTTCTACAATTCTAGAATTGCTGAGTTTAAAAAGATTCTCTAAGTCAACTAGCAATTATGTTGGTCAGTATGTGAAAGAAATTCATGTGAGTAAAACCTGTTTTCATGCTGATGTTAAACCTAAGGCTGTCTATAGACCAGAGGCATCTATTTTACCAGTAAAAATACAAGTCGAGTTGAGTGTGATGGCTCATGCCTGAATCCCATCACTATGGGAGGCTGAGATGAAAAGATCAAGAGTTCAAACCCAGTCTGGACAACTTGGTGATTTAGTGAGACACTGCCTCAAAATAATTTATAAAAATAATACAGTTAATTTTAAAATAAAATTTTTAGGCTGGAGATTTAGCTCAGTGGTTCTGCCACCTGACTCATTAGCACACGGACCAGAGTTCGATCCCCAGTACAAAAAAATTTTTTTTAATTTTTATTTTTTAGACAGGGTCCCATTCTTCCAAGACATCTTTGAACTCCCTATGTAGTATAGGCTGTTCTGGAACTTGTAACGGCCCTCCTGCCTCAGCCTCCCGAATCCTGGGATTACAGGCCTATGCTACCAATGCCCAGACCAAAATTATTTTTTTAGAGAGGTGAAGATGTAGCCTTAGTGTGAAGGCCCTGGGTTTAATCCTTATTATCGGGGGGCGGGGGGAAAGGCATAGTAGGCTCTGTAGGACATCGTCATAGGGACCCTGGAGAGATCTCACTGGTATTTGTGCTGGGCCTTACAGAGGCAGGCAAAGGTGCAATTTCTAAGTAATCATATACCCTAGGGACAGAGTTTGTCCCAGAACAATCATGAAGTAGGCAAACTCTCCTGGGCTTTGGTGAATTCTTTTCTAAAATAAAGGAAATTGGATGCAAGAATTCCAAAATAGTTCTACTTTAACATAGTATGATCCACTGACTGTTAGGGTTGTTTTGAGTGTGCACCCAGGGTCCTTTGTACTGGGCCTGGCGCAGAGTAAGCAAAGGTCACAGTACAAAGATGATGGCGAAAATGATGATGTCCCCTATTAACCAGGATTATCTTTCTTTCCACAAGTTCCTTCCCCAGTAGTCACCTACTGTGGTGATTTTAAAAGTCAAAATAAACTACTCTTTTTTTGTGTTTGCTTGTTTTTTGAGAAAGTGTCATTATGTAGTTCAGTCTGGTCCTGAACGCAGTACATAGCCCAGGCAGACCTCGAACTCCCCGCAATCCTCCTGCCTCAGCTTTTCTAGGGCTGGGATCGCAGGCATGCATCACCACACTCTAGCTACCCTAACTTTTAAATTTGGGTTCATTTGAGACCCTTCCCTTAGAGACAAAGAACCTGCCGTAACTTTTACAAATCTTAATGAAGGTTGACAGGGATAGAGTCAGGGTTCCTCTTCATAAACCCACATGGCATAGAAGCAGGTAAATCTCATGTAGGACAGAATATATCCTTTTAATCTGTTCTGTTGACAGTATATCTCCTGAGAGAGACTAGCCCTTGATACTTTTCTCTGCTATAAAGATGGAAAACAACCCCAGCATTAACCAGAGAAAGAAGCAAGCTGAGTTAATCAGACTCCAAGACCCACACTAATTGTTGATCAAGTAATTCCATGATATTCAATGGAAAAGGAGCTCCAGCTGGTTCCAGTTCTTAAGACTCTGTTGAGCACAGTTAATATTTCACAAAAAGCAAAGTTCTCAATTGTAAAGCCAGAAGTCGGAAACCTTGTGGTTTCCATTGAGTTCTGCCATTATCTGCCTAGCAAGGTAAATAAGTCACTTTTCTGTGTCTGTCTTTACATTTTTAAAGCAAAAAAGAGGGAACATGCCTGACAATCATGTGGGAGAGCTCTGGAAAGAAAATGATGTTTCTTTGAAAAAGTTATACAAATAAGGCATTTTTTTTTCTCTATTGGAAGGTGGGCTGAAATAGGTTTACAATGAAACAAATGTAATTTGCTTGGGATAAATTGTGCCAAGAAAGTAAAAAAAAAAATTCAGAAATACAGCAAAAGGAAATAGAGTGTTTCGATGTAAGAATTACTTGATAAAGACTATGCTTTAAAAGCAGAACTTTTATTAGCTCTGAATCTTAAAGATGAGTTGGTCGTTGTTAATGTATATGATTTTTTTCAATTTAAAGGTATGCTGCATCCCAAAAAACAAAACCTGAAAACCAACTGATGCTTTCCTTTCTCATTTGACATATTGAGGCCTTTTGGGGGGGGTGAGTATAGATTTACACGACATTTACTCATCACCTCTGTTTTCCCACCCATCGCTCAACTTTACTATCAGAAACACAATATACAAAGATTTGTCCAGTTTCACTACAGCTCTGCTTGTTTACAAGTGTGGATGGAGCGCTTGCATTCGAAACGCCTTTCTGATTGGCTGAGCCAATGCCAGTGACATCAACCAACTTACTTTTGATTGGAAGGCTGGTTGCTGGGACTGTAGCGTTTGCAGGAAGTCACTTAACTGTTTGCGGACTGGAAAAACCCAGGCTGAAGTTATCTTTTGTCATAGGAACCAGCACAACTGACTAGGGGAGACGCATCCCGAAACTCCGCAAGCAAGAACGGGTGCCAGGAGCCAGGAGACCCAGACCGGCAATCGGACCGAGCAGTCCCCGAAGAGGATGAGCAGCTGCCCCTTTCCTACCTCCGGGCTGTTACCCTTTTAAATGCCAGTGTTCGAGGCTGGAGGGGTAGCACGAGGCAGCGTGGAACGGAACAGTCGGATTGGCCGCACGCCTCAGTTCTAGACGCACCTCTCCACCGAAAGGCCATTCTGAGTGTGTGAGGGGGGAGTAAACAGAGTTGAATCACCCTCCCCACTGGCCAATTGCAGGGGGTTTGGATTGTGACGTGATGGGATTCTGCGAAATTGTTACTGAGCAAGAGAATGCCGGAACGGTGCGGACCGGCCGGACCCGGCGCTCAGAAGCCGTCCGCGGACCGGGGGAAAAGTGTCTCTTTAGACCCGGCGCACTGCTCAGCCCCCGCGTAGAGGTGGTCTGGTGAACGTGCTGGGGCTTTGGTGTGACTGAGAGGCGGCCAAGGGCGTGTTCCTCTCTTGCAGTTTCCTCTCGCCGAGCCTCGGGGGCGTTTTCAGTCGAATAAACTTGCGATCGCCACGTGTGGCATCATTCCAAGGGAGCCGGCTCCCAAAGGCCGGC
>NW_022900943.1:18631236-18632028 GCF_012274545.1 Fukomys damarensis | reverse complement strand
GCGCTCGTCGTCCGAAGCCAGGGCAGGGCGAGCCCAACCTCCGCAGCCACCGCCAAGTTTGGCCGCGCCGCCGGGGCTGCTGTAGCCGCACCATGTCCGCGGCCGCCTACATGGACTTCGTGGCTGCCCAGTGTCTGGTTTCCATTTCGAATCGCGCTGCAGTGCCGGAGCATGGGGGCGCCCCGGACGCCGAGCGACTGCGACTACCTGAGCGCGAGGTGACCAAGGAGCACGGTGACCCGGGGGACACATGGAAGGATTACTGCACGCTGGTCACCATCGCCAAGAGCTTGTTGGACCTGAACAAGTACCGACCCATCCAGACCCCCTCGGTGTGCAGCGACAGTCTGGAGAGTCCCGATGAGGATATGGGATCCGACAGCGACGTGACCACCGAATCTGGGTCGAGTCCTTCCCACAGCCCAGAGGAGAGACAGGATCCTGGCAGCGCGCCCAGCCCGCTCTCCCTCCTCCACCCTGGAGTGGCTGCGAAGGGGAAACACGCCTCCGAAAAGAGGCACAAGTGCCCCTACAGTGGCTGTGGGAAAGTCTATGGAAAATCCTCCCATCTCAAAGCCCATTACAGAGTGCATACAGGTTAGCGGCGTCGCCCTCTCCCCCGCGCTCCGGGGTTAGTTAACCTTTTGGCCGGGCCGCGTGCCTGGGCGCTCAGGACAAGGCACTCGGCCTAGAGAGCGCCAACATTCGGAGAGGATGCTGTGTAACGTTTGCGGTGCTTTAACCGTGAGGAGGCGGGAAGCTTACTCTCCTTAATTGTCCCCCGCCTCTAGA
>NW_022900943.1:18611052-18631141 GCF_012274545.1 Fukomys damarensis | reverse complement strand
GCGCCCCGCCCCCGGGACTCCGCACTCGCCACCGCGGGGCCACCCCACCTGGGACGACGGTGGCAGCAGGGAAGTCAATGGCGTATCTTTTATTTCATTGCCTTGTGGGGCTGCAGCGAAGTGGTCGAGACCGGGTGTGGGAAGAGGGGTTGGAAGCGGCGCACTTTCCTTGGAGCCTTTTAGGGATGACTAAGGACTCATTTGGCTGGTTGTCTGCTACTTTCAGGGCTTGCCAAGGTGGTTTTAAATTTGGCCAAGAGTCCCCCGAGAGGTTTAAAATAACACTGCTTCAGGCAGCAGGGAAGTTTGGTCAAGTATAAAGGTTGGTGGGTTAACTTTAGGACGAGTTAGCCCTCGGAAGGGGCGAGATTTCGGGGCCCGCCCACCCCCTCCCCCACCCCTGTGGTTTAGGTCGCACCCTCCACCTCTAAAGGGAGAGGTTCGCGTGGAGGTGTGGTCCTTGCCCGGAGGTCAAGGTTCTGTAATGATGGGCCATTCTGGAAGCTGCTAGGTCGGAGGATGAATCCCTCCCAGGAAGGGTGAGCCGCCGCGCTGGACAAATGAATGTGGCTGGAAAGACATCTGCGTGTAAAACGGGCTTTGCAGACTTGCGGGGACCTTGGTCAGCCAGTTCTGTGCACAGAAAAAGTTGGAAAACATTCCCACACACGCATGCTGTCTGACCATCTTTAGAAAGGTCCTTTTATAACAGTTGTTCCGATGCAGGGGCCCTGGTCTTTTCCTGATAATGTTCTTTCTCTCTGTCCTGTGACGCCCTGTTTAAGAGGCTGTTGGAGTCCCTTAGGAAGGTGTTTTCTGTTTTTGGTTTTTGGTGTAAAGGTTTGATACTTAGATATTTACCCTTGGGCCTTTGGTTTCAAAATGATACATTTTAGCTTTTGTTTTGCTTTGCTTTTCAAAAGGCTATGTAACTGCCTCTCATTTTATTTCCTTTGGAAAGTGATTTCTGGTGGGGGTGGCTGCTGGCACTGCAGTAAATCAGAATTTCCTCTTTGATTCATGCAAAGTCAGGTTGTGTACGGGGCGGGCATCTAGGATTCCATCCAACAGCACCTTTGGAAGTGGGTATCTGTGGGGCTGGTGGACGGCATGTGCTGTGGATGTGACCTTTAGCGTGGCTCTGGGGGTGAAGCGGGGTCCGTGAGCTGAGGGTGTTACTCACCAACAGCTGCTGGGCGGGCCTGCCCCTGTCAGCCATGTTCCTGGAGTTGGGCTGGCTCTTCCCGACACCCACTGCCACCTTGAGCAAAGGCATTTTCTCCTTCAGGGAGCTGCCCAGTCCTGCAGCTGGGGAGGCCCTGCAGTGCCTCTGAGATCCCAAGTCTGTCCAACTCCAGGACAGAATTTCCAGCATTCTGGCCCATTTGGCTGAGTGCTTTTCCCAGGCATTTATAGAAATGGCTGCTTATGTGTGTGTGCATGCATGTTTGCTCTTTAATTCTCAGTACAGTGAGTCGGCTCAGCTGTTTCAGGAGAACCTTTTCCACAGTCCAGAGTGGGAAGGGAAGTGAAAATGTCCATCTCATTTTAAATGCTGCAGTCTTTTGAAAGGAGTGATATTAGTGCATGGTTGGACCAAAATCCCAATATTTTCTGGTAAATAGTGCCAGAAAGCATTCTTCTGCCAGAGGGAGTATGTCTTAAGGCTTCTCTATAGACTGGTTCAGGAGATTTAATGCATTTGGAAGGTCCAGACACAGCTTCGAGTTAGATTTACTTTAGGGTGAGGTAAGGAGCATCTTGATTTTCTTTCTGCTGGTTGTTAATCCTATCAGGTGGGCAGAGAGCGCTGAGAATGTTTCCATTCTGCAAAGATTTTTAAGAGCTAAAACCCCAGCCACACCCCCTCGCTCAGCACCACTCAACCTTCCCTTGGGAAGCTCGCCTGGTTGCTTTCTTACAGTGCCTCCTACAGCTGCCACTTCCACAGGCCGGCAGCTTTGGAAGTTGGAAAATTTCACAAATTTTCATTTGGTTGAGTGCAGCTCTTTCCCATACTGCCCTGAGAGGAAAGAGAAATTTGAGGCCTTCTGAGCCAGGTTCTGATTTGCCCTTCGTTTCCTAGTTGTAAAATCCTATGAAAGTTACTTAGAAGTTTGCAAACTGGACCCTTGCTACTGAAAATGCTTTGAATGTTTGGCTTGGCCAAATAGGGTTTCTAAAAGTCAGGATTGAAATCCGTATTTCTGGCTTCTCTGGGAAAATCAAAAGATGGGCAGTACTGGGCCAGAATTCCCTCCCAACCATTGATATGAATTTTGTTCTTTTTTTTTTTTTTTCTGTGTTGGAGATGGGACCAGGGCCTCCTTGCCTCATATATCCTAGGAAAGTGCTCTACCACTGAGCTACGTTCCCCCCAACCCCACTTTTTGTTGGGTTTTTGTTTTTGAGTCTTGCTAAGTAGTTCAGGCTAGCCCTGAACTCACTACGTAGTTCAGACTAGCCTCTAGCTCAGTGACAGTCCCTCCTGCCTCATCCTCCCAAGTGCTGGGATTATAGGTGTGTGCTACCACGCCCAGCATCTTGCTCTTTTTATTTTGAGACAGGGTATTCCAAGGTGCCATGGAAACTCCACTCTTCCAACTTCAAGCTCCTGAATATTGGATTTATAGGTGTGTACCACCACAACCGGCTAAAATAATCTTATTTTAAGCAGTATATCAGTTCACATTTTCAAATAATATGTTCAATTTTATTTTCCTAAGCCTCCAGGCTATCTGTTTAAGTATTATACCTCTAAAATTCAAACAGTGGGTCCACTATTATCCTGAAGGGGAAAAAAAAAAGCCGCAACAAATACAATCTTTTCCCTGTCCCCAGTCTTTTTGAACACATTATAGTGTATTGTTTCAGATTAACAGATCTACTTGAGTGTTTTCCATGAAGACACATCAAGGTACCTGGGCAAGGTGACACACAACTATAATCCCAGCACTTCGGGAGGCTGAGGTAGGAGGATCACAAGTATAAATCCTGCCTGGGCAATTTAGATAAATCTTGTCCCAAAATATTTTCGAAAGGGATGGGGATGAAAGTATAAGTTACATTCAATTTATCCTAAATCTAAGTGTTGGGGGTGGAGGGGAAGGGGTGTGTCCTGCTTGGTGTGCGGTGCACACCTGTAATCCCAGCCCTTGGAAGGCCGAGGCAGGAGGATTGCTGTGAGTTCCAGTCCAGCACGGACTACATAGGGAAACCTTGTATCCAAAAAAAAAAAGGGCAGATGTGCCCTTTGGGGAAGGAAACGACTGCATCCCATCTCCAGAGCCTCATCAGAATAAGCTGCTGTAATCTACGTAGGTTGATATATCAGTGATAAAAAATTTAGGCCTTGTTTTCATGCCTAAGTATTTTTATTCCTATGAACATTTTATGTTACGCTTTTTGGAGGGCCTTAAAGTCAGCTGTCCCCAAGTGGTAGCAATGGATTCACCTTGATGACTGACACTGGTTACAGGATTCTAAAATTATAGAACTCCAAGTCCCAACCATCACAGTTCTATAGAATTTTTTTAAATCCGGATTTTTAATCCAGGGAGTTAATCCAGGTTCTTTATGCTCCACTGCATCCCCAACCCTTTTATTATTAGTATTATTATTGTTACTGGTTTTTTGAGAGAGGATCTTGATGTGTAGTTTAGGCTGGCCTCAGATACACTGTGTAACCCAGGTTGGCCTCCAACTCGTGACAATCCTCCTGCCTCAGCCTCCTGAGTGATGGGATTACAGGCGTGTGCCACCACACGCCTGTAATCCTTTTTTTTGTTGTTGTTGTTGTTGTTGTTGAGACTTGAGTCTTAGTAAATCACTAATTTGCCCAACCTGGGTTTGCACTTTCCATCTTCCTGCCCTAGTCTCCTAGACTGCTGGGATTATAGGTATGTGTCACCAAGACCAGTGTAGAAAAACATTTAATTTATTTTTAATAAAGCAAAGAAAAACTCAGTAAAACAGGGAATGAGAGCTGTGAGGACCTCAAGCATCTGTTTCTATTTC
Source organism: Fukomys damarensis (assembly GCF_012274545.1). Classification (NCBI taxonomy): domain Eukaryota; kingdom Metazoa; phylum Chordata; class Mammalia; order Rodentia; family Bathyergidae; genus Fukomys; species Fukomys damarensis. The sequence continues at coordinate 18,627,124 of NW_022900943.1, read as the reverse complement.
TCCTCGTCCTGTTCAAACACTCTCCTGGGATACAGCTGGCAGAAGGGACCAGCGTAGCCTCCTGTCCTGAGAACAGATTTTTTTCACCACTTTAGGGAATGTCAGTCACTGGCAAGCTCTGACTCAGGTGGAAAAGCTGACTTCTGCAGGCACCAGGTTCGTCTGTGCCTCTTGAATTCTATTCCGTGATTCTTTGGTTGAAGAGCGTCAGTGCCATCAGGGTGTAGCAGCACCACCTCCACGCCAGGGACGCCGGGCTCCAGGGACAGAGCGAGGTTGTGCATTTGCCCCAGGCACTGCACTACGAGGCCTCAGCAACTCATGAATGGCACCTGCCCAGTCCTTGCCGTTTTCTTTTCTCTCCGTGAGTGCAATGGAGGCTTTCTCTCTGCCCGTTCTTTCCAGAGGGTTCCCCAGAGATGCTGTGGAATGGCATTTACTAGCCTGACAGGTTTCATCAAGATGTGTTTACAGCCAAGCTTGAAAAGGGCTGACATGGGTCAGTTTCTCTACTTTTTCCATGATGTCTACCCTAAGATGAGACTTTTTTCCTCTCCGTACCAAAATTGTCAGTCCCCTCATGACATTTTGACACCACACACACTTTTACGGCTGAGAGGATGGCAGACAAGGTTAATAAGGATTCCTAAAGGTTTGCTTCTGGGTTTCAGACCCCCTCAGACCCAGGGAAAGCCCATGCTGACATCTCTCCCTCAGGATGGAAGGCTGTGACCCCTTTATTTCTAGTCCCAGGAGGGGGAGGCAGGGAAGGACCAGTTGCTGGTTGTCCTTTCTCGTTTTACCCTTGCCATCCTTGTTTGTCTGTCCTAGCAGTGACAAAGTAGGGTGGCTTCAGAGGAGCGTCTGTGAGGTTGGCAGGATGACTGTCACAACGGAAAAGCCAAGTGGAATCAGATTTTGCAGAGTACATGAGGAGCTCCCCTGGGTTTTCCTCCCAGATCCTCTGTGGGAGGTGAGAAGAGAGGAGAGGGAGGGAGGTAGAGGGGTAAAACAGTGCTGTGTGCATGGGTTACCCGGCTGCCTTCAGACACAAGGGTATGACCTGAGGGAGGGAAATGAATTGTTGGACTGTTAACATGGGGTCAGATTTTAACTCTTCTCTCAGTTGTTGGCGTTTGTATCCCAAGAACTAGTCATTTTGCAACGTCTGTGGGAAATTCCCAGATTAAACTTCCCAGAGAGAAGCCTCATATGACACATTGGAAAAGTGGCTGACAATGGTCTTCCCAAAGAAGTTCATTGAGAAGAAAAGTGGGTGGGTGATTTCCTAGTACTCTTGCGGGAGCCCCGGAAACAGCTGGGCACGGAAGCCCCCGTCAGTATGATATCTAGATGTCTTATGATCATGAGCAGGCTTCATTTGAAAGAAAAGAGAAAACAAAAACAGCTTTGTTGTGTTTGTTAGTCTTTCAAGTCTTTCGGATTTCTCCTTCTCCCTCTCCCTTTGGCTGTTCTCAGCCTTGGGGAAAAAGCTTGCAGCAGGCAGTGACTCCACTGCTCGAAGCCTCCCACCTTTTCCTAATGTTTCTCCAGGAGCCCAGCGCCCACTGAAGAGTGGAAATTGGTGCCCAGTAATTGGTACAAAGGCACTTTCTGTTTCTATGCAACACGCGAAAAGGAGGGGTGAAAAGAAAAAGAATAAAAACCCCTCCGACGGTTGAAAAGGGAAGGACGTGCAGTACTGTCCGTGGACTTGGAACACTCCCAGCTCTGAGTCTGCCCCTCTTTTTGCTGGAAGTTAGTCACAGGCCTAGGCCTCCCTCCGAGCTCTGGGTGGGCACAGTTGTTAAGCATCAAAAGAATAGAAATCGGAGGTTGGAAGTGACCTTGAGAGGTCGTCTCATCCACCATTTTGTCTGCAGAAATGCATGTGCCTAGTGTCTCACAGAGATGAGGATTGCGGCATCAGAGCATTTCGGGGGCTCACAAGCCCGCTGCCAGGGCCCAGAAGGCACCTGCCTGCCTCGAACCCTGTGGCTCTGGGGCTGTCTGATCTCGGAGAGCTCTGCTTCCTCTGCGGCACAGGAGGGCACCAGGTACCCTGGAGGGTTTGGCAGCAGAAAATGCTAACCCCTGTGGCTTTGAGCCTGGTTCAGTGGGTGTTCAGGGGTACTCCATTTTGAATCCTTTTCCCCGTGCTGTCCGGAGGCGTTCAGTCTGTGGTTAACATTTTTTTAACGTTGGCTTAGAGGACTGCTAAGTGGAATTAAGCAAGTGAAAGGGCAGCAGTACAGCCTGTCGGTGGCCTCTGCTCTTTTGTTGTGGGAGCAGCACTCCCAGGACCAGCCCAAGGCAGAGCTGCGGGAGACTCCTGCTCCTGTCTTCCTGGGAGTCCTCCTGAAACTTTAATACCTTTCTGGTGCATTAAGACCAAGAGAAAACATTTGTCTTGTCCCAGCCTTGAGCAGTCCCCTCAGCAAATCATAGGACTAACATTATTATTCATGAGAATGCATCTCAACATCTGCACTCGGAGAGTGAGATGCATCCATGTTTTTGTGTGTGGGGTCTCCCCAGGTGCTCTTTCCATCTGTGCTTGGTGGTGTGGCTGCGGGCCCTCCCCTTTCATGTGTCTTTGTCAGGACCATGCTGGACTTTGGAATCCTTCAAAGAGAAGTGAGAATCTGGACTGGAAATCTAAAGGTTTTTAGAGCTCCAAGGACCAGTTAAGCTCACCATTTGAGGGCAGAGCTGTTGGACCTTTGGATTTATTTTTAAACATGCATTTTTTTGCATTGTTGGGAATGGAATCCAGGGCCCTGTGCATGGTAGGCAAGCACTCTACCGCTGAGCTACATCACCAGCTCCCCGTGCATTTTATTAACGAAATTGGAAATGATCACAAATTTGAACAGGAGAATGGAGTTCATCCCTGACCAAATTGAGCCTTTTAAAACAAGTGAGGACATTATTTAAATACAGGGTCTGCCAAAAAAAAAAGTATATACACTTCAAGAAGAGACCTTGTATAAATATTTTAATACTAAATTTATCAAGACATCATGAGATTAATACACATTACAAGAGGTGTTCAAAATGGTGGTCATTAGCTTGCAGACATTTATTATTTCTCTTTTGCCGTAGTGTGTATACATTTTTTGGTGGACCCTGTAGATTAAAGTGTTGGAGCTGAAGCCATACAAAATTGATAACAAGGTTTTGAAATGGAGGCCGCGGTGTTTTGTGCTCTCTGAAATGTGAACATTTTTTGAGCTGAGCCTCTACCCTGGAGGAAGCGAGTGCCTCTAGCAGGACCTGACTTGACCCAAAGTGTGAGCCGTGGATAGGCAAAGTGCAGATCCCCAAAGGCTGCCTGAGGATAGCAGACACTGTAGAACTGGAAGGGGATCTTATAAATCTTTTTTGCCCAGAGAAGCAGAGTGGGAGGGAGGTCCCGCTGTGTGCCCCCTGGGGAGGCCGGCTCTAGTGAGACAGCAGCCAGAGTAAGGCCTGGCCGACCTGTGTATGAGCTGGGGGTCAGGCATACAGCTGGCTCTGAGGAACTTGAACATGAGGATCTTCCAGAGACACCTTTGTCTCAGCCCAGATGCAGCAGTGGGGAGTGGTCAGAGCGCTCTCTGCCTTAAGGATTATCAGACATGGGTTTCAGTCCTGCTTCTACCACTCTGTAATGAGAACTCAGGCAAAGCTGACCTCTCCAAGCCTCACTTTCCTCATCTGTAAAATGGAATCAGTAATGTGTATTCATGAGGTTCTTAGGCTGAATTCACAGGGGATATTTAAAGCATTTAGCATGCATATATCACTTCATTGAATGTTGTTACAGTTAAAAATAAGTAACTTCTAGCTTCACATTGTGGCCCATGCCTGTAATCTGAGTGCTTAGGAGGCTAAGGCAAGGCAATCACCACAAATGTGAGGCCAGTCTGGGCCACATTGTGAGTTCAAGTCCATCCTGCGTTACATAGTGACACCCTGTCTCAAAAAACCAAAAATAAATGAATAACCTGGGATTCTTAGGCCTTTTGTTTAGATTTCCAGATGAATCCAGCATCTTTATTCCTTTAAATAATAGTAACTTAAAGTAAAAAGCTGTACCAACTGGTGATAGCAAGCATTGGGAGTTTTGTGAATAAAAGTAATATCAGTTGTATCACATGCCAGCTTCCAAGCTAAACAATTTACATTCCTATGAGATAGAAAACTGCTATTAGTCTTCATAGGAGGGGAATCAGACCAGTTAGTTAACCTTGTCCAAGGTTACACTGGAATTTTCCAAGCTCGCTTCTAGGAGCTTGAAACTGTGCATGAGTGACTGTTGACCCCTGGGAATCGACATTGTTTTACATGGTTCCTCCTGGGTTTGGCTCCAAAGTCTCCTGTCTTCAGTTGTCTACTTGTGTGTTGTTCTGGCTTTGGCTTATGGCTGGTTTTTAATGAAACTTGGTTGATAGAGTCAGCAGAAATCTCAGATTCTTGACCATACCTACCCCATATTTTCCATAGTTACCCAAAAGCTGCTGCTTTTCCAGTTGAAAAACCAGTTTTGAATCCATACCTGTATTTATCAGGGTTCTTGATTGTAAGCAACAGAATCCAAACTTGGACTGGCTTAATAAAAATACAAGTTTACTGGCTCGAGTTACAGACACAACTGGGACAGCTCCAATTTCAGTACTGCTGGGTATGGGTGCTGTGTGTCTGCTCTCTCTCTGTGGCTAGCCCTTGCTGTCTTTGGTCTGGCTTGATACCTGGGCAAGTTCTCCCTGAATGGTGCTCTCTCTGAATGGCCAGCCTTGGTCCTGCCAATTCAGCCCACCCTACAGAAAGCCTTGCCCGTTCCCAGCGAGGCCAGCAGAAGTCCTAGGCTGTACACTCCATGGCTGAGCTCAAATTTTATGTTCCTCCCTGAAATCAATCACTGGCATGACTGGGTTTCATCCAGCCTCTCGTGCCTGGAGATGAGGGGACACCTCTGGACCACAGAGTGGGGAAACAGTTGCAAAAGGAAATTCAGGGTGTGCTACTAGGAATAAATGCACAGCAGGCAAAACTAGCACCTGTTCCATCAGCTCAGTCAGACCTGTAAGCTGGCTGTTCCAAAGAACAGTTGACAAAAATAGGAAGCAAAACAGAATATCTTTTTGCTTTCATCTCTGTAGTTGAACCTAAAAGGCCATAAGTGAATGGTCAGAAGGGTCTTTGAAAAAATAGATTATTTTGATGTACCATGACGCATACTCATAGGCCCTACTGAGTGGATGATCTAAAAGCTGAGACCAAAAGCCCCCTGTGGAGCAAATACAACAGCAGCAGTATGCTCTTCAGAGCCGTTCACCTGATCTAACTCCAGACCATCCATTTTAATGCTCAGAGAAATCAATCATTTACACATGAGCATTTATTATCCTGTGTGTCCCTACAAAGTTGAGCTGTTTATATAGTGGTTCCCACTGGGATTCAGATGATGCCCACCCAACTCCCTGAGTTGAAGCAAAATGTAGAGTTTAAAAATAATATAGAGCTAGGTGTGATGGCACCTCTAATCCCACTACTCTGGGAGACTGAGGCAGCAGGATCACAAGCTCAGCCTGGTCCTTCAACCCCCTATACTGAAAAAGAAAGAAGAAAGAAAACTTTAAAAAAATATATTTTAAAAAATTTACAAAGACATAAAAGTGACTTAAATCCTGGGGCACCCGTAATTCTACTATAATTTTACACCATTACTGTTTTAAAATAAAAACTAAGCAGAATGAGAGCCAAACAGCCAGCTTTCAGTCTTCCATTTTGCAAACCACACCCCAAGCCAGATCTCCCCTGGTGAGAAAGGGGTTCCTAGCAAGAGTCATTTCTTCTGAACTCCTGTTTGCTCCAACATTTGGAAATACTGCCAGAAATGCCTGTCCAAGGATGGCTGCATTCCTCTGAGATCCCAGAGGGAGCCAGGGGGCTGCTTCCTGATGGCTAGACCACTCAGACCTGAACTTTCCTTGTTCTGTTTTGTTTTTGGCAGTACTGGAATTGAACCCAGGACCCTTATACAGGTTAGGCAAGTGTTATAACAGGACTGAGCTACATGCCCAACCCTTTTTATTTTTTATTTTGAGGTAGGGTTTTGTTAAGTTACCTCAAACCTGTGATCGTTCTGCCTCAGCCTCCTCAGAAGTTGGGATTATAAGCTGTTATGGCTTGTGTCTAGACGTCTCCTCAAAGCCTCATGGGGTCATAGGTGGGGCTTTTTCAGAGGTGACTGAATCTAGAGTGTGTGACACTGGAATTAAGGGTGTGTGAAAATCAGCCCGCTGATTGGTTTGGTAGCACCCTAATCTAGGTACCCAAGGTAGTCTGTAAAAAGGGGCAGAAAGAAACTGCTCATGTCCCTTGTTGGCTTCCTTGCTTGCTTTGCTATGTTCTCCACTGTGATGCCTGTCTGCCACGCCACCCTGCCTTGGAGCCAGTCATGATGGACTGAAACCTCTTACAAACTAGGAGCTAAATAAACCTTTCTTCCTTTGAGTGTAGGGCATTTTTGTTTCAGCAATGTGAGAAGATAATAGGCCTATGACACCTGCCCACCAGACTTGTGCTTCTCAGAGGTCTTTGCTGATAAACACCAACCATCAGAATTAATGGTCTCCTCAATCACAGACATCAACAGGTTAAAGTTTGAAAAACTGTTGGATGGTGGCCCATGGCCTGTGGATAGGATTTATGGGCAGCTGTACACTGGTACCAGTATGTAGCATGCAAAGCCCAGAGGGCAAAGCTGGAAATGCTCGCTGGAGAAGCCTCATTCATCACTGTGACTCCTTAACACCCGTAGAACCTTGCTGCCTGGCAGGGTAGGCATCTGCTCATTAGACCCCATTCTCTCCGTTTCTGCTGGGGGAGAAAAGTTTATCTTGACAGTTCAGGGTCTTGGTTGCTTCTCCAATAAGTTTTATTGGTGGGGGGAGTAGTAAACGTTTGTGAAATTACGGTACTTGCTTGGACTTCGTGTCCTCTGCCTGTCTCCTGGAAGTGACCTATTATGGGGGTACGGAGCTCACCTATTGTTTTGGCATCCTGAGAGGGCCATCCATGTGGCATGTCATCCTTTGACCTCATTAGTCTTCACACCTGCTTCTGTCCTCACCCTTGCACAATGGCACCCTCTGCTGAAGAGGGCTTCTAGAAGCCCAGTGGCTCTGCCACGCACACTCCCAAAGGCATGGTTTTAGGCTCAGAAATCCGTAGTCCTTTTCCCTGCCCTACATGTGGAAGGCATTCATTGAGTCATGACCCTTTTCAGCAAGTCAGGTGCTATGTATATGTGGAGACTTCCTTAGAGGGGTTTGCTAGAGAAGATCTGGGTATGCTGTGAGGAGTCAGACAACAGACGTCCCACACCTGTCTCCTGCTGAGGTTACATCCTGACAAACATTAAGTTGAAAATATTGTAAGTTGAAATGCGTTCAGTTCACGTACTAAACACCCTGGCTTAGCAACACAGCACACTGAAGAGTATCAGTTATTTTCCCTGGTTATCAGTGGCAGGCTTGGAGCTGCAGTTTCCAGCCACTTCCCACGAGAGAGAGAGAGAGAGAGAGAGAGAGAGAGAGAGAATTAGAATTCTACCAAATATTGCTAGCCCCAAAAAATTAAAAATCCAAAGTACAGTTTCTACCAAATGCCTATTGATTTCACACCACTGTAAAGACAAACAATCTAAGAACCAACATAAGCCAGGGACCATCTAGACTTCAAACACAATCTCTTTTTCTGTACCCCTCAGGTCTTGGTGAGAAGCTCTGGCAAATCAAGAGTATAAACTGGGATTTCATATTTTCTAAATGCTATTTCAAAACAAAACTTGTAGGGTGGCAACTGATTTGTCTTAAACTATGTCTGAACCTCCCAGGGGCAATGCATATGGAAAGAAGGACCAAGAGTGTGAGAATTGGAAAAACACACTATTAAAGGTTTTCTCTACTTATAGTCCAAACCTTGGCTCTTCTTTCACATCTCATGTCCTTTTGTGTGCACGGAATTGAAGGACGCATTTGAAAGACTATTTTAATCTGGCCACACACTATCACACAAGGTGTCTTTGGGCAAATCACTTGCCCTTTGACTAAGCTTCTTCTGAAACACTACCAGTTTTAACTCAGTGGTTGTAGAAATCACCCAAAATGCAAAGATTAAAAGAATCTATAATCTCAGGATAGTTTAGCTGTTAAGCATTTATGTCCTGTTCAGGATTTGGTGCCTAGTGGATTATCCATTATCTATCTCTCCCACAAAGGACTGGGCAGCTAACCTGGGTTTGAAATTGGTCTTCAAAGAACTAGCAGTGTGTTTGGAGGATGGCTAAGATCTAATCTTGTTTACTTTACTTGTTGAGACCCAACACCCACAGGTTAAAGGAGGAAAGATTTATTTTGGCTCACAGTTTGTAGTGGTTTCAATCCATAGTCAGCTGGCTCCAAGGCAGGGTTGCATGGCAGAGGGGCATCACAGAGAAAAACAGTTCATGCCGTGGCAGGAAGAAGGCAGCAAAGCAGCAAGCAGTGGGTCTGCTTTCTTTCTGTTCCTTTTATTCTATTCAGGCCATCTGCCTTTTGGGTGGTGCTAACCACACCAGGGTGGGGCTTCCATTATCCACATCTTTAGTCCCAGTATCACACACCCTAATCCATATTCATACACCCTAGATCCATCCACCTTGGAAAAAGCACATGAGACTTTGGTGGGGACATCTAATTATAAGCCATAACATTGTCCAATTCTAAATTCTCTGACTCTGATTTAATTGTTGGCTTTTATCAAAGTATTCAAGAGGCAGACATTCATTGTGTTAAAAAAGTATGTTTACAGTCCATATTTTGCCTCTGCACTGCATTCAGAGTTTCTGAGATGGGGGCAGTGTCACAGATCTAAGACGTTAATCTGACAGTGCTCTTGCTGGATTGAGAATCTAAATGGTCACAGCTCTTATCCACTGTCTTTTATTTGAAGTCCACAGGACTGCATGGGCTTTCTCACAGATCCTTGAGGTTGGAGTTGTGCAAGTAAGTAATAAATAGGCAGACAAGCTTGCTTCCTAGACACCAAAGGGCTTGAATGACAAAGTGTGCTTATAGACACACACCCACTTCCCATTTCAGAACCTTTCCACAGATGCACATAGGAGCCAGGCAGTAAAATCTCACATCCAATCTCTGTAGTTACTTGGGAGAATCGACAAACTTTAAGGCATCCAAATCACAAGGATTCAGTGAGAAGTGAGTGAGATGGGCTGGCATTTAGGCAGGATTATTCTCTCAAAGCCTGTCAAGTGTTTGTATTCATCCAGAACACCTCTAGGTGAAGCAGTATTTCTGGTGGAGGCTTTCAATTTCTTCATCTTTTTTTTAAGACAAGCTCCTGCTATGTAGTGAGCTCAGGCAAGCCTTGAACTCATGACACTTGCTCTGCCTCAGCTTCCCGAGTGCTGGGATTACAAGTATGCACTAAAATGCTTGGATGATTTCTTGATTTTTTTGAGTCTAGTTGAATGGAAATGATTTATGTAGGAGAATGTGAAATTCGCCATACCCAGGGATGGTCTGCATGCCTCTTTTGTCATTTATTGCTGGTTCTGCATGTGATGGTAGAGGAGAATGGAAGATCAACCACTCACATTTCATAACTGCAAGTCCATGTTCCTTTCTGGCAGGGAGAAAGGCCAGATGGTTACGGACAGGGCACCTGAGACCTGGGGTCTGTGCAGATCTGTGTGTGATGCCTGCACCAGCGGTCTAGTTGACGAGGATGCTTTCTTGGACTCTGATCTCTGCACCTCTTTATAATATTGCTCCTCTTGCCTGCTTGCTATAACACCAGACCTTCTTTGGGCAGCCCTCCCATTCCTGGCAGTACAGTCCCACTGCTTAAAGAAGCTTTCTGTCTGCTCTCATGAGGGCCATTTCCTTTCCACATATGGGAAAAGTAGGAGAGGAGGAGATGTAGGAATGAGAACAGATGTATGTTCAGAAGGTTTCTTACTTTCTAACAATTTGAGAAGGAGACAATGACTCTTCCCCTTCCCTTGTGTCTTGGACACTTCTGGCGGGCCCCAGGATTTCTCAGTGGATGGTTCATCACATGTACTGGTCCCTGTGGGCTACACTCTTGATCAACCCACATGTGGAAGTTTAAACTCAGATGCGCTGTTGTTTTCAGGAACATTTAAAAAAATATTAACACAACCTTAAAAAAAACTTGTCTCATAAAAGAAATGTGTACTGGCTTTTAAAAATCAGGAAATATAGGGAAAAATAAAGGAAAGAAAAAAAAAATAAAGTAGAGATTACTCTTTATCCCCTTTTAGGTAATTACTATTCATATTTCATTTTTAATCCGTCTTTTTTCTTGATCATTGGTCTTTCTTTTCCTTTTGTTTTTTGGTGGGGGATTAATACAGGGACTTTGCACTGAGCTACATCCCCAGCCCTTTTTATTTTGTTTTGTTTTCTTTTGGCACTGGGGATTAAACTCAGGCCCTTGTGCTTTCGAGGCAGGCGACAGAACCACTGAGCCAAATCCCTGGCCCCAGCCCTTTTTGTTTTGTATTGGACTGGTGAGACTGGGTCTCAGGTTACTAAATTGCACAGACAGTGCTTGAACGTGCACTCTTCCTGCCTCAGCCTCCCAAATGCTGGGATTCCAGGTGTGTGTCATCCTGCCTAGCTTCATTAATATTTCTTATAAATTGTTTATTTGCATTTTTGTCCACTTTTATAAAATTGGGCCCATCATTTTAATTAGAAAGTTCCTTTTTGTAGTATAGAACTTATTCTTTTATCATATATTCAGTTTCTTGTATTAGTTCAGAAATTTGGTTTAGTTGTTTTTACCTGTATATATATATATATTTTTTTTTTAATTTTTAATTTTTTGTCATGTAAAAGTTTAACATTTTAATATGTTCAAAACTATCCTTTCAAGTAGAAATTTGGCTTTGGTTTCATGTTTAAAAGTAATTTTCACAGGTCAGGGATTTAGCTCAGTGGTTCCGCCGCTTGCCTCACAAGTGCAAGGTCCTGAGTTCAATCCCCGGTACCAAAAAAATAAATAAATAAAATAAAAAGAAAGCCATTTTCAGGATAGAAAGATTCTAAAAATATTTACCTATGTGGTTTTATTTTTTACATTTAAATTTACATATATAGCCATTTGGAATTCTTATAAACTATAAGGTAGGGATGGATGCAGATTTTTTTAAAACCCTGCTCTCTCATTTATGGAATTAAACATTTTTTACTTCATTGATTTGAAATACCCATTTACTATGTACTAAATCCCTACAGATTCTTAGGTTTATATTCAGGCTTTACTCTATTCCACCAGTTTGTCTTTTTTACTACTGCTATCACTATCATCATCATCATCATCATCATCATTATTATTATTATTATTGTACCAGGGATTGAACTCAGGACCTGTGCTTGTGAAGCAGGCCCAGCACCACTGAGCTAAATGCCCGGCCCTCATTATCTTAATTATTATAAGCTTTAATAATGTGTTTTAATAACTGGTATTGCAAGTGCTCACTTACATTATGTTCTTTTGCAAAATTTTCTTGGCAAGTTGGGCATGTTTTATCTTCCAAATGGACTTCAGAAATAATGTTTTCAAGTCGAAAGAAAAGAAATTCCTGTGTTAATTTCATAGACAAATTTGTATAGGATTGCTGTAGTCACTCCATTGGGTCCCGCCATCCAAGAGCCTAGAAGTGTTGCATTTCTTCATTTTCTTTACATGAAGAATTTAGGCATCTCATTTTGAAGGCCCTGAACTTTCATTCTCAGCCTCCTTCTGACCAGAAATGGTTGGCATGTAGAAAACTTGCTCTTCAGAGTGTTTTAACCAGTGTGCTGTGAACTTAGATGGGCTTTGTCAGTTACTTATCTTATATATCTCCTTCTTAGCATTTACTTTTTGTTGTCTAATCAACACTGTCATTTTCTGGACAGTGTGCAGTGGTGGTGATAGGAATAGGGTGTCTGTGGTTTGAGTTTGACGTTTGTAGGATCACTATCTTTCTTTCTTTTACTGTTGACCCTGCTGAGGAAAGATTTCAGTCCCTTTTTGTTTTTGTTTTTGTTATCTGAAGAATCCCCCCCCCTTTTTTTTTGTTTTTGAGACAAGGTTGCTGTGTAGTTCAGGCTGGCCTTGAACTCACTTGTAGCCTAGACTGGCCTTGAAGCCATCCTCTTGTTTCAGCCTCCTGAGTGCTGGGATTATAGGCATGGGTCACCACTTCTGGCTATTCTTCTATTTTCCTGAAAAGTTTACTAGAGATAGATGTTGAATTTTATCGAATACTGTTTTGCATCTATCAAAGGCATGCGCACGCGCGAGCGTGTGTGCGTGTTGTGTATTAGCGTTTTCAAATGAGGAATAATGTCAATATGATTTTCTGATACCAAATTATCCTTTTATCCGTGGAACCCTAACTGACATTTTGCTATTAAACCATTATTTTTCTTCAAGAGGCCACATTGATTTTGTACATCTGTGGCAGCAGTGGTTCTTAATTGACATTTTTAGAATTCTCTTCTGAAAAGGAGGCCTCATTCCTTACATTTGTTTTTTACCAGGCTAGTTTACTCTGCTAGAAGTAATAGGAACTTTTGATTTTGTATTTTAACCTTCCTGCCTCAATTATACTTCGAGGTTTTTAGAAGATGAGAAAAACCAGGTAGGAAGGAGGTGCTATTGACAGATAGGCCTCGCTGACTCCAGGCCAGGAGCTCAGTAGCAGCCTGCGTGCATGCAGAGAGCCAGCAGTGGGTTGAGTAGTTAGTCACCAAGTCCTGTGCTTGCTGTGTACCCCACCCTCTTTGACCTGCATGGAGACCTGAGCTTTGTGCCTTTCAGGACTTTCCCAGAATAGGCTTCCCTTCAATCCGTCACCTAAGCACTTGTGGAGAGGAGGTCCCCTGTCCGAGCATAAGCTGTCTTGGTGCAGAGTAGGCTGCCCATGGCCAGCAGGCCCACTTGGCTTCTCTTGTTACCCACCACAGGCCTATTCTGGAGGCCTGGTCTGGTCGACAGAGTCTTTTACACATTCTTTGCAGTATTCAGTAGCTTTTTGATCAAGTTTATTTTATGTTCTGCTCCGAACCAAGTCTGTCAGAGAGAGGTGCTCAGCTTGTTGCTGAAAGGGGCGGGGAGTGATATGTAAGTAATGAGAAAAGCTGGTGCTGTTAACAGCCCTGCTCCAGTATGGCAGAGTTTATTGTGTCATTGCCGCTGGGTGTGTTTTCCTGTGAAGGCCAGAAATAAAGTACGGGTACAAGCTTGTTTTTTTTTTCTTCCCTAGAGGATGGTAACTCACTCATTAATACTAAACACAGGTTTAAGGATTCTCTCATTGATAGTTCTTTGTCCTGTGGTGTGTTTAGGACGAAGAAGGTTGACCGTTGCTCTCTTTGATCTCAGCACTGAGCTAAAGGAGAGGACCTGACTTGGTTTCCCCCCAGGCTGTGGGGGAAAAAGACAAGTCACAGTCTTTCAGGACCTCTCTTTTCCTCCTGTCTGCTCCTCAATACATATGCTTTCTCTATGGCATAATTTTTAGATGTAAGCCATGCTATCATTTTTTCCCTCAATGATAGCCTGTCACAACCCTGTCACTGACTGACATGCATGATGGGATGGATCCTATAGGAGTGTTGTGTGCAAAGTGTCCACTGCAGTAAAGAGGCAGAAGAGTTTTCAAAGGGATGAAAATTGTGGGTCCCCAAGCTGAATCCAGCCAGAAACACACTGGCCAGCACTGTCTTATGAAGTGTTCAATTTGTATGCCTCTTAGTGGGGAAAGAATTCTTCAGTTGACGGTGGATTCTAACACCTGTGATCTGATGCTGCTGACATTGTATTCACTTTATTGTATGTCTGGTTCCTGAAGACATTTGTGTGTTGGTTGTCTCTGGGGGTTCTGGGGTTTGAATCAGAGATTTGTGCATGCTAGGCAAGTGCTCTACTACTGAACTACATCCCCAGCCCTTTTTAGCTTTTGAGACAAGGTCTTGCTAAGTTGTCCAGGTTGGCCTCAAACTTGTGATGTTCTTGCCTCAGCCTCCTGAGCATCTGGGATTACAGACATATGCCACTGTGCTCAGGTGTTGGTTGTAGTACTGGGGATCAAACCCAGGCATCACACATGGTAGGCACGCACTGTACCACTGGCTACGCCATCCGTAGCCCTCCTGAAGATACTAGAATTTACCACCTCTGGTGTAAACAAGGAAGTTCAAATCTGATTAGTGTCATTGGTCAGATAACTTACTGTAAGGGACATATAGTAAATATTTTCAACCTTGTGGCCCATACAGTCTCTGTCACAGCTATTCAACATGGCTGTGGTAGAGAAAAACTGGCTGATAGTACATGAAACAGTGCGTGTGGCTGCTTCTAATAAAACTTTATATGTGCACATGAAAATTTAAATTTTATGTAACTTTCTCCTGCCATGAGATGTTCTTCTTTTGATGTGTTTTCAACCATGTGATCTTGTCTCGTGGCAGGCCAGGCTTGGCTGGTAGGCTGTAGTTTTCTACTCCTGGTTTAGACTACTGCCCAAAAGCTACGAATGCTTTTCCAAAGGATTTAGAAGAATCAAAACGATTGGAAGGCATTTACACTAGCAACTACCTTCCAAGCAGATCTTTGTTACATACCTGCTTAGGAGCTGCTAATAAAGGCTGCTCTTGTCCCTTCATTTGTCCGGGCTCTGTGAGTGTCCCTCTCTTTTTTTGAGCAATTTCAGGATAAGGATGCCAGGTCAGTGGCAGCATCTGCATTAAACAGAAACATGTGGACAGTCACAGAATGACCACTAGCTATTAAGAGAGACTGAAAGTTCTGTAGCAGTGGATCCTGGTTACACTTGAAATACCATAGATGTAAGCTGTAAGCATGAATAGGTCACAACTCTCCTTTACCTACAGTACATTCAGCCTTCGTGACACTTTTGCAGCACTGGTCTTCTGATCATTTTCTCCACCATGCACACGGATTTTCTCAAGTAAATAACCTCCTCCTCAGCTGACTCAGTTGAAAGACAAGAACATGTGCCACTGAATAAGCTAAACCACAAGACCATGCCCCGAAGAAAACCACTTCTCGTGGAAAAGCACTGAACTTTGCCTTTTCATTGTTTTTCTTCACTGCACATCATATAGCAGTGGCGAGAAGATTCCAAGCAGGACAGAGTGGAGAGTTTTTTGTTTTTACTTTTTGCAATTTACCACTCTGTGAATTCTGTCCCCTCATCATATTTTTAATATACCATGTTTAGAAGAACGTTTTTCCATAAATGCTTCTTTGGGGTTCGAAAGGACTTTGCTTCAGAATTATCTAGAATAGCCCAGAAGTCTTCTCCAGCAACCCTGTAACTTTTGGCTATGGGGATCAAACTCAGGATGTTGTGTTTTGAGAGGCAGGTGGTGGCACCACGGAGCTAAATCCCCAGCCCATACCTTGTAACTTCTGATCAGATTTTGGTCCAGATGAGTGACCTAGAGTATGAAGACATTTAGTGTACACACACACACACACACACAAGCAAACCTTTGTATTCGTGGGCTCCATGTCAGTGGATACAACCAACTGCAAATCAAAAATATTCAGAAAAAGGGCTGGGGATGTAGCTCAATGGCACCGTGCCTAACTTGCAAGCACAAGGTCCTGAGGTCAATCCCCGGTACCAAAAAAACAAAAGAATATTAAGAATTTTTTGGGTGGGGATTTAGCTCCATGGCACTGTGCCTGCCTCAGAAGCACAAGGTCCCAAGTTTGATCTCCGGTAGAAAAAAAAAGAAAGAGAGAGAAATAAGCAGAAAAAAAGTGGGCTTATTCTAACATGTGCACACTTTCCTCCTTACCATTATATAGTATGGCAACAAATAGCATATATATATATATATATATATATATATATATATAAATTGTATTGTAAATACCACTTGTATTAGGTACCATAAGTAATCCAGAGGTCATTTGAAGTATATAAGAAGATGTGCTGGGTGTGGTGGTGCACACCTATAATCCCAGCACT
>NW_022900943.1:18591370-18610921 GCF_012274545.1 Fukomys damarensis | reverse complement strand
AAATAGCATATATATATATATATATATATATATATATATATAAATTGTATTGTAAATACCACTTGTATTAGGTACCATAAGTAATCCAGAGGTCATTTGAAGTATATAAGAAGATGTGCTGGGTGTGGTGGTGCACACCTATAATCCCAGCACTTGGGAGGCTGAGGCAGAAGGATCAGTGCAAGTTCCAGGCTAGCCTGTGCTACAGTCCAGTGTATCAATCAGTGCTCACTACGGAAACACATTTAATGCAAGATATACAAATATATAAGGATTTATAAGATTGGCTTACAATGGCCGCTATAGAGTCAGTTGTGGAAGCATGCAGAAGGGCTGTGTACCTGCTAGAGATCTGAAGGGTCTAGCCAAAAGTTCACTGTAGGGCCAGGGATTTAGCTCAGTGATTCTGCTGCCTGCCTTGCAAACACAAGGACCAGAGTTCAATCCCTGGTACAAAAAAAAATTTTTTTTTCGCTGTGGTGTCCAAGTCTGTATCAGGAGGCTGAATGGTCTGTGCTGGAAGCCAGGAAATGATGTCCAAGGTGAAGATAAAGACTGGAGCTCCTCTGATGAAACAGAAGGGAGCCTTCCTTTGTTTCCCTTTTATTCCATTCAGGTGACAAGCCTATTCATTGGCGCCCCTCACACCCAGGATGGGTCTTCTGTCTTCAGTAAATCCCTCAGCCACGCCCAGAACTGTGCTGATACAGTCTAGTTGAGTGCTCCTTACACAAGTTGATAACATTCAGTTAACTATCATCACAGGCTGCCTGGAATACATTGCAAGTCCCTGACTCAAAAAAAAGTGCTTAGGTTGCATGCAAATAATCTACTACACCATTTTGTATACAGGACTTGAGCAGCATTGGTTTTGTATTCGAGTCAGGGACACCCTGGAACCAATCCCTCAGATGGTGAGAGATGACCGCATATAAGTCTGAGCATTTACTAATTGCCTGAGTAGGACAAAAGTCATACATGACATTGCCCTTGCTGCAAGAAGCTCAGCCTTACTGGGCTATGATAATCTGCATGTCACCTTTTCCTAACAGCCTGCTGAAGAGGGTAAAAATGCTACTCAACTAATACACGTTGTAAAAGTATGGTTTTTCAACTTCATGTCTTTGTGGCATTTTAGGTAAAGGCTCTTTTGCTGTTTGTTTTTTTGGCCCCTGCAGGAATGCTGTCACACACCACTCCTGGCTCTCATCACTCTGGGTAGAGCCAGCTTCCCTGGTTTGCTCCTGTGTTTTGCTGCCATAGCTCTTCAGCACAGAAGATTTATACTAGGCCAGTGATGGCGAACCTTTTAGAGACGAGTGCCCAAAGTGCAACCCCAAAAAGTGTCAATACTGCAATTAGACCTCAATACCGAGGTTTTACTTTAGAAAAAAACTTGTATATTAACATATTTTGTGTTAAAAACAACATGTGTGCCATAGGTTCACCACCGCTGATGGTCTAGTAACTAGACCTACATACAGAGATTTGACTGCTGAAGATTCATTTTGCCACACTGGGTTTCCCACAACAACAAGTAGATTGTACAGGGTCTTAGACTGTTGCTGTGCTTAGAGAACAGCAAAAACAAAAACAAAAACTATACGTATGTATAGATGATCACAAAAATACCTGGGTTCAGAGAAACGGGGATGGATGGGATTAGGGGTATACTTTCCGAGTGACTCAGATGCACTGTGCTGGACAGCTCCCAGCCTCTGCAGTTTCTCGCCCACTTCCCAGAAAGGCTAGGACAGGAGTGAGAAAATGCTCACTCCTCACACCTATGAAGAGTTCTATAGAAACCACAGCCCGAGTGTCCTGTCTATGAAGCAGCCCACTTTGGGCTGTGCTTGGAAAGGTGTGAGGAGGAGAGGCAGACAGCTCCAGAGCAGATGAAGACAGTCACAGGAGGAGGAAGTGAGGTTCTCTTAAACAGCAAGCACTGGGCTTTGGCTTGTATGTGTCCTTCCTCAGTTTGAATGCAGGTCCTGCTCGCCATCTCTGTGGTGGGGGCAGCAGCAGGAGGAGGAGGCTCTGTGCTGGCCTGGGCAGGTCCCGCAGGCAGGGTCTAGCTGCATTCCAAGTAAGACATGGGCACAATAGCACAACTCCAAGGAAAGCAGTCAGAATGAGGGGCAGTGTGGAAACATGATCCACCAGAGGTAGGGCAGCAGAGTGGCTAGGAGCACGGGGCTTGGCATCCTGGACTGCTTTCTCACAGTGTGATCGTGGGCAAATAATCTAACCCTCCAGGCCTCTATTTTCTCATCTGTAAGACAGGGAAAACTTGTGGGGTGTCCTGTGAGAATCCAGTGAGATAATGCACGGGAATCCCTTAACTCTCTGCCTACACTTATGTGATTACTTTTATAATAATGCTAGGGGTTTTTGTTACAGGGGATATGGAAGACATTGAGATTGTTTATTCTGGAGATTAGACAAAGATATGATGGCTGTTTTCAGATACTTGAAGGACTATGATGTGGCTGAGGGAAAAAACTTACTTTTAGTGCTCAGAGATTATGACTTGAAATACGGTCCTTGCAGAGACAGATTTCATATCAATAAGTGTGTTTGTGGCACACATGCCCAGGACAACCAGGCTGTTTCACAAAGTCCGGGGCTCCTTGTCACTGGACTTTTTGCTGTCAGATGTGAGTGGATGCAGCACTTGGAGGTCAAAGGGAAATCTCTGTTCCGAGGAGGAGGTAGGTTGGACCAGGTGCCTCAGTTTTCTTCTGCCTCTCTAATGCCAGGAAATTTAGCAAAAGGCTTGAGCCTTTGGACTCTGAGAAAACTCATGAAACCTGCAGTTACACAGAATGAAAAACAAAAACATTTTTCTGAAGGATCCATTGAGTACAGAACATTAACTTGCTTAGAGAAGGTGATTCTCAACAATTTCTTCAGTGTATTTATTTGCTAAGGCCTCCTTAACAAAGACTCGCAGGGCACAGTGGTGCATTCCTCTGTAATCCCTGCTCTGAGAGGCTGACACAGGAGGATTCTGAGCCCTCTCTGGGCAATTCAGTGATTTAGTGAGACCTGCTCTCAAAATAAAAAATAAAAGGTGGCCTGGGGATGTAGCTCATTACAGAGACCTTGGGTTCAATCCCCAGGTCCACTGAACAGAACAACACAACCCCACAGACTAAGTGGTTTAAACAACAGAAATGTGTTGTCCCAAGTGGAGGCTGGAAGTTTCAAGGCTAGGTGTTAGCTGTGTTGGTTCCCTCTGAGGCCAATCTTCCTGCAGATGGCCGCCTTCTCGCTGTGTCTTTGTAGTCTCCCAATCTTCGTATCTCTTCTTGTAAGGACAACAACCAAGAAATAAAGGCCCACCTCTAAGGCATTATTAAACCTTAGTTGCCTCCTTCCAGATTGTCCCTCAGTATCTATCGGACATCGGCTCCAGGACCCCCTCAGATACAAGTCCTTCATATAAAATGCAGATACTATATTTGCATATAACTAATGGACTTTTAATCATCTCTAGATTGTATGATAGCTACTACAGTGTAAATCTATGCGAACAGTTATACTGTGTTGTGTAGCTAATACAATCACACTGTGATACTCAACTGCTTTGAAACTCATGGAATTTTTTTTTTTTTTGTACTGGGGTCTCAAACTCAGGTCGCAGGTTGCAGAACCATCATAGAATTTGATAATCAGTGCATTTTGGCATGAAAACTTTGTCCTGGTACTGGTCATTTGGTATAGCAGGTACAAGCTAGAACTTGTCTGTCAAATGCCTGTGGTTCCTCACCCTCTCCAGCCAAAACCGTTTGCTTGGTACTAATTTCTGGTACATATTGAGCCTCTCAGAACCAATTAACTAGGACAAAGGTACTGCAATAATGAAAAGTCAGTACATATTCAGTGCGGGAATAGGTTTTCCTTTCTGAATATGTCCACAGTTGGACCCATGGATAGAGGCGGCCAACTGGGCAGGCACATTCTGAGGTCACGGATAGGGGTGGGGCACAGCCTAGCCCAGCAGAGGTCTTAAGAGGTGGCCTTCAGAACTTGACATATTCTTTAAACTGTATCCTGTCTTGATTCCCTTCTCTTAGGTGAACGGCCCTTTCCCTGCACATGGCCAGACTGCCTTAAAAAGTTCTCCCGTTCAGATGAGCTGACCCGCCACTACCGGACCCACACTGGGGAAAAGCAGTTCCGCTGTCCACTGTGTGAGAAGCGCTTCATGAGGAGTGACCACCTCACAAAGCATGCCCGGCGTCACACTGAGTTCCACCCCAGCATGATCAAGCGATCGAAAAAGGCGCTGGCCAACCCATTGTGAGGTGCTACCATGGCAGCCAGGGAGGGATGGACCACAAAGGACAAAACTACTCCCAAGAAACAGGTGGACACGTGGAAACCCAGCCCCAGAAGAGTTACGCTGACAGCAGGAGGTCGCTGCTCTTTGGTCAATATTCTGATTTTTCCTCTCCCTGTGTTCTTTTTTAAAAAGCACATGGTAGCGGGAGATCAAAGTCAACACTTGGTCCCCTTGCAGAGGCAACTCTTGAACTGTCTCTGACTGCTGGAGGGAAGGCGAATGCTTTTGGTTGTTTGCTCCTTTACCTTGGGGGGTGCGGGTGGGGAGCACAGGAAGGCCAAGACTGGGGTAGGATTTCCAATTCACACTGGTGTACATATGTCTGACTGGGTGAGTTGACTTGTGGCATCACACAGCGATCCTGGGCCTTTATGCTTGCTGTCTCAGAATTGTTTTCTTACCTTTTAATGTAATGACGAGTGTGCTTCAGTTTGTTTATTAGCAAAACCACTCTCTTGAATCACGTTAACTTTTGAGATTAAAAAGAAAAAACTCCATAGCACAGCTGTCTTTATGCAAGCAAGAGCACATCTACTCCAGCATGACCTGTCATCTAAAGACTTGAAAACAAAAAAGTTACTTATAGTCAATGGGTAAGCAGAGTCCGAATTTATACTAATCAAGACGAACCTACGAAAGGTTACACTTAAGTACGGAACTTTTCAACCTTGCTTTGTATGGATTGTACTTTTTGAATATAAGCTGCACTTTTATTTTCTAATGCACAGGATGAATAAGTTAAATACATGCTTTGAGGATAGATGCAGACATTCTGTTTGCACCTTGTTATACTCTGTTTTACAATATATACCTTTCCCTAAAAATTCATGGTGGAGATGTGAGGGGAGAATATACACAACACATGCTGAAGGAGAAGGAGGGTAGTGCTTTAAAAAAAAATACAAAACAACAACAAACAGAATTTTAACTCTATTAATTTGTCCAAATTTTCCTTAGCTAGCGTTGTCTTCTTATATCATAATCCCACTAAGAGAGCTTTTGACCCTGTGCATTGTTATTTGAATGGGTGCATAACAGTCACTAGGTCTTGAAATACCTCTTAAGGGGGTAATGGTTTGTTGATATCCTTCCCATGTTCCTACAAATCTTCCACTGTCAGGTGCAAGAGTTATGTAAAAGGAAAGAGAGCTGAAATATGAAAAGAAAAATATCCCTATATGTAGTAAAATGTCAAGGGAAAATACCACAGTGATTTCAGAGGAGACTCTGCAAAACAGACCCTTTTGGAGATCGTAAGCCAATGAAATACATATGAATGAATTCACATCACTGTACCTTTTACATTGGTAGCATCACCACTATGTATCTTGTATCTAGGTGTCTACAAGGCCTAAACCACTATATCCATACTATGCCATTTACTGAAAACTTACTTTTGGCCTTTAGATAGCCAGAAAAATGAACTGAGTTTTCATAGTTAAAAAACAAAAACCAAACCTCAAATGAGAGGAGTCAGCAGTGATCATGGGGGAAATGTTTACATTTTTTTTCTTCAGAAATAACATTTTCTGGCGATTTTCTCTGATATTTAAAATAAGGAGCTGTGGTGCACTCTAGTTTATCCTTGTGCTATTAAAAAATGTGTAAACGCACGGTGCCCACCTGGTCGTGAGCTCGCTATTTCACCCGACACATCTTGTTTCTGGTTCGGAATAGGGGCTCCTTGCAGCAGGCACAGGTCATGGCTGACTCCGACTTCCAATACAATAGCCATCACTAGCGCGGTGTATTTTTGTTTAACCAATGTAGTTGTATTAGTAGTTCTATGGAGAGAACTGCTTTTAACTTTAGGGACTGGGAGCAGTCCATGGGCTAAAAAGGAGAGTGTTTTCTCACAAGAAAACATGTCAGGAAAAATAAAGAACACTTTCTACCTCTGTTTCAGATTTTTGAAACGCTTATTTTAAACCAAATTTTAATTTCTGTGTCCAAAATAAGTTTCAAGGACATCTGTTCTTCCATACGAAATAGGTTAGGCTGCCTATTTCTTACTGAGCTCATGGAAAGGCTCTGCTTAGGATACTCTGCACGCTGCCTTTTAGTGAGCGAGGAGTTTGGGGTTGCTTAGCAACTTGCTAACTTGTAAAAACTCAGCTTTCCCTCACAGAAAGAAAAGCAGGAAAAAAAAGTCAAGTCAGTGAAAGACAATCTTTATACTTGCAAGAGTAAATCTATATGTGGCTTTTGTCAAGCACTTAGATGGATACAAATGCAGCAGTTTGTTTTAAGAAATGCACAATTTACTTCCCCAAAAAGTTGGTAATTGCCTTTTCAAGTTGTTGACAGACACACATTTGATATTCTCTTATATGTTACAGAAATGTAACATATATACTCAAGGCTTTTTATTCTTTGTGATGAATCCTGTTTTACAGTGTCACAAAACAGGAACCAGCATTCTAATTAGATTTATTATGTCAAGATATGGTTCAAATAGGACTACTAGAGTTCATTGAACACTAAAACTATGAAACAGTTACTTTTTATATTAAAAAGACCATGGATTTAACTTATGAAAATCCAGATGCAGGATAGTAATTTTTGTTTACTTTTTTAACCAAACTGAATTTTTGAAAGACTATTGCAGGTTGTTTAAAAAAGAAAGAGAAGCTGTTTTATCTAATACTGTAAGTAGTTGTCATATTCTGGAAAATTTAATAGTTTTAGAGTTAAGATATCTCCTCTCCTTGTTAGGGAAGAAGAAAGCCCTTCACCATTGTGGAATGATGCCCTGGCTTTAAGCTTCACATCATGCTTCTTTTGAGAATTCTATTTGGTAGTTATAATTACAGAAACCAATTAGTTTGTCAGTTTGCAATTAGAGTTAGCACAGTACTCATCACTCTGGGTAGAGCGAGATGTTCTTTCACAGTGGATGAATGGTCTATAACACTGTAAGATACTGATCTTTACAACTGTTTAATCAGTTTTATTTTTGTACAGTATTAGTGACCTAAGTTATTTTGCTGTCCTGTTTTTGTAAATCAAATGAAATTATAAGAGGATTCTGACAGTAGGTATTTTGTACATATGTATATATGTTGTCCAAATAAAAATAAATGATAAAGATTGAGTTGTTGCAGTCATTATGTGTAGTAAAAGGGGAGGACTGCACCGTAATGGAAGGTACTTCACTAACTTGTGCTCATGGGACTTTATGAGCAGCGCAAAGGGGACTTAATCCTGTGCCTTTCTACACATGCCGTTTTTGTACAGATTGTGTATATTTACTCTTCGCAGACCTCTGAGGGCACAGACAGGATGGAAGACCACTTGAAACCACAACCCTGTACTATGCTGGAGAACAACAGTGTGGAGGGTTACTAGGAACTGGGCAGAGAACATCAAGGATGAACTGAGCTTTTGATACATCAGTAAGAACACACAGCTTGAGGTTTCCAAGGCAGGACAGTAGAAACATTACATCAAGCAAAGATGAGCACTGAGTAAATGTGTGTGCTATTATTTATTAAGTTTTTTTTTTAGTACTGGAGTTGAACCCACAGGTACGCTATCACTCGGCTATTTCTCCAGCCCTTAAAAAATTTTGAGACAAGATCTCACTAAGTTGCAAAGACTGACCTCAAACTTGCCATCCTCCTGCTTGAGCCTCCCAAGTAGGTGGATTACAGGAGTGCACCACACGCAGCTTGAGCTCTTCTTACTGTATACTACTCAAGGGGCCAAACATATGTTTTTCATTTAATCCTTAGGACAGCTTTGGGAAATACTGTTGCTATCCTTTCATTTCAGACAAGGAAACTAAGGCCTGGATAATGTCCCAAGAGAAACAGTAAGCATCATTGCTAGTACACATTGAATATTCCTTATCCAAACTGCTTGGGATTGGAAGCAAGTTTTAGATGTCAGTTTTTGAATATTTTCAAATATAAATTAAATATCTTGGGGATGGCACCCCAGTCTAAACAAATTCATTTGTGTTATATACATCATGTGCACATAGCCTAAAGGCAATTATATACAATATTTGTAGTTTACCTGCATTTTGACTGCACCCTGACATGATGTCAGATGTAAAATTTTCCACTTGGGGAATACATCGGCACTCAGTTTCAGATTTGGGAGCATTTGGGATTCTCAGAGATGTATACCTTGTACTGAAATACAGATCTGCTGAATCCAACACCTCTACCTTTCTGTACATGCATCCAAGCAGCAGGGCTTTCCTGGAAGTTAATTCATTAGACCCATTTTATTGAGCACCTGTTACTGCTAGGCACTGTTGCTGTTATGGACACAAAGGTGAAAAAGCAGGTTCCCTGTGGTCGAGTTTATATGTTAGTGGAGGGAACACATAATAAACAAAGTAAATGATCCACATAATCTCAGACAGTGGTAAGCACAAAAACAATAAAACAGGGTGGTGTGACAGTGACTTGGGTGTGGGGAGAAGCTACTTTATAAAATCTGTTCATTAAATTCTCCCAGAAAGTACTTAAACTTTTAAGCTGGGTCTCAGATGACAAGCAGAGCCAGCCTTCTGCAAAGCTACAGAGGAATGAGGGTGCCAGGGCAAGGCATTGCTAGAGCGCCGTCATAAAGAGTGCCATCAGCATTTGGAGGAAGTGAAGGAAGGCTGGGTGGCTGGAACATAAACAGAGGAAGAAGAGGAAAGGAAAGTTGTGAGCAGCTGTCAGGGGCCAAGTCACAAAGACCATGAATTTGCAGGGGCTTTTTTTTTTTATTCGAAGGGCAGTGAGGTGGGTCTGCTGGAAGATTGAAAGTAAAGAGTGCTACGATCTGATGTACACTTCAGCAAGCCCTTTCTGGCTACTATGTGGAAAGTGGGTTTTAGAGGAGAAGAGTGGAAACTGCTTGGGTGGGGTGGTACATGCCTGCTGAGGCCAAGGTGGGCTATACAGTGAGACTCTGTCTCAAATAAGTAGAAGCTGGGAAACTAGCAAGGAAACTGATGTATTTGTCCAGGTAAGAGATGTTAAGTCATCTATTCCACGTGGTTAGAAGTGAACAGTCTAAGAAATATACCAACAAAAACATATGGACCTAGCAATTAGGATGTGAGTGGTAAAGAACAGAAAAATACCGTAATGACCTCAGATTTATGACCTGAGCAGTAAGTAGATGTTACTGTTGTTCCCCCACCCCTGCCCCAGGACCAGGGATCAAACTCAGGACCTGGTGCTTGCAAGGCAGGCATGTTGTTCCCCCACCCCTGCCCCAGGACCAGGGATCAAACTCAGGACCTGGAGCTTGCAAGGCAGGCATGATGCCACTGAACTAATCTCTGGCCCTGTTACTGCTGTTTGAAGAGATGAAGGAAAGGGGAAAGGAGAGGGTTGGTAGGAGGATCATGGGTTCATCTTTGGACATGTTGGGTTTAAAGAGCCCATTAGACATCACGTGAAAATGTCTTGGGAACAAGTGTATATATTAGTTCAGAGCTCAAAAATGAACTCTGGGCTAGAGATTTGGAAATCATAGTCCTGTGTAATAGTAATCGAAAGCAAAAGAGTATATGTGATCACCTTGTGATAGAACATAGAGAAGCAGTTAGAACCTAGAGCTGAAGAGGAGAGGTGGGGGAGAAGAAAAGGGAAAAGACAAAGAACAGGTCATAGAGCAAGGGATATGGTAGGACAGTTAATTATGTTGCATGCTTTCAGGGGTATAGTAAGACCATTGCCAAAATGTCCACTGTATTTAAGAATTTGAAGTCACTGGTGATCTATGAAAGTCATTTCATCAGAATAGTAGAAATACACATCTGGGAAAGAGTAACTGAGGTGAAAAATAACTAATAGGAAATATATTCAATTCTTCATAGTTTGCAGAAAAAAAAACTTGATCAATACAAAAGAAAGGTGGGATAAGAAAAACAAAGGCAAAATTAAGAAGGAAAACAGAATCCATATACACTTAAACCTCCTTATTAAAAGTTAGGTTCTCAGTTTGAATCTAACCAAAATTGCATATGTGTGTTTCTGTGCATGGTTGTACATTATAATGGAAACTTATCTAAACCTAAAATGGCAAAGACTAAACAAAGTGATTGGTAAAGATAAGACAAAGGCCAACAAGTATTATTCAGTAGTTCCTAATACAGAAAAGAACATATAGAAAATAATAGAATTTAAAATGGAAGTAACTGGATCAAATAGCATATTTATTAATTGGTCGGTTGGAAGGTTGGTTGATGATGGTACTGAAGACTGAGCCCAATGCCTTTGGATCGAGCTACATCCCCAGCTTCTCTTTTCTTATCTTGAGACAAGGTCTTGCTAAGTTGCTAAGATTCCTGGGCTGGGCTCAACTTGCCATCTTCCTGCATCAGCTTCACAAAGTGCTAGGATCACTGGAATGCACCATCACAACTGCAGCATGTTGTATATAAAGAAATAGCATTGTCTAGTAATATTCAATAAAAAGTAAAGCCAAAATTAAAAAGATACGGATTTTCAATATAAATATTCTTTTAAAATATTCATGATGCCTGTATATAGAGTATAATCAGACTATACTCTGTCACCAGGCCAGAAAATCACAACAAAGGGATAATTTTTCAAGACTAAAGATATTAGAAGTTAAAATATTTTAATTATTAGATCAAACAAAAAAATGCAAATTAGACTCAGTTTAAGAAAATAAAAATAGAAAAAGACTATATGGCCTGGTAATAATTCTCTGAAGAATCTCTAGAGAAAAATTCAGGGTCTTGTAGGCTTTTTTATACCTAAAAATTTGAAAAGTAAAGTAGTAAATTCAAGAAGCCATGAAATGAACAGTAGCTAGGAAGAGCACGTGGGAAAAACAAACAAACAGACAATTCAAAATGGATCAAAGGCCTAACTATAAGACTTGAAACTTTGAAAGCACTGGGAGAAAACATATAAGAAACACTTCAAGATAAAGTCCGGCAATGACTTTCTGAATAGTACTCTATTAGCTCAGGAAATACAGTAGTACCTCAGTTCAAGAATTTAATTTGTTCTAGGATATTGGAAAAGATGGGCACATTTGTGTTTGTGTGGGAAAGGTGGCCACAGTCGTGTTTGTCAATCAATGCAGAATTTGCAAATAAAAGCAATATTTTGCCCAACACTTCTGTTTGGGAGTCAAATTGTTTGCAAACAAAAGTGTTCACGAACCAAGGTATCACTGTAATAGCAAGAACTGACAAATAGAAGTGCATCAAATTAAAAGGCTTCTGCAGAGCAAAAGGAACAATTTAGATTGAAGAGACAGTCTGAAGAATTAGTGAAGATCTTTGTGAACTATTCTTCTAATAGGGGATTAATATACAGAATATATAAATATATAGAGATCTATCTATATCTATCTCTCAGTCAAAAGGAAGAATAAAATCATGTTATTTGCAGGAAAATAGAACTGCAAACTATGATGTTAAGTAAAATAAGTCAGACACAGAAAGTTAAATATTGCATGGTTTCTTTTTCTTTTTTTCCAGTACCAGGGATCTAACTCAGGAACTTGCACTTGTAAAGCAGGCACGGCACCACTGACCTAAATCACTGGCCCTGCATGGTTTCTCTTGTATGAGAAACCTAAAACATAAATAGATAAAAGAGTAAAACAAAGAATAGAGAGTAAGAAACAAGAGACTTGTTAGAGATGGGGAAGGAAACCAGAGGGAGAAGGGAGGAAGGCTAAAGGGATCAAAAAGTATTAATAGATACTATATGACCCCCAAAATATAACTATGATATATAGCAAACATACACTAATAATTTAGTAAAAAGTATAATAATTATAACTGTATGAAAAATGTTCAATATCTTTGGCCATCAGGAAAATGTAAATCAAAATTACAGTGAAATATTTCACCCCAGATAGAATAGCTATCATCAAGAAAACAAAAATAATAAATGCTGGTGAGGATACAGGAAAAGGAATAATTATACACCACTGGTGGGAATATAAATTAGTACAGCCGATGGGGAAGTCAGTTTGGAGGTTCCTTAAAGTAAAACTGCCACATGACCCAGCTGTATCACTCCTTGGTATATATACCAGAAGGAATCAAAAGCCAGCATGCTAGAGACACCTGCACATCCATGTTTATCAGAGCCAAGTTATGGAGTCAGCCTAAGTGACTGTCAATAGATGAATGGATAAAGAAAATGTGTTATATATAAAGAACAAAATCATGTCATTTGCAGCAAAATGGGCAGAATCAAAGATCACCACAGTAAGCCACTCTGAGACAAGTACTATTGTGAACTATTCTTCTAATAGGGGATTAATATACAGAATATATAAAGATATAGAGATTTATCTATCTCTCAGTCAAAAGGAAGAGTACTAGGGGCTGGGAATGCAGCTTAGTGGCAGAGCATCTAGCTGGCAGGGCAAGGCCCTGAGTTCAATTCCCAGTACCCCCCAAGAAAAGAAAGAAAGACAAGTATTTTAGTTTTTTCTCATAAGTGGAATCTTAAAAAAAAAAAAAAAGCAACAATCAAAGTAGAGGGATACTAGAGAATAACAGAGTAAGTGAAGAGGATAAGGAAGGGTAATGGGAGGTATAATGGGAGGTGAGTATGATAAAAAATATATATATGGAAAATCACAGTAAAACCCAATATTCAACAGAATTAATATGCACTAATAAAAATAGGATTGACATATATGCCCAAGAAATAGATCTCTGAAAATACCAATACACTTGACATAGTAGCCTCTCCCTATAATCCAAGCTACTTAGGAGTCTGAGGCAGAAGGCTCCAAAGTTGGAGGCCAACTTGGACAGTTTAGCAAGACCCTATCTCAAAACATTTTTTAAAAAAAGGCTAGGATGTAGTATAGCACTTGCCTACCAAGCATGAGGCCCTGGATTCAATCCCCAGTACTGAAAAAAAGAAGAGGAAGAAGAAGAAGAAGAAGAAGAGGAGGAGGAGGAAAAAAAAAGACTAAAACATAAAATAGACACACTTCTGGAAAGCCAAAATCCAATAAGAGCTGGGCATGGTGGGGCACACCTGTAATGCCAGCACTTGAGAGGCTGAGGCAGGAAGAATGCCATAAATGAGGCCAGCTTGGGCTACATAGTGAGTTCAAGGCCAGCTTGAAATACATCATGAGATCCTATCTCAAAAATCAAGAAAAAAAAAAAAACCTAGAAAATCTAAATACATTAATATAATGAGTGAAGAGAGATAAAACTATATAATGTTAGAGTCCTTGATAAATGCCTTTTCTAGGAGAAAAACAATTTTGACATCTTAGTTACTTTCTCGTTTTTGGGACAAAATACCTGACACCCACAAGTTAAAGGTTAGCTTACAGTTTCCAGAGGATTCAGTCCATAGTCAGCTGGCTCCAAGGAAGGGCAGAATGGCAGAAGAGAAATAGTCCATGGCAGGGTAGGCAGGAAAAAGCAAGCATAAATCTTCCTTCTTCTTTCATTCCACTGAGGCTACAAGCCTATTGGTTGGGGTCACTCACACCCAGGGTGGGTCTTCTTTCAGTAAATCCATCCAGCCACGCCCATAATTATGCTAATCCAATTGGGAAAGTAATCCAGTTGTCACACACCCTAATCCATATTCACACACTCTAGATCCAGCCACCTCTGAAAAGCCCCACCTATGAGCATTTGAGGCTTTGGAGGGACATCTATATATACAAGCCATAACAAACAGATGGGTAGAAGAGTTGTGTAGGCTGCAAAACTTTTTTTAAAAATCTGACAAATATAAAAGATCCCAGAAAAATTTATAAGAACTTTTTGTTTTTTAAAGAACTTTTGTTATGTATTTTATTTAGTGGTACTAAGGATTAAACCAGCACTTTGACAGTGAGCTACATCCTCAGCCCTTCTTTAATCTTTTATTTTGTGATGGGGCCTTGCTCAGTTACTACATTGCTCAGGCTGGGCTTGAACTTTCAATCTTCTTGTTCAACCTCCCAAAATGCTGGAATTACAGATGTGCATCACTATGCACAGCTCAAAATACTGATTAAGAGCTTGAAAGAATTTTGAATAATTAAGTCTGGGTAGGTAACTTGATGAAAAGATCCTAGGTTCAATTCCCAGTACACACACACACACACACACACACACACACACACTTCAAGTTAAATTTAAGTTGGATATCTCCATTTTAAATAATTATCACTTAAATTTTGCTTTTGATGAAAGCTCTTGATATTAATCAGGACTGCCTTAGAATACTTCTTTTTGGCATTAGCTTCCTTTGTTATTTAATGACCAACAAACGTCTGAGAAGATGGTAAATTAGGGTATCCTGTGCTTTTTTGTAATGTAAGGACTCCTAAGAAACAAGACCACTTTTACCCTCTTATCTATGATAGAAAGGTAGAGTACTGAGACTAATAGCTAGTTCGCTGCTTACTATTGCACCGGCAATGCCAGGAACAGGGATAGCAGGGCCCCTTGGGTAGCACCTCTCTACAAAGATTTTTTTTTTCTCCTTTCCCCTCTGCTAATGTTATTTTGCTGGAGACTCAGCAACCTGGCTGGAGTTGGCTTCATAGATCAGGCTTACTTTCAGCTTAAGTGATTGGAGGGCAAATCCAACATGACATCCATTCCATTATGCTTTTCCTATAAAAGTAAACATCTTTTCTAAACACAACTAACACCAAGGAAGCAGTACATGAGAAAAGCCTATAAAGCGACCCAAGCACAGAAGTACAAGAGGTACCCCCCTGTATGTTTGAATGATGATAATCACTGCCAAACCAAACTCAAATTTGCTTATTCTAAGAAAGACCTTTAGGTTCTCAAGCTCTCTCAGGCAGAAAAATCACACACCCTGGGGACAAAGAGCATGCAGGTTTTCTTCCGAGGCCAGCTCTAAACAACCAAGCACATTTACCCAGTGCTAGAGCAGGCTTGCTTTCTGTTAATCCTAGACTTAGGGTCTTCCAATTGTATTTCTGCTAGCTGCAAACTATCCAGTGTTGCAGCATTTCCCTATTTTCCTAAAGCACCAGGACTCTAGCCCTTTCTAACCCACCTACCTGAGTTCCTTTGATTTTGGAGCCTCTTCTCTGTTGGAATCTTCTTCCTAAATGTGCCCACAGATTGCATACCCTTACTAAAGCTGGACTCCTTACTCTTTTGCATAATTAAATACACATTTGACAAACCAGAACAGTTCTAAAATAGACAGGGGTCTCTTTAGAGAGGATGTCCTAAATTGTTTATAGTTTCTCTAAGCTTTTAAAAAAATTTTCCAAGAGTGCATTTGGTAATTTTATTATGTCCTATTTATGCTATCCAAGACTCCAACTACCCTCCCCATTTTTAGGAGGGGCAAGGATGAGTGCATTCTCCATCTTTCTGAGTTGACTGCAATCTGTTTGTGAGTGCCCCTGATAACAGCTAAAAGTTTTTTTACTGTGGATACCAAAGCAACTTATAAATCAACTTTTACATGTTATTTCAGTTGTTTATTTTTGCTATCAAAATTTATCATTGGTATTTGTTTCTCTTCAGAATCCCACAAACGGAGGCTTCCACATTTACTTTTTAAGTGTTCTGCTTACCTAGCTGAGAGGTATAAATACTCCAAAAAGCACCTGAGAATGAGATTGCTTGACGCTTATTTTTGAAATTGGCATTTATTTCACTTCCTGGAACTTTGCAATCCCACCTCCACCGCAGTCCAATAGTTTGAAATCTTAATGATAATAATGGATATAAGAAAATGAATGAAAACTAAACACATTTTGGAGAAATATAGTAAGTAGAAACACTAATTTAAAAAGTTGGGATAAGGGTAGGAATGAAGAGGGAGTGGGAGACTAAATTTTAGAGCTTTTCCTGAACATGTTACATTTAAGAGAAATGATATATAAAGGTGAAAGGTTGGGCTTGGGATGTAGCTCAGCAGTACAGTGCCCACCTGACAAGAGTGAGGCCCTGAGTTCAAATCCTAGTACACAAGAAGTTCTCTCTCCCTCTCCCTCTTGTTTTTTGCTAGTGCTGGGGACTGAACACAGGGCCTTGCATAGCTTAGGGAAGTGCTCTACCACAGAGCTCATCCCCAGTCAAGGCTTATACTCATTTACCCAGATGGTGAAACAATGATACTGACTGTGGGAAGACTGAGCCAGCTTTTTTATTTTGAATTAATAAAAAAAGTTGTATATATTAGTAGCACACTACACGATGTACATGGCCAGGTGTGGTGGTGCAGGCCTGTAATCCCATCACCTGAGAGGCTGAGGTAGGAGGATCACTGTGAGTTTAAGTCCAGCCTCAGCTACACAGTGAGTTCAAGGCCAGCCTGAGCTGCATAGTGACACCCTGTCTCAAGAATAAATAAATAAAAATAAAATACATATACATGGTAGAATGGCTAAATTAATTTTTAAAACAAAGATTTGGCCACTCATTTTTCTGTACTGCAGGAATATACATTATAAAATTATAATGATTTATATAGTTTTCCACTAGGTTCTTAATTTCTTGACTCTTTCATATCTCAGTTTAATAATACCTACAACTCTTCAGCTCCAATATCCTGTCTCTTCCCAGATACCAAGACTGGCCCAATGTTTTTATCTCCTACATATGCTAAGTTAGACTGTGTAGGTCTGGAACCGCAAAGGGTTGTATTTCCCGGCTGCATGAAATAAGCACTATACATAGAATTTTTTAAAAGACAACATATAGAAGGGAGAAGAATCCAGATAAGGAACCAAAGTGAGGCCTGAAGACATTATTTGAAACTATGTATACAGATGTACTGGAACCCCAGACTCACCCTGGGCATCTCAGTTACATTTCTAAATGATTTTCTGATTTTGCTTAAGCTAGTTTAAGTTAGGCTTCTATACCTTTCAACCAAAAATTCCGCCTCATGACCAGCCCAAGTTTCACCCCAAAATTAGCGAAAAATGTTTTTTTGTTTATTTATTTGTTTGTGGTACCGGGGATTGAATTCAGGGCCTTGCAATTGCCAGGCAGGCACAGCACCCTGACCCATGAAAAATGTTTGTAAAAGCAGTAAAACAACAAAATGTTTCAAATCTCTGATTGCACTTATTTTAGGCTGTGGTATTTATCTATTATGAGTTCAATAGTATTGGAGTGTGCTATGGTTTGCATCTAAAACATCCTGACAAAGCCTCATGGGTTGAGAAGTGGGGTATTTGAACGGTCCCTGGATCATGGGGCTCACTACAGCTGATTTGCTGACTGGAGGTGGGCCTAGCTGGCATTGGGTCAGAGGGTCTATCTCCCTCCCAGATCCTCCCTTCTTTCTGCTTCCTGGATGCCATGAGATGAGCAGATTTCCTCTGCCCAGGCCTTCCAACCATGTTGTTTCTGCCTGCTGACTATGGAATGAAACTTCTGAAACTGTCAGCCAAAACAAACCTCTCCTCCTTTCAGTTGTAGGTGTCAGGTACTGTGTCTCACGAACAAAGACAGTGACCAAGACACAATATTTTATTGACTAACAGTCATTTATCACCACTTTTTCATAATGAGATATGGGGTGGAAGACTTAGGTGGTGATTTTACTTACGGGGTGGTGAAAGCAAAAGTTGAAGACAGGATAGAAAATGAAAAGAATCTCTCCACCTAGGCTCTCTGGGTTCCAAAGACTTTTAGCTTCATTTTGAAAATTGAATCCAGTTTATACAGAGATTTATATTTCTTTTTTTTTTTTTTTGGTACCGGGGATCGAACTTGAGTCCTTGCACGTGCAAGGCAGGCGGCAGAACCACTGAGCTAAATCACCGGCCCCAGGGATTTATATTTCTACATTATAATAAAAAATAAAAGAAACAGAGCTAATCTCCCTCAGGAGACACAATGGTAATCAATTCATTAAGCTGAGCATTCTACTTGTCTGATTTATATCGTCAAAGAGTAATGATTTGTAAGACTAGATTTTGGCTATAACTTCACAGTAAGTATGGGTTATAATCAGCTGAGAAACTCTTCTGCATCTGCAATGATGACAAATGAATCATTTTGAATTTTAAAAGAGAGGACTTTTTTCGAAGATTTTTGGTGTTTTTTTTCTTCTGCTTACTCTATATGAAACAATTAGGAAGATTTTCAAGAACTAGTATCAACAAAAGATGTTCTATATAACACTGAATACCTTTGAGCTACTCCAAACTTCTCTCTCTAGTTTCAAAGCAATAATGATGACTGAACACAGGGGTATGCAACAATATATCCTGGGCTTATTGCTCTGCTGACACAATGCTGAAATTATTAATAATTTTGAACTAGGATTTCTGTTTTTCCATTTTTCACTGGAACCTGAAAATTACATTACTGGTCCCAGTCGTCATATGTGAATTCAGATACAAGCTTACAGATCAATGATGCTGACCAGCTATTTTATAATTTCACAGCTGTGAAATCACTGGATTTTGACTTAGAAGGGAAGATAAATTAACAATTTAAAACACTTCATGTTGCCAATGTAACTTGAACACTTCAGAGATGCAATCTTATTTAGTCTTGAACTTTCAAGGCAGGTATCATCCACATTAGAAAACAAAGGCTCAGAAACAAGAGAAACTTACATATCTGCCCCAAAAAGCAGTATGACAAATTATATGAACTGATTATAAATGTGTTTAAGACGTGGATACATAATAATACTAATACTAGAATACTACACTAATCTTAAGTTTTTTTACTTTTGCCTTTTTTAAAAAATTAATTTTATTGGTAAATTTTAGATATATATATTACTAATATTATTTTCTAAAAAGTTAAGGCACTCTTCTATAATTCATTTTCCCCTAAAACTCACTAAAATGAACAAAGAGGATAAAAAAACAAAGAAAAATAATGAAACCAGAAAATAGGTATGGCCTCACAAAAGTATATGGAAAATACCTATTAGATATGATGACCTTTGGAGCAAAGTGAAGGACTTATAATAGCAACACTTATTTCTTCTACTAGTGGAGGGTATAGAATTTAAAACATTTCATCTAAGGCATTGGTGGTTGCATACCTGTAATCCTAGCTCTTGGAAAGCTGAGGCAGAAAGCTTGTGAGGCCTGCCTGCACTACCTAGAGAGACCATATCTTAAAAATAAATTAAAAAAATATATATATATCAGGAAATATGTTACTAAGCCCTCTTACTTTGAAGTCACAAAGACTAAGGGTATGGGTGGGCCATAGGAAAAATTGGAATATTTCTACACTGAAGAAGTCATATATATATATATACATA
>NW_022900943.1:18581119-18591351 GCF_012274545.1 Fukomys damarensis | reverse complement strand
ATATATATATATATATATGAATTTTTAAAGAAGTAATATGTTTTTAAGAACTTGAAACAGCAGTTGCCCTACCAACTAACAGTCCTGACTCCCTAAATACCTATAGCTGAATAACCAAGTAAAATCTGATCACCAAAATTCCAGCCCAAGATCTGTATATCATTTACAGCATGACTGGGTAAACAGTAAGGAGAGAGGAACTCACGATATTTGAGGGCAAGCAATATAACTATAATCCATCTATCCCTATTCAAATATGAATTATATTGGGGAGGGGCACAGAGGAGCAATGCAGTGAGAATGAGAAAAGAGAAATAAAAAATACAAAAAAAAAAGTAAAAATGAAAGAAACCATCAAAGGTCAGAAGAAAAGCATTTTTTAAGATTATTATTATTTTTTTTTGGTACCAGGGAATGAACTCGGGTCCTTGCGCTTGCAAGGCAGGCCACCGAACAGCTGAGCTAAATCTCCGGCCAGAAAAGCATTTTTGAAAGAAAAGTTACTGTAGAATATTTTAGAAAAAAATCCAGTTATATTCTT
Source organism: Fukomys damarensis (assembly GCF_012274545.1). Classification (NCBI taxonomy): domain Eukaryota; kingdom Metazoa; phylum Chordata; class Mammalia; order Rodentia; family Bathyergidae; genus Fukomys; species Fukomys damarensis. Next base: position 18,590,810 of record NW_022900943.1, on the reverse strand, counting down.
AAAGAAAAATATGGAATATGGGACAGAGATTAAAAAATGAGTAAATTTTAAGCTTAAGAAGAGGGAGACTGTATAAATGATAATCTCATTAGTGAAATACAAAATATAGTACTGCAAGATATAGAATCTGCACAGTTCAGGAAGACCAAACATAATTTTAAAAAGGGAAATTTTACATGCAATGGGAAAGGAAAAATAAAAAATATTAAAAGGAAAACATTATAAAAAGGAAAAGATACAAAATAAGAATCAATACATGCATGAGCTGGTGTTCCTGTAGAAAAATAGAACTGATGAATGAGAAACCAAACAAAACAGGGCCAGGGATTTAGCTCAGTGGTTCTTCCACCTACCTCGAAAGCCAAGGTTCCAAGTTCAATCCCCAGTACCAAAAGACAAAACAAAACAAACAAACAACAAAAACAAAAAAAAAAACCCAAAACAAAACAAAGATATAATAGAAGAAAACTTACTGGAAATCAAGAAAAGAAGCTCTAATATTAGGAAGGAAAAAATGGAAACAAAGCTTTTGTATGTAATTATAGGAGACGAAGAGAAGTCAAGGGAGATGGGGAAAAAAAAGAAGCAAGATTACATCATGTAAAGGTACAAATTCCCTATGATAAATGTTATCATTATGTATTCTAAAATGTGCCAAGAAATGTTTTTCTTAAAAAATAAAGTGTCTTTAAATTTAAGGATCAAAAACCCTGACCATAGGGCCAGGGATTTAGCTCAGTGGTTCGGAGGCCTGCCTTGCAAGCCCAAGGACCCAAGTTCAATCCCCAGTACCAAAAAACCCAAAAAACCCTGACCATTTAGCAGCCAAAACAAAACAAAACAAAACACAAAACAAAAATAAAAATTAAGATGGCAAATACTTTGGTGAAATACTAACAAAGAATCACTACTGTGAGCCAAGTTAAGAAATATGCCACCAGCTAGAAAGGAGAAAAAGCAAGTTTCCCTTGATATTCCACACCAGCTCCAAAAGGAAAAAGACAATTAATTGAGGAAAGTGACAACATGAAGGGGAAAAGTATGCAATCTAAGAAATCTATACCTAGCTATGATAACATTCACCTATTAAAAAAAAAAAAGGAAAATCTACATAATGTGAAAATAATAACAGGCTAATAAAGTTCTGGATGGAGGAAGGGGAAGCTAATGGTAATCTCTTTCATATGGAGAGGTTTCTCCAGTTTTTCAAGTTCTACAATTGTTGTTTTGAGAAATGTAAATTTGTTCCTGTTATTTAAAGTTATAAAAATAACCCCAGCAGAACTGAACACTGACTATAGATCTTCCAAATTAGTTGGATAGTGTCAGAGTGAGGTAGAAAAGGTGAATACTGAAAGGAAACCAGGCAGTAACCTTCACCTCTTACTATGTGCTAAGAACTATATACACATGATCTCATGTAATCCCTACAAATAATCCTATGAATTGAGAACTGTTATCCACATTTGTAGAACAGGAAACTTAGACTTGAAGAAGGCTATGTGTAGGAGGGATGTATCATATACCACACATCACACACACATATATGCATATACATGTGGAGGGCTAGTTAATGATGGGTATTCAATCTCAGGTCTAGCTGACTCCAGAAGCTATCTATTAAACACTGACCAGGCTATCCTGCCTCCCCTGAGACTGTACCAGATCTCTTATAGTTTCTGCCAGATCAATTCCTTGTTCTTAGTATTTCTTCATATTACACTCACAGAAGATAGATTTTAATCTCACCTGAAGTTAATTAAATCAGAATTTCTGAGGGAAAAATCTGGGGTTTTTCCCCCTAAGTTTTGCAGGTGATTTCAACATTCAACCAGGACTAAAAACCACAAAATTAGACAACAGTGTAAATTAATCCACAAGGAAACCTCAATATATTCCAAAAATCAAACCACTGGAGACAATTTTTTATGGTAAAAACTAAAAATAGCAAAACTCAAAACAAACCCAAAAAAGAAAAACCTGAAACTACATAAAACAAGAAACAAAAAACTTCAGACAACAACGTAAGGGGAAATAAATCTTTTTTAACTCAGAAATCACAACTACAATTGGACAAAATCTAGAAAGTAGTTGTGGAGAGTAATATGTATCAAAACTGAAAAGGCAGAGCTAACATTAGTGATGAAATGCAACCCACCTCTCTACTATGCCAATGTTTTTCGAGCTAGCAAGGAAATGCAGATTCCTGATCCTCGTAACTAGAGACCCTGACTCACATGGCTTGACAAGAATAATAAGTAACCAGGTAACTGTGCTGCAGGTTCTCGGTCGCACGTTGTAGTGAATGCCCAAAAGGCAAAAGAACATGCAACAATAAAACAATCAAGAAAAACTTTGTAAGAAACAGTCTATGTTATGATATGCTCTGGAATGTCTTTTATTTCCTCATCACACTGAATTTTTTTAGTGTGTAACTAGTATTTAGCAAGATGACTTTTAACAACTTTGGTGTTCAAACACCAAACAAGTGGCATACCAGACTGAACATAAAGCATATATTTGATAAATTTTGACACACACCCATGAAACTATCATAATTGAGATAATGATCATAGTCACGATCCCCTAAAGCTCCTTATGTACCTTTAAGATTGTTCTCTCCCATTCTTTCTCACTCTCTCTGCCACAAATCCGATCACTAGTATGCTTTCTGTCATTATAAATTCGTCTGCATTATTTAAAAGTATTTTTAAAATACAGGCTTGGGGTGTAACTCAGTAGCACAGCACTTCCCTAGCATATGCAAAGCCCTGCGTTCAACCCCTAGCATGAGAAAAAAAAAAGTTTTTATAAATGGAATGAAACAGTACATTCTATTCTTCAGAGGGGTGGCAATTCTGACTTCTCTTGCTCAGCAGATATTTTGAGGTTACCCATGCAATATTATTATGTATGAGTTTACCACAGTTTATCTATCCATGCACCTATTAACAGATATTTGTGTCCAGTTTAGGATTATTACAAAGAAAGTTTCTATGAAAAATCACATAAACCTCAGCATAGAAATATGCTTTCAATTGTCTAGCATAAATCAGCAGGAGTACAACGGCTGTGTTTTATACTTTTTTTTTTTAATGGTACTATTAGTGGTAATATTGAACCCAGGAAGCACTGAGCTACACCATCATCAATTTTTATTTTTAGCTTTTCTTTTGAGGTGGGGTCTTACTAAGTTAACCAGGCTTGCCTCAAACTGTTGCTTCAGCCTCCTGAACAGCTGGGTTTACAGGCTTGCACCACAATGACCAGCCTATATGTAACTTTTTTTTTTTTTTTTTGGTACTGACGATTGAACTCAGGACCTTGTGCTTGTGAGGCAAGTGGCGGCACCACTAAGATAAATCAGCAGCCCTATATTTAACTTTTTAAGAAACTTACAAAACTGTTTTCCAAAGTGATTATACCTTCTCACCTTCCCACTTCCTTTAGAAGAGTTCCTCCACATCCTTGCCAACACTAGGAGCTATCTTTTAATTTTGGCTATTTTATTTAAGTGGTAATATGACATTATGATTTTAATTTGCATTTCCTTAGTGACTAGTAATGATGAGTCCTTTTTAATGTACATACATGTCATATTTGGTAGATCTTTTGAAAATTTTTGCCCATATGAAAAAAGATTATTTTTAAATTACTGAGTTTTTAGAGTACTTTATAGATTCTAAATACAAATCCTTTATTAAGTATATGCTCTGAAATTATCAATTTGTGGCTGGTCATTTTATTCTCTTAAATAGTGTCTGCCAATGAGTAGAATTAAAGAAAATTTTTGATGGTGTCCAACTGAACAATTTAAGAAATATTCTTTTGATGTCATGTCTTAGACATTTTTATATAACCCAGGATCATAAATGTTTTTTCTTATTTCCTTTCAGAATTTTTATAGTTTTTCTTTTCACACTTAGGGATATGGTCCAATATGAGTTAATTTTTATGTTGCAAAATATCATCAAAGCTAATTTTTTGCATATGAATATTCAGTTATCTCAGGCAAAAAATGATTGTTTCCAATTATCTTGACAATTTTGTTGAAAACTGGCTTAGAGGTGTGTGCATGTATCTATTTCTGAACTTGAGTCTGTTTCATTGATAGATTTATCTGTACGCCAATAGCTGTGTTCTAATTTGTTTTATAATTCTTGAAATCTCATAGTGTTGGCCCTCCAATTTTGTCTCATTTTTCAAAGTTCTTTTGAATATTCTAGGTCTTTAAAATTTCCACATGAATTTTAGAATCAGTTTGTTAATTTCTATAAAAACATCTGCTAGGACTTTTATTTATTTAGGTACCGGGGATTGAACCCGGGTCCTTACGCTTGCAAGGCAGGCCACTGAACCGCTGAGCTAAATCCCCAGCCCTTGCTAGGACTTTTATTGGAATTATACTAACTGTAGAGATCAATTTGAATGTCTGACACATTTACAATATTGAGTTTTTGATGCATGACCTGAGTAAATTTCTCCATTTACTTATTCTTTTCTCAGTATTCAGGGTATGAGTATTTCATATCTCTTGTTAGGTTTATTCCTAGTAATTTCATGTTTTTATGCCACTGCAAACTTCAGTATTTTTTAAATTTTTAATTTCAGATTTATTCCGAGTACATATAATAACATTATTATTTCATGAATTAAGTCCTTGTATGTTGATCTTGTATCCTGAAAACTTGCTAAACTTATTTTCTTGGTTCTAGTTTTTTTAGAGATTTCATCAATTTTCTACATATAAGATCATGTAATTTTCAAAATAAAGGTGGTTTTATTATTTCCTTTCCCATTATGTATGCTTTTTATTTTTTCTGGCCTTGCTGCAGTGCCTGCAATTTTTAATGTCAAGAGTGGGCATAGAAAAATGTGTGGCCATCTCTGTAATATTCCTGGTTTTAGGGAAAAAATCATCCAATATTTTAACTACTATGATGCTCCTTGTAGGACTTCATGAATGGACTTCTGTAAATGAGTCCCTACACTGTTTTTTAATACCATGCTCCAGTGTTCACTAACTTGAGAGGGAGAAGCAAGAGTTTTCTTATTGATTGAAAAAGTTCGAAAATATAATGATATTGACATTTTGCCTTACACAAAAGCAAGGACACCAAAATTGATATAAATGCCTCAAATACACTTGGATAAGAAATACATAGTACTTAAGTGAAGAAAACCATACGAGTATAGAAAATATGACTAAATGGAGAGATATACTGAAGACTCTGTTATATGAGCTCCTTAATTTAATCTATAAATACAATTCCAAACAAAGTCTCAATAGGCTTTTTAGAGTGCTAAAATGATTCTAAAGTTCACCTGGAAAAGTAAACCATAGCAAAATAATTAGGGGCATATGGAGACAGAAGAGTAGATTACTTCTAGAAGTTTAAGAACATGTACTATGAAGCAACAGTAATTAAAAGACTATGGCAATAGTCCAATGTTACCCTATACAGATTAAAGTTTAGTATATAATAAGATGAAATTTCAGATCAGTGGAGAAAAGATAGATTATTCAACATATGGCATAGGCTCAACTGCTTGTTAAATGGGGGTGGGGTAGAGGTGTCAGTACTGGTGGAGTGGGTGAGAAAAGCTCGATCTCTGCCTCATTCTTACATCAAAATGAGTTACAGAAATAGCAAAGATTTAAAATGAAAAATGAAACTTTAACAATACTTAAGAAAACATGAGTAAGCTATTCCTTTCATTTGAAAGTGGAAAAAGCTTTTCTGAAAATGACATAAACAGAATGAAAAATCTGGCTAGAACAAAAAACCAAAAACAAACACAAACCCCCACAAAGGCAAAAAAAATACACTGGGGAAGATTATTTATAATTTCTGTCACGGGTGAATGGAAAGATGTGTACATGCACGCGTGCACACACACACACACACACACACACACACACACACACCCTTCTCTTTCTGTCTGCTGTACAGTGTCACAGACTGGCATCCATCCTCATCATCAGTGAAGCACAGTAACAATCTCTTACAGAATGCTGGAAGTCACTGAGTGAGTAACAACGCAACTACTACTAAATCCATGGTGGTAAGGATTACGTAGGTAAGATGACTTGGATTCTTTCAACATAAACAAATTCCCAAGAGCTATGGCATATAAATTAGTAACAGTGTCGCTTCTTTTTTCACAGGTAGAATATGATGTTAGCCATAGGAATGATGCATTTGCAAGAAGAGATGATTCTTGGGCCTGAACAAGCAAATATGATTTATTTATTGAACAGTAAGAAAATAAGTATTTCTTCTCCACTTATTCTCAATTCTCATCAGCAAATCTCTGTACTGTACTTTATGGGAGCCAATGAATTCTGTAATATGTTTAAATATTAAACTGTGCTTTTCCCTCTGGAGGACACTGCCTGCTTCAGTCCCAATTCCAGCATTTACCATGTGTCCTTTCTTTTCCCTTCTTTTTCTCTATTTTCTTTCCTTCTTTCCTCTTCTCTCCCCAACTTTAGTACTAGTACTGAACTCAAGGCTTCTGTAACGAACTACATCCTCAGCCCATTTTCTATTTTGACATGGTTTTGCAAAATCACTAAGTTGCCTAGACTGAGTTCAAACTTTCAATCCTTCTGTCTCATCCTCCAAAAGTGCTGGAATTACAGGTATGTACCACAGCATCCAGTTTACCATAGTTTTTACTTTGGACAAACCAAGCTGCTTTCTGAACCTTCTTCCATATTGGAAAGAATGTCCATTTTCTAAAGTTCCTATGTAAAAGTAAAGGAGATATGCTAAAAACCAACCATCACCCATCTTCTTCTTTTCAGTGTCTTTCTTACATACCTTAGTGTTCTCCCTCCGAAGATCAAATGAATCCTCCTGAATTGTTCTACCGTGCTACTCTCCCGCTTAAAACAAAAATGAAAAAAAGGTTAATTTTGTATTTTTTTCCTCTATTATCTAGCCCCTCTACTTCCCCAGGTGCTACTTTTTTTTTTCTTCTGCTTCTGGAGATCTAAACTAGAACTTCACACAAGCTAGCCAAGCTACATACCCAGCACTGTTTTACTGCCTTTACCCACAGCAGTATTATAACGCCTTTTAACTACTCCAGCAGAAGCATATTACATGTCTGATTAAATTACTGGTATGTTAGTTGCCCTACCTTAAATTCACTTGAATGTTCTCAACAGAAAGCCTACTAAAACTCTGGTTATTCCAAATGCTGCTCCTACCTATGCATTGACTGATAACACTCAGAACATTTAACCACCACAGGGAATATCAGAAATATGTTTTTGTTAAATCGATCGCTTCTAAGCACAAACAGGAGAAACGGGTTCAGGGAAATTACATGTATTTAAGATATGTATTAATACAATGGCTAAAATGTTCAGAAGGTCCTTGTACTTCCTAGAGTAGGTTTAAGAATAGCAAGTCCTATACTCTTTTATTCTTAGGGGTGGCCACCAAAGCTTGACCCCGCAAGAATCCTATATTCAGACATAGGGGTCTAGGGATTTGTGATTGCTTCAAGTCCATCTAAATAATAAATGAAAACCCACCTCTGGAATAGTACATCTAGTTATGCAAAGTGTCATCAAATTACCCAAAATGATGAACTAGAACTTCATAATGCTTATAAAACAAGTTACATAACAGTTCTGTGCTGCCCATGATACTTCAACAAGTACCTGTATGAGTGGCAGAACATGAACTTAAGATTTTGTAGTATGTTAAGTGTTGTAGGGGGACAGTTAACATTCTGCCACTTTAACCTTAGTCTTTTGTCAGCAAAACCTTAAGAGCTCCATGTGACCAAACTGTCTCAGGTCACCTGGATGTATGTTTTTAACCATGTGAACACCTTCCCAATTCCTATGGCAGCCTTCCTGCATGGTGTTTCCAAATTACTTAACATTATGAAGATCTGCAGATCCCCAACATACCTCAATGCCTGTCACTTTAAATACTGTTCAATCTACGTCACTCAGTGCTTCACACTGTTTTGTCTCTGCAGTGCACTTAGTAGATGGTTTCGTGAGTGGAATCATATGCAGGCCATACAGTTTTTATTTCTCAAACTATGGATGATGGTGCTTTACTCACAACCCACATACGGAATTAAAGTATGTTCAAATCATTCAGTATTGGGAGACCGTTGTTTCATGCTAGTTACCAAGTGCTTTCTGTATGCTAAACATCTTTCTTGGCTCCAGGAAAGTAGCAATAAACACATCGATGTCTACCTCCAGAGAACTTATATCCTAGTAGAGAAGACAACATGTCATAAGTAGTAATGTGTGCGCTGAAGAAAAATAAAACATTATAAGAGCATAGCAGAGGGGCTGAGAGGTGCTATGGGAGTAGAGGGGAGATAAGCAGAAATCCTAAGGTTATAACAATATGGTTATTTATGTGTAAAAAAATCTATCAGAGGTCACAGGGTAGTTATTTCTAGGAGTTGGTGGTATAGCTTTCTGATTTTCTTGATAGCCACCTTTCCTTCTTCAGTAACAGAGTGGCTGGAATATAACTAGGTTTATGGCAATATAAAGATGACATATTCAAGTCTCTCTTGCAGCTAGATCAGGTGGTGACTAAGTTCCGGGTGAGGGCAAAAGTAATGTGTGCATCTTGCAGATCCTGGTTATATCCTTCCCTTATTCCACTCTCTTCTTGTTTGGATACAGATATGGCTGTGAGGGCTGAAGCAGCCACTATGGACCTTAAAGAGGACTGAGGATGACAGAGCAACACAACAGAGGCTGAGTGAAGAGCTGGCTTATCAGAATGCTGATATGAATAAACGCCTACTATGTGTCAGTTATACTCAAGTATTTGTTACAGTAGCAAAAGAAATCTGTACCCTAATTTGGGGGCATATTGGAGATGCACTATCTTAATTACAAGGATGTTAACTATATACCTAGGAACTTATGATACCAGCTTCAGCAAGTCAGAATGGGATTATGGAAAAAACATTAAACTGATTTTTCAGTCTACAGTAAGGGCTTGAAAAAGCCATAGCACTGCTAAGTCTCCATTTCTCCATCATACAGGGATGCTATATATAATACTATGTATTAAAATATGTATAAAGTGTAATACAGCATATAAACAAATTATTATATCTAGTTTACAAAATAACGTACATTTAGGCTTATCAGTGCTAGCCTTATCCGAAGGATTCCTTTTTGTGACTTATAAGTATGAAAAGGGGATGGCCTAAGCCACTTGGAACATCCCTTTGTCTAATATCTACCATATGAAGGCAAAGAACGTGCTGTATCATCACTGGGACTAAAGGTTTTCAATGATACGAAGATTTAAAATTTATCATTCCATCGTAACATACATTAGCCTATTTGTTCCTAACTTTTCTTACAGTAGAATTGTTTCAGTCCATTCCTTATTGAAAAGTTGGTAGGACTGAGTCTATAACCCTAACAGCGCCTCACCTTTTCAACCTTCATTCTAAATGCAGACTGAATGCCAAGAGCATGTAAGAGTCCTTGAGCAGCAGTCAGGTAGGTGATAATAATCCCTGCAGAAAGAGAACATCTTTCAGGTGTTTTTGACCTGCCTAGAAATAGCTCACTCATATTGTAGGCTCTCTGATAAAGGTACAGCCAGAGCTAGAACCGTTTTAGGTACTCCTCAGCTTTAAGTCCCCTCAGTCCAGTTTACAATGAAGTAAAACAAAT
>NW_022900943.1:18550371-18581075 GCF_012274545.1 Fukomys damarensis | reverse complement strand
ATATATATATATATATAAAGTACCTGTATTTTCTAGCCAATTGGCTGTAATTAACTTATTTTGGTGGATAAGTAAATGCAATGATTTATCACTAAATAAGAGAGATATTCTGAGAAATCAAGCAATTTCATCATTGTGTGAAGTCTACTCAGGCAAACTAGAAGGGCTACAAATGTCATTAGGCAATATAATCTTACGGGACCACCATCATATATGGGGCCTGTTGTTGACAAAAATGTTATTGGTACATGACTAGCTATATTTCAGTATTAAAAAATAAGGCTAGGTTTGCTGGCACATGTTTGTAATCACAGCACTCTGGAAGGTCAAGGCAGGATTCCAAGATTGGGTCTAGCCTGGGCAAGTGACTTAAAGAGACCCTGTCTCAAAATAAAAAAATAAAACGTAAAAGGTTGGGTTATGGCTCAGTGTGAAGGTACTATGTTCAATCCCTAGTACAAACAAACAAACATCCTCATACCCAACTTTATCACTGAAATAAAATTAAGTCCAAAGCCCAAACTGTCAACATAATCAAGGTCCAGGAATTTAGCTCGGTTGCACTGTGCTGCCAAGCAAGGGTCCTGAGTTCAATTCCTGATACCAGGAAAAAAAAAAAAAAAAAAAAAAAAAAAACAAATTCTTCAAACTTCAAATTTTATTAATTATACATTTCTCAAAATATAGTTTGACTATAAAGTAGTGAAACAGATTAGCATAAATATCTTTAGGGTAGCTCATCTAACATCTTCAAATTTCATGATGGTTATGACATGCAAATAATTACATCTGTAATGCTGAGTCTGTAGATATCTGTATCCTTTAAACATCTGATGGTATACATCAATACAAATGAATTAATACCTCATTAACTTTACTTAGAATTCAGACTTTGTGGGATAAAGTACACAGTCCATTTTTCAAGATTTAAAATGAGGATTAAACATATATAAAGCACCTACTATGATGGTAGACTCCCTAATTAGGCTCCTGATCTCATTTTACCTTCTGAGTGGTTTTATGAATTAAGTGTCATTTTCATTTCATCAGTGTAGAAAGGTAAAGAAACCTGTTTGCAAGCAAGTGACAAACTTTGGTTCATTCAAAATACATTTTAAAAATTAGACAGTAATGTAATGTAAAAATTGGCTACTGGGCATGTTTTTAGCAAATTTCATGTTTCAACATAAAAATATACGTACCTTGTAGATTGGCTTCTTTTGGTAGCTTCATTTTTTCATGTGTTTACTGCTCCTTTAGACTAATTTCATTGCAGGCAAACAAGGAACTAAACTTTCACCCTTCTGAACACTTCTGAACAGCTAAAACTTGTTTTGTAAATGGTGGGCACTTACAAAATTTGTTTAGTAAACCTGAAAATCAAAATGACTCTTACAGTTCAAAGTACAAAAAATTATCCTTTTTAAATGACATAGACCAAACGAATATGAAAATATGTATTTATTACAACAAAGTAACATTTCCAACACAGTTAACAATTATACACATATACATACACAATAGCCGGACGAAATTACATTTTTCACATACTAAAGGTTCATATTGCAAAGACAATAGGCATATATCCAAAACACAATCAGAAAGCAGCAGGAAATCTTTCTTCTTACTTTGAATACAGAAAACCTTTTAACAGACTCTCCTTAGACATGTCAGTAGATTTAGTCTCCAAAAACACTTATCACCTTAAAGTTTTAAAGATCATCTTATTCATCAAATTAGGCTTTTTACTTGATGTTTTTACAATTTGATTAAAAATCAACATTTGCAAAAAACATGAAATTTTAAGTGGCCAAGACTATATATAATATGCTACCCTTATTATTCCTTAAGATATTAAAATGATACATAATTTATTCTTCACAGCTCAAAAGTCAAGGTAAAACCTAATATTAACTTTGTGCAACACAGAAATATGTTTACAAAAAAGGTATGAAATGTTGGCAAATTAAGTTGAAAGGTAATTGACCATTTTATTTAAAATATGATTGATTAATCTTCAAGCTTCTTTTTCACACTGGAGTTCATTTTCATAGAAATTGATGACAGCTATGAATTATTTATTGTTTTAGATAGGGTCTTGCCATTTAATTCAGGCTGGCCTTAAATTACTATGTAACCCAGGCAGGCCTCAAATTCATGTCAATCCTCTTCCCTTAAACTCTCAAGTAATGGGATTACAGGTATGTGACACCATGCCCAGCTAATTTAGACAAAAAATTACACCACAGTACATATTAGTTATAATGGAAAACAAAGTTAAGAACAGGAATGTTTGGTAATATCCATTTACTAAAATGTTACTAATTTTTTCAAATTCATGTGATTTGTTCATCATAGTGAAAATATTTTTAAAATATTTTCATACTTCATGCGTTAGACTTAGTTTAAGAGAGGACCTTAAAATTTTTATTTATAAAGAAAAATATGTTTTCAAAGAGAAAAATGTCTAAGGGAGAGAACATTATTTTTTACCTAATATGAATATAAATGTCATCGGCTATATAAGAACATGCAAAACACAAAGTGAATGCAACTCAATTTATGCAGCCCAGCAGTCAAAAATATAATTCTGTCATTACCAGCACAGATCCAATCCACAATTCAAAGACATGTCCTTGGAGTAATCCATTTTTTACAAGATTTATTTTTTAAAAGAAAATAATTTGTTGGTAACTGTTAATTAGCATAACTCAGCAGTAAATGAATAATTTTCTCATTTAATTCTTTCAAGCTGGAAGAAAATATTTTAAATTAGATTTTCTAGAATAATGGGTAGATCAACACTGTAAGGAAGGAACTCTTAGGGATTCTAAAAACAGTTTTAAACAGATCAACGCCTTACCCTCTGTATGTAGCACTGAGAAATTTCAAATACAAATTGTATAAACCAGTATATGAAATCTTAAGAAAATCTTCCTAAAAATAATTATAAAAATGTTTTTTTAGAAATTTAAGATGTAAAATACAATGAACTTTAAATTAGAAAACAAAACAAGAAAAACCCACACATACTTTATAAGGTAATTCTTTAAAAATCCCTTGTCACCTGCTTTTATTCTGTTAATCTTTTGGTTGCATTGAGCAACATCTAGAGGGCGCCTTGTGCTATTTCAAATAAGTCATACTATTGTATTTTTCAAGCCCAATGCTTTTTCTTTTTTCCCCCATGCCAATGCAATTATAGCATCAAGTTTCATAAATTTTTTTCCATAGGCCATAAAAGTCCATTTCTTAGTGGAGATAATATTTTAACAGGAAAAATGAATATATATGTCATAAATTATTACTATACATTAGACATTTTCATATCAATTTTTAAAAATTAAATGTAATATTGGAAAAAGCTAGGTTTTAAGTTCCAGAATCAGCTTTGGGCTCTAAAAGTAACTAAAGTTATTCTGCAATTAGAGCTCAGGGCTACTGTGTCACCTGTGACCGATAACCCCAGTTCCACCATACCTTTGACTTGCAATAGTAAATGCCTTTGACTCTAGGAACCCAGGACTCATAGAGTACTAAGGGCTCAAGTTCAACCAAGACTGAAGACTTAATTATTATGACCAGATGATGTTCCAGAGAAAAGAGGTCTTTACAATATCCATCTCATCAATTTTTTGTATTTAAGAGCAGGTTTCAAAAATAACCAATTTTCTATTTTAATAAATCTCTTGAGTTTTATTCAATTAAGTCATACTTATAAACAATTTAACAAACACCAGAAAAAAAAATCACCTCCAATAGTTTCTTCTATTTACTGAGAAGGCTGAGTGAATGTAATACGGCGGCGGCGCCTTTGGAAAGCCTTTAAATGCCATCTGTTTGATTCCAGCATATGAGGGCCATTGTAGATAAACAATACTGTCATCTTTTCAGAATAAGGGAGATTTTGCAGGAGCTGTAGGTATTTAAGACAAACTATCATGTAATTCTATATATTAAAAAGTAGTTTTCTAATCTTATATGCACACAGCCAAATACCTTGCTATAATATTAACAAAAGCCTTATGAAGCTCTCAAATACCTCAATATAAACCTTATAAGCTATGATCACTACTTTCATTAGTATACCTAAAGCTTGGCCTAAAGAATACTCAACAAGCTTGGGAATCCTCTATATTTCATAGGATAAACAGTATCATACAACTCCCTACATTTCCTAGGATTGGTGTTTTCCCTTTTAGCCATATACCCTTTTTACACAACTTCTATAGTCAAGTACTCTGATAAACTGGTAGCCAGGGATGTTTGGTTTATAGGCCAAAGTGTTTGGTAAAAAAATAACGTACTAGTAGATCTGTCTATTCCACACAGCACCTGCTGAAAAAAATTGATAATAAAATCCAAATGAAAGTTACAGTTATGACAGACTCTCTAATGAAATTTTTCATAAAAACTCAGCTGAAAAAACAAAGATTACATTAATAAACAGTATATCCCCTTTATAATACTACTGCAGCAGTAGATGTAACAAAAGAAAATGGCCCACTGCAATGGTCTAGATTAGTGGTACTGAACCTATGGCACATGTGCTGCAGTGGGCTGTTTGTATCACTGAAAGGTCTAAAAGGTTCACTATCACTGTTCTAGATTATAGAAAATTCTCTCTAAAGATAAACATGTCTTTATCAACATTAATCTGTATGAAAAAGATGTTGAGATACTTTTTATTTCCTCTAGGTCAGGGTAGAAGTGATAAGAGAGGGGCAGTTTATGAATGGTCAGGCTTTTGGGGAACATGGAGAAAGTGAGGGGCTTCAGAGTTAACATTTTCAGCTAACTTTTAGAGCTAAAAGAGGAACTTTTCTGTAAGAGTAATGCATGCCAAGCAGGGAAGAAATCTTTGTTCCAGAATATGATGTACCTCCTACATTTCTTCTTCAAATAATGAGGTTTCTGATTAAGTACGTCACAGGAACTTGTGCCTTATAGAAATGTTTACTGTGATCTTTTCAGCTTCTTGTTCCAGGGAATATCCCTGCTCATATTTACATACTGGGCCAAAATCTGCTTTACAATTAAGCCACAAAGGACTTCTGAGTAAATGAGCACTGTGAGATTACTTACTACTTACCTTTGGTGTAATAAAGAAGTACTGGGATGTGTTTTCTTTACAGGCAGTGTTTACAACCATTTCAAATACTCTCCGTTCATTGATCGGGTCCATTCCCTAGGCCGTGACAGTAATAATGATTACATTTGTATTTACTGCAGAACACAGATCCAAATAAAAGAATAATGACTATACCTGATTAATTTCATCAACTACTCTAAACGGACATCTATTAAGCTCTTGAAGGGCCATCAAGTATAGCATGGTGGAAACACTTCTTTCACCTCCACTCTGATGATGAGGAGTCAATTCATGCAGCTGAGTACTACTGCGAAACTTGACTCTAATTCGAATTCCATATTTATCATAGTCTTCCTATAAAAGATTTTAAAATTTGAAAGATTAGTTTTCCTTGCTAATTCAATTCTATCATTTGAAAATATATTGAACACATCAATTTTAAGAGTAAAGAACTTAAAGTTCAGTAATACCAATTTAAAAGTAAAACAATGAAATATTAAAGTTACTATGTAAAAACTTTAGGAGCCTCCAAAGATCTATTATTTAAACAAAAGAATGATTCAGATTAAAAATGACTTTTTCCCTACCCAATACCATTCTTTTCAACTTTATCAGGCTTTCCCAAGAATTTTAAAAAATTAACAAGTGAGGAGGATTTTCATGGAGAGGCACCATCTATTCGAATTCCAAAGTTCTAGATTTTAAAAACTGTAAGTGAAAGTAACTAAAATACAATAGAGTGACATGCCATTTTCTGCTAGAGAAGCAGCTGTGTATGCTACTGCAGAGGACTACATAATGCTCCCTATACCCTCAGCTAGCTAAAAACAAAACTAGTAGGAATTTTTCTATTATGCCACATCAATACATATTATTTATTTATATACACTATGCCATCCCCCAAAATAGCCATACACACAATACTAAGTAAAAAGGAATCTGACACATTATAGATGATCAATAAATATTGTTAAAATGAGTACATTAAGAATTGTATATATTTTGCCAAAAGTGAGTCTGCTCTATGATTTACTGTTCTTATCCATGTTATTTATCATTTCTAGGTCATTCTGGGTCAGATTTACCCTAAAAATGAAATCTGGTCTGGGTAGGTCCTGGAGGCATGGACTTGAGTACTACATCTGGTCCCTATACCCTTCTTCTTTGGCACTGCTCTCTGCTGCCATGAAAGCAGCAGCCTACTGCATCACGCCCTTCTGGCATGAGGTTTCGGCCTTACAGCCAGTAGACCACGGCCTGAATCCCCTAAAACTGAGCTGTAACCTCTCCTTTTTTAAATTATGGGTATCGGTTTTTGTGTTCTGTTAGGGAAGCTGACTAAAACATTTAGACTGGATATAACTAGAGCTAGTAATGTATCCATCAATCACTCATCTCAAACATCACAATTCCAGGGGTGAAGGAAGGGTGGTGCGACCCTAATGGGATCTCCTATGTGTTTTTCCTTCCTCTGGATAATTTTTTAGTATGTAAGAATAGATAACTTTAAGGTAAATACATTCATGTGTACTTTTAGTACATAATTAGTATTACTTGCCAAGAAATATATTCCAAATGCAATTTTACCTCATTTTCTGTATGGAGATCAACTTCACCAGCACATTGCATGGAACTAAAAAAATTGCTGAATTTTTCATTAATTTTTTCTACTAGCTCTTTTAAGGGATTTAGCCATCGTTCTTTTACCTAAAAAAGGCAATATAAAATGCACTTTAAAATATTATTAAAATGCACTTAAAATATTACTAAATCCTGGTACAAAACTTTACATAAGACAAATTTCATATCAATTATCAATTTGGTCTTAAGAACACATTTCTCTCATTTAAGAAGTGTATCAATTCATTTCGTATTATTCTACAGGTCCATCTCACTTATGGTACACATATGATAAAAAAGACAAAAATTTGAGAATTACCTGTGAAATATTTTCCCTATATTGGTCTAGTTCAACTTTATTTCCCTTTAGTTCCTCAGTTAACTGCACTATTTCTTCTTCCCTTTTTGTGTATTCCTGAACCACCTGGCAGGAAAAAAAAATACTTCTTCAAGATAAATCTGTCAAGGGATAAAATTATATTAAAAAATCTGCATCAATTAAAATATTATCTGAAAATGCCAATTGTGTCACAGTTTGTATACAATTAATGTTTCTTATTACATATTGAAATGCCTTTTAATCCTGAAAAAATAGGTATTGCATATTTCAAGTTAACCCAACTATTCTTTTTTATAAAGAAAAGGCACAGAACACTGTGTTCCTTAGGAAGAATCTATTTAAAATTCTAATAGATTCAGAATCTGGCATTTACAGCACATTGTTCCTGCTGTCTAGCTTATTATTACCAAGAGCTCTAGTACAGAGTGGGAGGCAAGGACTGGAGGGAACTCGTGTGTGCGTGTGTGCGTGTGTGTGTGTGTGTGTGTGTGTGTGTGTGTGTGTAGGGTAGAAGTGGCAGCAGCTGCAGAATGGGAACAGAGAAAGAGGCATACTGTAGGATTCAGTCCTGTGAAGCAGGAAGCTCTTGATCTTTCTTCAGTTAACAAAGCATCAATTTCATCCAATGTGTTTGGAAGATCTTGAAAAGCCTAAAGTAAAAAAGAAATGTCTATCATTAGATACTGTAGCGAAAATAATTCCAATCAAATAGTTAAAGAAAAATTATCTGCTAAATATCTACTGTCAATCAACAGCATGCTAGCACACAACGATTCAAAGGAATTATAAACATGGTCTTTTACTTCAAAGAGCTTATATGTTAAAAGAAAACAAAATGTATACATTGAACAACACCTTAAGGCAATGTAATGGTGTTGAATATCAAAATAAGCACTACATATCAGCTAGGCTATGAAACTTAGAGAAAGGAAGTATCAGTTCATGCTGCAGGGGTTAAGAGAAACCAAAGGCCCAGAACTCATTTCTGAGCCTTAAAGCAACTGGCTAGAGAAAAGTAAGTCAGAGGACAGATTGAAGCTTGGAAAAAAGAGCACTGCATACCATGGGGGGTGAGGAGTTGTGTCCATTTGGAATGGTGGGTACTTGCTGAATTGGTAGAATGGGTCCAGAATATGTGGGGCATTGAAAGAGAGCAAGAAGTTAGAACTTTATACTATACTTATGAAGGACTACAAAAGCATCCTACGAATCCAATTATTTTGACAGGATTTTATCATCAGACTATCTTCTGGATCCTTTTCTGTAAAGGGAGGCAAGAGGTACACTGTTTTGCCTAGCATAACCTGCAAAATCCATATAATAAAGGTACAAAATGAATCTAGAAGACCTAAAAATGATTCTAACACACTGTATTAATGTCTTAATCTCCTATCTTTTAAAACAACTTTTACAATGTAATCCAACTTCTATAGATCTTTAGATATTTATGAAAATCTCATTTTCCACTCAGCTTGATTTTATGTGCCTGGCAAGTACTATGTAAGTACTTGACGTCCTAACCTGACTCTAACAGATAGCTTTAAATCAGGGCAGGGAAACAGACTCTTCATTTCATTCACCTTACCCACCACTTTAAGCAAAGCTGTTTCTCTCAATCATCTCCATTGAAGCAAATAGTATCAGTATTCGGGTGAAAAAATTAGAGGTTCTATCTTTTATCCTTCATCTCAAATCCATAAATTTTGCTGGCTTTTTATTAAAGGGTACTTAAATCAATCAACCTCTCTCTGTGCTGTGCTACCACGCTAATCCACGTCATCATCATCTCTTCCCCTCTTGAAATCAAAACCAACCCTCTAAATGGTCTCCGCTGCTCCCACTCTTGAATCTCTATTCTCCATAGGAAGGTACAGCACTCTTTTGTAAACCAAACATAACACCACTTTTTGTTTAAACTCCTCCAGTGGATTCCATCTCAAAAATAATACAATCCACACTTTTTGTATGGTCTAGAAGAACTTTTGTGTTTGGATTATAATTTTTAGCCCTACTAAGGTTTCTTCTATCATGCCAAATATACTACCATCTCAGGCACTTCGTATGAGCTGTTTTCTCTGCCTGGAATATTTTTCCTTCACATCCTCAATTGACCGATTTCTTCTCTTCAAGCACAACTTATCTAAAATATTATCTTCTCAAAGGTGTTATCACGAACCAGCTTCCCATCCTTGTCATTCTAATCCCTGAGCTTGTTTTATTTTTGTTCTTAACATCTCTTGCTATTTGACAGTATCTATTTTGCTTTATGTGTTTGTCTGCCCCCATCCTCCAGATAGGAATATAAAGAAGTATGTCTTGTTCAATGTGTCAGATAGCAGGTAATCCATATATATTTAAATGATTATATTACCTTCTGATCTTCTTTTAAAAAGAGTATGACTTATCAAGGATTATCAAGTTATTTCTTAAAATAATTAGTATAGTTATTACATTAGTATTTATTTTATAAAAACACAATGTATTTTGGAGAAGTTCTAGTATATAGAAACAATAAGCCCTTTGATTAGTTTTATAAATTTCTACTGAATTCCTAATATGTAACCAGTTAAATCCATCCTCCATGGTTTCTGTGTCTTATATAATAAAACCCTTGAGGATTTTGCAGTTATAATCCAAATGAGTCTTTTTTGCTATCATTTTTATCTTTAGTGGACATTTAAATTACTTATTGAAATAGATAAATTTCAAATTAAGATTCCAAAAAGTCATACAAATACTAGCTATTTAAAAACTCATTTTGTAACTTGATTTTGACATTTTGAATACACCTGTAGAAAGGTAACATCCCTGTTAAAGCCTAGATACATGGGGTATACAACTAATGGGGGAAATTATACTAAAGGGTAGAAGCTCCTAACTTTTTTGATTGATGTCAGCCTGTTCAATACCATATAAGTAAAAAATAGCTTTTCCTTCTTTTCTTTATGGACAGATGTTAATTTAAAGACTCAGCTCCCAATGAACCCAACTTAAACACCCTCGTTTCAAGAAAAACATATTTACTTTGCTGTTGTTTTTCTAAATATCACCCTTATTAATATTCCTCTTATGTATCACTCATATGATGTTTCTATGAAATACTACATTCCCTTTAGAGGGAAAAGCCCACTCATTGTAGGAATGAATATTAAGGAACCAGTAATTTTTAAATGTAATTCCTATGTCTTCAGACTTTTAGTACTAAGAAGTAAGACTCACTAGTATCACATTTGAATAGAAAAAGCAAAATTACTTTAATACATATTCAGTTTAAAAATAGGAGGGAAATCCCCTATTTTTATTAACATGTTTCTCATAGCCTATTATAAGGCTTAAATTACTCTAGGCTTAAAAATAATGTGTCTGGCAACTGTGACATTATATATTTTTTATACTTACTGTCTGATATTCTCGAGGAACAGTCTGCTGTGCACCCAGGTTACATACTTGCCTAGCTCTCTTCATAAGTTCCTTGCACTTCTGCAATAATCGTTGCCTATTGTCATCCAACTCAATAAAATGTTGCTATTAACAAGAAAAAATAGTTTGAAAATTTGAATGTTACTGTTAAATCAGAAGGTTGTATTATTAAACCACCACATATCAATAAATTACTAAATGTTGATTATGATATAACCCAATCATTTCAGCCATATCTCAAATCAAGACTGCTTTTATTATAAAGGTTAAATTTCAATTTAAACTTTAATTCTATCAGCACACTAGTAACTTGGCACTTCTCTAATATGCAAGAACTATGAAATTTAAATTTAATTGCCTTTTTATGAAAGTTTAATTCAGTTATATTAGGTATTAATTATACCCTAATGAAATGTGAAAAAACACACTACTTAGCCTTCATATCAGAAAATCCAGCACTCAGATATGAACCTTTACATTGTGGCTGCTAGTTTTTCGAGGGCGTTTTATATGTAGTTATCATCTTTTCATGGATCTATTAATTCCTTCATCCAACAATTACTGAGAACCTATTATGTGCCAGTATTATATTCTGTATTAAGCATAGAAAGGTGAATATGAAAAAAGATACACAGAATCATTACGATAACAGAAACAGGTACTACTTTCTGAATGTTTATGTATCTTGGCTAGGTGCTTCACATATATTATACCTTTTGTTTCTCCCAAAAATGTACCAATAACATTACCTCCATTTCACAGGCTGGGGGGAAAAAGGGCTGAAATCTGTCCAAGCTCACACCTTTATTTAGAGGCTGTCATGATTTACATCCATGACTGCTTAGGGTACACGTTTTTTCATTAGAGTATAATGCTTACAAAGGGGGTAGACTGTACAGAGAAAGTAAATGGGAGAAGGGGACACAGCAAAATCAGAGTGGTCATAGACTCTATGACAAAAGAACAGTTTTAAAGAATACTGAAGAAAACAGTAGCAGAAGGCAGTATGACTATAAATAGAAAGGTATGAAAGACTCAAAGACATGCTTTTTTAAGGGACAAGTAATTTAATATGGTTAAAAAAGAGGATTTCCTCCTCCTACATCACAGCACTGGCGAATGAACCCAGGGTCTTCACAGGGAGCTACATGCACAGTCTTTACTTTTTATTTTTAAGACAAGATCTTAAGTTGTTACACTGCCCAGGCTGGGCTCAAACTTGCAATCTTCCTGTGTTGGCCCCCAAGAATGTTGGGATTATAGGTATGCACTATCATGCCCAGCCAATGGAGAAGAATTATTAAGGATGTAAAAGATCAGAGTTGGTCAAAGGCTAGACTAAAGTTTCATGAGATGAGGAGGGAATCTGATCTACTGGATGCCTTTTGCATACCAACTATTATTACAACTATTACTACATATGTTAATTTGTTTCATGACCATTATAGTCTTTTGAAATGTGTTATCTCTCTTTTCAGATATGGTTGAGTTATTAGGAGTCTCGACTAAGGTTACAGAACCTTAGTGAACAGGTTTCTATGAAAAAAAGAACAAGTATCTTACTCTTTCCACTAAACTTCAAACTAGTCTGCATAAAAAGCACCTTGTGGTAGGGAGTTGATGCACTAGCCACATCCCAGATCTATTTGAGAAATAGATCTCTGAGGATGGGGTTTGGGCATTTCTATTATTAACAAGTTATCTGGATGATTTTTATGCATACAACTTTGATAGCAAATTTATTAAATCAAGACAATAGGAACAGTAAAGGGATATATACTGGACTGAAAATACAAACAAGCTTTTATATTAATAATTTAATATTATGGTTGCCTTTAATAAATTCCTCAGTCCCCGATACAAAAGAAAATCTTAAGTTGTTATCTGCAGATGCTAACTTTGGACTATATAATCTTGTTTTCTTTTAAATTTATGTATGTATGTATGTATGTATGTATGTATGTATGTACGTATGCATGTATGTATTATTTTACTACAGGCAGAATATATTCTTTTTGTAAACTACTCAAACAATGCCTGACCTGTACAGTTATGAAATGAAAATTTTTTACAACCATTAATAGTTTGGAGTACTATTATTTCAATCTCTCTTTTTTCTTTTGGCACCGGGGATGGAACTCGGGTCCTTGCGCTTGCAAGACAGGCGGCGGTCAATCTCTTTTTCATGTTATGTGTATTCTTATAAACATTTTACCTATTCACATAAAAAATAATTGGACCGTATCAGTTCATTTTTCTGTGAGTTGTTCAATTAATAATGTACCTCTGTGTTTTTCCGTGTTCAGGAGATATGTAGTATACCATTTGTTTATGAATGGACACAGTATTTCATAGACTGAATATACCTCAGTTTATTGAACTTATTAATTAACATTTAAGTTGTTTCAATTTTTCAGTGTTATAGGCAATGTTGCATTGAAGATCGTTTTGGAGATGAGTAAAACTTCTTTATAACAGTCTTGTAGAATTGGAACTGCTGGCTCAAGGGGCATGTGCATTGTAAGTTTTGATAACTTCTGTTACACTGCCCTCTAAAAAAGGCTTATCAGTGAACCATCTCATCCCAGGATGTAAGAGCTTATTTTCCCCATTTTAATCATCACTCATAGAAGACAGAATTCCCTTTTCTGTGATCCTCTTATTTTAAGCAAAATCTTTTACAAGTCTTTGGCTACGCTGTTGGAGTTCATTATAATTAAAAATGCTACTTTTGTTTTAAATTTATTTAAATGATCAGATTATTCTTCACTGTAATTGAACGCTTATTCCCCAAAATACTGAATTTTTAATTGTTTACTTTTAAATAAGTTTCTTGGGTGGGGGATTTAGCTCAGTGGTTCTGCCGCTTGCCTTGCCAGCACAAGGACCTGAGTTCGATCCCTGGTACCAAAAAAAAAAAAAAAAAAATTAAATAAGTTTTTTTTTTCTCTTAGAATTATTTTGTTCTTAGCTGGAGACCTATAGTGAAAGGATGACGTGGAAAGCTGAAGACTTCAAAACTAGGCAAATATTCTGTCAAGATTTTATATCCAGCTCTGACCCACTTAAAATTTTTAAGTTCATCTCTAATACAGGATTTAAAATTTTCTATAAGTAGCTATCATTTTGCTACCAATATAGCCTTTAAGGTGTGCATGGCCTTTGACCTAGAATTGTCTTCAAGGAATTTATCCTAACCATGTAAGTGTTCATAAAAATGTGTATTTACAAATATACATTGTTCATAAAAGTGAAAAAATGGGGAACAATTACCTAAATGTCTATGAGGAGATCACAATAATACAGCCCTGTGATGGCATATTACATATTTATAGTAATGTTAGAATACTTTATAAAAGTGGGTGAGGTGGCACAGGCCTGTAATCCCAACACTCGAGGCTGAGGCAGGATTGCTGAGAGCTTGAGGCTAACCTGGACTACAGAGTAATTTCAAGGCCAGCCTGAAATGCATAGTGAGACCCTACTTTATGACTAGAAAAAAAATTTGTAAGTCATAATGGTCATTTTAATTCCATTTTCTAAAAGTGCCCCAAGTAATGGAAATATATAACAAAATTTAATAGTAGGTGTATCTGGTGATGATTCTATAATATTTTTTTTTCTTTGTATATTAAGTAAGCCCACAAGGGAAATATAATCAGGGCAAAACTTTTAAAAATTTTCTCTTATCAAATTATCTTAATCTTTATTTTATGAAAAGCAAAGTTCAATGGACTGTTTTTTTGGTTTTTTTTTTTTTTTGAGACAGGGTCTCACTATGTAGGTGAGGCTGATCTGGAACTCACTATGTAGCCCAGGCTGGTCTCAAACTCACAGCGATCCTGCTGCCTCAGCCTCCCGAGTGCTGGGATTACAGGCGTGCACCACCACGCCCGGCCAATGGACTGGTTCTTGACATGTATCAGATGGAAATATTTGAGCTCTGGTGAAAGTGAAGGGTCTGACAGTGAGAAGTCACCTGCAGGTACAGAAGAGGAAGAAGAAAAAGAAAGAAGCCATCTTAGTAGATGATGATGAATCATGCAAAAAAAGTGGCTTTCCAAACCATCCCAAACCTTCCAAACCATTTAGAGCATGTGCTCTAAATGAACAGTATTCATATTACATGGTATGCTGTGGTTGCTTACATCGTGATGTGAATTTTTAAATGTAACTGAGCTTGTATTCTGAGAAGTAACTTCTATTTCTATTTTTCTCAAATAATAACCCAATTTAAAGGCCAAGGATCAGGATCTTACTTTCATTCTACCTGGTATGCATACTGATACTTTCTCACTTAATAGGGACTCACCCTTTATCTCTTCTCACAGATGAGTGAGTTTATTCAAGTATTTCTATTCTGGCCAGGCACAATGGCACATGTATAATCCTAGTTACTTGCAGTGAGGTACTGAGTCAGGAGAATGACAAGGTGGAGGTCAGCCTGTGCAACTTAGCAAGGCCTTGTCTCAAAGCAAAAAAAGGCTGGACATGTAACTCCCTAGGTTCAATTACCAAAACTGTTAGAAAAAGAAAACAAGACAAAGCCCTTCTTTTTCTTTAATTTTTTTCCTTCTCTTTTAAGTTATAATATTCCCGAAGTGCTACCTTTAAGTAAGTTAACTGGGAAGGCCTTACTGCTTGACCATAAACAACATTTATCAAGCAGTAACCTAGCAGGACTTTAACTTTTTAGAAATGAGTACTTGTAAAAAATTTCTGAAACTAAAGTACTGACTAGATATACTTAGACTAGTAAGAGATTTATATGGAGTTTTCTTATCCAAGAGTAACCTTTTTTGGTACCGGAGATCAAACTCAGGTCCTTCTGCTTGCGAGGCAGGCGCCGGAACCACTGAGCTAAATCCACAGCCCAAGAGTAACCTCTTTAAACGTGGCCTACATTAGGAAATCAGTTCTTAATCTATATATATTATGCACAATCATTAGTGAGTCTACTCAGACACTCTATTGTATCTAATTCTATGAAACTCAGATATTCTTTCGAATAGATTTAAATTTAAAGACAAGCTCCACCTATTAAGTAGGAAGAAATGAGGGGACCATCCTTCTGTAAGCATAATGTGTACAATAGAAATGTTTTAAGATCCTGAAGATTTAAGCATTCAAAAGTGCTAGTCCTCCAGGCTCCTTTTTCCTGGAAAGCAGTGCGATTGTGATGGGAAAAGCACAAGGCCAGACAGACATGGTTTCAGATCCTGCTTCTACCACTTACCTAGTGCTATCTTTCCATATCTTGCTGCCTGCACTGAAAAAGCTGCACTGATACTATATGTATGTTTCTGATGGGCTATTTTCAACAATTTAGGTAAAGCTGCTTGGTAGAATTCCTGATATCTATTATGTACTGGGTTAGAAGTTAATTCTGATCTACTTGACTCCTAGTCACCTTACTTTGCTCCCTAAGGGACACTATATGCAGTCAAATGTAAAACAAAGGACAGATCGATAGAAACTAAGCATTCCTAATGACTTTTCCTGGACTTGATAAAATAAAGCATTAAGACTTTATAGCAAAAAAGTATAACTGAGTTGTTTATTGAAGCTTCGTACTTTCAAGGACAAAACCTCATTTAATAGTTTCCTTTTGCTTGGTGTCATATGTCTAATAAAATCTTTATGAAAACACTCTTTCCATAAGTACATGTTTGTGACTTATCTCTATCTTTTCACATAGCACCTGTTTTTTATTTTATTTTTTTAACTAAAAAAATCATAAATTTGCTAATTTTGGGGAGTAGAAAAAAGGAATAATATACAAGATAATGCTAGTCATACTAATAAAAAGGCTTCCTGTACATTTCTGCTTGGACTCTAGCTTTTAATAGTTAATAGAGAATAGAAAGATACTCTGTTTAAGACATAAGAGGTTAAAAGAACAAAATTTACAAAATATCCCCCACTAACATCTCATAAAAGATTGTATCTTACAAGAAATAAGTATGCATTATCGTTTCTTTGAAAAGCAATTTTTTTTCTAGACAGGCTGTTGCTATGTGGCTCAGGCTGTCCTTCAACTTATAATCTTCCTGACTCAACCTCCCAAACTGATGGCATCAGAGGGATGTGCCACTACATCTCACTCTAAAATTATTTTTTGAAAAAGTTTAGTTGTCATGGAAGTTATACAGAAACACCTTCACATTAAACAGGAAAAAAACTTTTCTAAGAAGGCCCTCTTGTGGAAGAAGTAAGAATTAGTCATAGGATTTGTCATAACTAATTTAACTGTTCATTAAACTAAATGTCAAACAAAATAAAAATTTATTTGTATGAACAGAATTAAGCTCTAGGTAGTAAGAACTTTTATTAAAACATGAGCTTTAAATTAATATATCTCTTCCTCAATTTTCTTTTAATACAAAATTAGCATCTAGTTTAATCTCAAGCTGATTTCAAATTAAAATAAATCTTAGTTATCATAATACATATTTTAAAATACAAAAGTAATCATTTTAAAATGCCAACTTGAAAATTTAATGTCAAATTTGAAATTTAGAAAACAGTGGTTTTTAATCAACTTTTTAATACACAGTTATAAATTTCAAATTTAATTGTAATCTAATTGTAAAAAATGAAACATTGGCAGTTTGAACATGCCTAATCTGAAAACCTGAAATCCAAAATCTGGAATTTTCTGAGCAATGAATGACACCAAAAAACGGAAAATTTCAGACTTTACCTCATAAGTCAAAACACAAGTGTACTAGACACATTATATAAAATTACCTTTAGACTATGTGCATGAGGTGTACATAAAACATAAATAAATTCTGTATTTAGACTTGGATCCCTTCCCCTATAGATCTCATTATGCATTACCAAATATTCCAAAATCTTTTGCCACTAGACATTTTTTTGCATTTTGTAGAACTGTGTATAAATAACCATGTAGCTTGTAATTTTTTTTTTTTGGTCTGGCCTCTTCTCTGTTAAGCATAACTGAACTTCATTCATGTTGTATCAATACCTCATTTCTTTTTGTGGCAGAGTAATATTCCATTGTGTGGATATACCACAATTTGTCTAGCTACTCAAATGCTGTTAAGCACTTATTTCTAGTTTTTTAGCTTTTACAAAGAAAGTCACTACATAATCATTTTGCAGTTTTCTGTAGACATATGCTTTCATTTCTCTTGTGTAGAACCTACAGTAGAATGGCTAGATTGAATGGCAGGTGTATGTTTATTTTTCCAAAATGACTATATACTTGAAGTTTCCACCAGAAATATAAAAAACTTCCAGTTCTACCTAATCCTCTCCCTGTTGTTTGATATGGTCAATTTTCCTACATTTTCAGCATTCTATCGGTACTACAGGAAGGAGTACCCTGTGACTTTGAAGTTGGGCATCTTTTCATAAGCTTATCTACTATCTGTACACTTTTCTCAGTATGTTAAAATCTTTGGCCCACTTTCTGACCAGTTTGTTGGTCTCTGCATTACAAAAGTTTTTTAAAGTTACCACAGGGTCATAAATTTTTTTTTATATAAAGGTCAGTACATAAATATTTTAAGTTTTGAAGGTTATACAGTTTCTGAAAAAAATCTTTAAAAAATTTTTCTGAAAAATCCAAAAACTATTCCTAGCTCATTAAAAAATAAGGTTTTCAGCTGACACTGGGACCACAAGCATAGCCCCCTTGGTCTAGATACAAGTTCTTGGTTGGGTATGTTTTACAAATATGTGTACTCTCCCAATTTGTAGCTTATCTTTTCTTAAGTATTTACTAAAAAGCAAGTTTTTAAGTTTTGATGAAATACAATGACTTTTTCTAAAACTCTGTGCATTCTGTACTCTATTTACGAAATCTTCATCCCACCCATGGTCATAAAAACTTTCTCTTACGTTTATTCAAAGCTTTGTAGCTTTAGATCTTAATGTTTGACTTATTTGTATGTAGTATGAGGTAAGGGATAGGCTTCATTTTTACACATGACTCAATTGTTAGAAAGATTATTCCTTTTCCATTGAATTGCCTGGGCATTTCAGCCAAAAGACAACTGACTATGTATGCGAATGTACTAGATTCTCTCTAATAAAGAGTAGATCTAAAAATGTTCCCCAAAAGTCTCGCACTTGGAAATGGAGCCTAGTCAGAAGAGGGCACTGGGCAAACTGTACCACCAGTGAGTGGTACATGCATGACTCTATCAGGCATACTGCATCACTCAACCACACTGCTCTATGCCACCAGATGAGACAGTCACGTCTGTGCTACCAGTGATTCGGAGCTGCTTGGTGGCGAGACATACAAACTATGGCCCTGCTGTGAACATGTTACTGCTGGAGGAAATTTGAAGGCAGCCCAATATTCAGGCTATGGCTTTGGTACTGCTGGCTGCTTTTAGCCAAACTATTTAAGTCCTAGACTTACGAATATTTGAGTTACAAACTTGCACAGGTACACTATATAAGACTCACGTTGTTGGCTTACAATTCTCCCAGAATGGAACACGTTCATAAATCAGGGATTTTCTGTACAGTGAGAATCAGGAGCAAATGGCAGATTTGAATAATTTGAAAAGTTCATAGTTTCACCAAAAAAGGAAGTATATGCAAACTTAGGAGAAAGGAGAGTGTGGTTTCTGAAAAGATCAGCATTAAAAAGAAGCCAAATACTTTGTACAGGAACAAGAGGAAAGATGCCTTGAGGACACCTCAGATCAGCAAGATCCCACCTGTAAGAGGCACAAGTGTGCAAAACTTCTTACTGAAGAAACACAGACAGTGAGTGGAGCATGCCCACAAAGGCACCATGTGGGCTGCCATCAGCAAGGCCATGGGGTGAGGCTGCCTAAGCCCTTTGGAGTTCACGTCTTACAACTTGCCCCAGGTGCTGGACACACAGCTATAGGATTGAATGTTTGCTACGTTGGGTTTGGAGTTAGATTGGATCCACTCCTTTTTATTCCTCTATTACTTTTTTGGAATGAGAATGATTATACTGTGCCACTGTTATGCTGAAAGTGTTTTAACTTTCTTTTTGATTTTTACAGGGGCTTGCATCTAACAGTCTGCCTTGAGTCTCAGAGGAGATCTGTATTTCAGCAATATTGTACATGTTAAGACTCTGGCAGCTCCTAGATGGACTAAATGTACATTGCACACTGAAGACTTTTCCGGGCCAGGGGCAGAATGCTATAGGTTCAATCTAAAATGTCTCCTAAAAGTCTCACATTCAGAGAGTAAGAAGTTCCATGTTTCTGGAATCTCCAACCTCCTAGGAACTCTACTCCACTTTTGGCTTTACTCTCACAGCTTTATGCTAGTCCTAGCCAGGACTATAGCCCTATCATTCATTTTTGCCTGGCCTCTCAGGTTTAAGAAATCTGTGTGGAAGCCTCTGTTATCACTAACTCTTGCATTCTGCATGTCCAAGAAAGGACCATGTGGATGCACCAAGGTCAGCCACGAGCTAGTGCAGTAGCTGGGCCCCCTTAGACCATGAAATCCTCTCTTCTGCCTTCCCCTGCACTGCCTTGGAGCCGGTTGGTAAGGACTGAAACTTCTACAGACTGTGAGCCAAAGTAAAACTCTCCTCCTTTAAATTGTGCATGCTGGTACTGGTACTGTGTCTCAGGGACCAGAAAGCAACCAAGACACACCGACACTTGCATACCCATGTTTATAAAACCATAACATATAAGAGCTAAATCTTGGAAGTGGTCTGTATGTCTATAAACAGATGAATGAATAAAAATGTGCTATTTGTACACAATGCAGTCTACTCTGCCATCAAGGATGAATGAGTCATTTGTAGGAAAATGGTTATTCTTTTGAGACCATACTGTTGAAATGACACACATAAGCTTATATGAGAAACTCAAAATAAAAATAAAGAGCAAAATAAAAATAGGAAATAGGAAACTGGATCTTTTACAAAAGGGAAGGGAATCAAGAGATGGAGGGAGTTGGTGAGTGTAGGTGTGAGAGTTAACTATGTATCAACTTGAGTAAGACAATTCCAACTGATTGGCTTAACATAGTTCTGTGGGTGACTATGGATTTACTCAACCTGGGTGTGAGTGGCACCAAACAACAGGCTTGTACTGTGAATGGAATAAAACAGGGAAAAGAAGGAAGGCTTGCTTCTGTTTCTTTGGAGGGACACCTTCAATGTCTGTTTCCTTGCTTCCAGTGCAGACTCTTCAGGCTTGCAGTTCAAACCTTTTGCTTTCTTGATATAGACTCACACGAGATTCTACAGTGAGCTCCAAGCCTTCAACTTTTAATTGACATCTACAGACACCCAGTGCTCAGATAGTCCTTTTACACTTTTCTACACCTGACTCTGCAGGTAGCCACTGTAATCCTACCTTATAAACCTATATATCTTTATCTACATTTACGTATCTATATCTTATCTTAAATCTTTCTCTAGTGAGCACTGACTGATATAGACTGTGGTACCAGAAAGAGCTCTAGAGAAACAGAACCGAAAAGAAGAAATTCCTAGAGTTGGTTCTAATTTGGTAAGATGACCATAGAGGCCATGGTCTCTTCTGATAATGTGCAGAGTACTGATGATAGTCTATGGTGTTAACTGTTTAAAATAATATACACAGCCAAGAGTGGTTGTGCACCCATGTAATCCCAGCACTTGCGAGGCTGAGGCAGGAGGATTGCCATTTGTTCAAGGCCAGCCTACGCTCCATAGTGAGTTCAAAGACCAACCCGGACTACAGGTCTTTAAAATATAAAAAAAAAAAAAAAAAAAAAAAAAAAAAAAAAAAAAAATTAAGAAAGACAAAGAATACACAGTGGAGATCCATTTGATTATCCTAATCACAAACCGTGAGATTTAAGGATTTTAGAGTCTCTCCATACATGATAGTTTAAATATTTTTGGCAGAATGAGAAATAAAATGGTGGTGGCTGGTTGCTTTTAACATCTCTGGACAAATTAGTAAAGGAAAATAATGAGTTTAAAATTATACATAGAACTTCTGAAGTCTTCTGTGAAGACAAATGAAGGAAAATAAGGAGCTCAAAGATTCAAAAATCCCAGCTCCGTACACACATGTAAAGAATCTAAAAGTTGCTGAGTGTACACCAAAAGAATCTTCTCTCCTTTGGCAACAGGGCCGAGATTGCAGAAACCCAAACCCTGGCCCTCATAATTCACTCAGGTGAAATACAGTACAGTTTTTGTTTGTTTTTTGAGACAGGGTCTCACTATGTAGTTGAGACTGACCCGGAACTCACTATATATCCTAGGCTGGTCTCAAACTCACAGTGATCCTCCTGCCTCAGCCTTCCAAGTGCTGGGATTATAGGCGTGCACCACCACGCCTGGCTAATACAGTACAGTTTTAATGCTCAGCCTTGCTGAGTAATGAAGTATCTGCAGTAATGCTGAGGGAATGGATTAAAAAAGAATGGGATCCTATAAATTGAAATGGAGATGTTTGGGATTCTGAATTTAATATTATAGATTGTGGAATTGAAAAAAAAATGTTAATAGATTTGGCTGGTTGGCAGAAGTATCAAAAGATGGCAATCACAGTCCCTCAACCAGGTCCAAACTCTGAGCCAGTTTACAGACCCAGAACTCTGAATACAGGAGATGGTTGGGTACCCTTGAAGAAAGACGCAGGTGCACTACCAAAAATTTATATGGTTAGTGTTTCTCCCCTTCTTCCCTAAAGGAACCTAGGCCTTTTACAAGGGTGACTATACAATGGCAGAAGGAAAATGATCAGACATTTTAGAGACTACCAGACCTTGGCTCTGAACTAACAGTGATTCCAAGGGATCTGCAATATCTTTGCTGATCTCCAATAAGAGCAGGGGCCTTTGGAGGTCAAGTTAATGGAGTTTTAGCAAAGGTCCAATTCAAAGTGGATCTAGTAGGTCCCAAAATCCATCCCATAGTTATTTCCTGTTCCAGGATATATAATTGGGATAGACATATTTAGTACTTGGCAGAATCCTCATATTAGTTCCCTAACCTGTAATGTGAGGGCTATTACTGTTGGCAACACCAAATGGAAAAACAGTAAACCAAAAAAAATGTTGCGTCCTGGAGGGACTTGCAGAGATTAATGCCACTATTGAAGACTTAAAAGATGTAGGGTTGGTGGTTCCCACCACATATCCATTTAATTCTATTTGTCCTGTTTAGAAGAAGGATAAACATTCAACTGGTGACTCCAAATGCAGCTGCTGCATCAGATGTGACTTCCTAGCTTGAGCAAATTAACACATCTCCTCGTACTTGGTATGGAGCTACTGATTTGGCAAATGACTTCTGCTCCCTAACCTATCCATAGGGCCTCAGAAATAATTTGCTTTCAGCTGACAAGGCCAGCAATACACCTTCACTGTCCTGTAAGGAGGGGTATATAAACTCTCCAGCCCTGTATTACAGTTTAGCTCATGGGAATATTTGTCTTACTTTTTTTTTCCCCCCACTGCTGGAACAAAATACCCAATACCCATAAGTTAAAGGAGTAAGTTTATTTTAACTCACAGTTTGCAGAGGTTTCAAGGGGACACTAGATACAAGCCATAACACTCTCCCACAAGGTATCACACTGGCCCACTAATACTGGTATTATGCTGATTGGACCAGGTGAGCAGGAGGTAGCAACCACTCTGGATATGACAGTAAAGCACTTGTAAGCCAGAGGATGGGAAATAAATGCAACTAAAATTCAAGGTCCTTCTACTTAAGTAAAATTTCTAGTCCAGTGATTTGGGGCATGCAGAG
The DNA here is from genome assembly GCF_012274545.1 of Fukomys damarensis. Classification (NCBI taxonomy): domain Eukaryota; kingdom Metazoa; phylum Chordata; class Mammalia; order Rodentia; family Bathyergidae; genus Fukomys; species Fukomys damarensis. Next base: position 18,557,867 of record NW_022900943.1, on the reverse strand, counting down.
ATACTACTTCTAAGATGAAAGTTAAGTTGTTGCAACTGGCTCCTACTACAACCAAAAAAAAGGCACAAAGCCTAGGGAGCCTATTTGAATTTTGGGGGCAACACACTGTTCACTTAGGTGTTTTACTCCAGCCCATTTACCAAGTGACTCAGATAGCTCCTAGTTTTGAGTGGGTCCCAGAACAAAAGAAGGCTCTACAACAGGTGCATGCTGCTGCGCAGGAGGCTCTGCCACTGGGGCCATATGATCCAGCAAATCCAATGCACCTGAAGTCTCAGTGGCAGGTAGGGATGCCGCTGGGAGGCACTCACAGGTGAATCTCAGCAGAGATCTTTAGGATTTTGGAGCAAGGCTCTGCCATCATCTATAGACAATTACTCTCCCTTTGAAAAACAGCTCCTAGGCCAGACATGATGGCACACGCCTGTAATCCCAACATTTGGGAGGCTGAAGCAGGAGAACTGTCCTAAGTTTGAGGCCAGCTTGGGCAGCATAGTGAGTTCAAGGGCACAATGAGATTCTGTCTAAAAAACAAACAAACAAAATAAAACAGGGCCAGGAATTTACCTCAGTGGCACTGTGCCAATCTCCCAAGCGCAAAGTCCTGAGTTCCATCCCTAGTATAAAAAACAAAAACCAAAAATCGCCCACCTCCAAAGCTCAAAGTCTCAAGTTCAATCCCCAGTACCAAACAACAACAACAACAACAACAGCTCCAGAACACCCACAGTTCCTAGCCTGCTACTGGGCCTTATTGGAAACTGAATGCTAGACCATGGGATACTAGGTTACTGTGTGACCTGAGCTGCCCATCATGTGCTGGATATTCTCTGATCCACCAAGTCATAAAGTTATATGTCCACAGAGACAGTCCATCATTAAATGAAAGAGATAGATATGTGATCGAGCCAGAGCAGGTCCAGAGGGTGCAAGTTACATGAAGAAGTTTCCCACCTGCCTACGGTCCTACCCCTGTTACATTTATTGTCTTCTGTCTCCCAGCATGTACCTGTGGATTCATGGGGTGTATCATATGATCAGTTGGCAGAGGAAGAGAAGGTGAGGGCCTGGTTTACAGATGGTTCTGCATGTTATACAGGCACCACCTGCAAGTGGACAGCTGCCAACATTACAACTTTGTGGGCCAGGGATTTAGCTCGGTGGCACCCCACCTGCCTGGCAAGCACAAGGTCCTGAGTTTGATTGCCAGTACTGGGGGGAAAAACCACAGCTTCTGTCTAGGACACTTCTGAAGGACAGGGAGGGGAATCCTCCATAGTGGGCAGAACTTTGGGAAATGTGCCTGGTAGTACATTTTGTCTGGAAGAAAAAAAAATGACCAGATGTACGACTATTTACTGATTCATGGGTTACTGCCAAAGATCTGGATGGATAGTCAGGAACTTGGAGAGAACATGACTGGAAAATTGGAGACAAAAGTATTTAGGGATGAGGTATAGACCTCTCCATATGGGCAAAAGATGTAAAGATATTTGTATCTCATATAAACACTCACCAAAAAGTGACCTCAGCAGAAGACTTTAATAATCAAGTGGATAGGATGACCCATTCTGTAGATAGCGGTCAACTCTTTAGCCTCTTTAGCCACCCCCTTTTGCCCAGCGAGTTCATGAACAGAGCGACTGTGGAGGCAGGGAAAGAGGTTATGCATGGATTTAGCAACATGGACTCCCATTCACCAAGTCTGATCTGAGTACAGCCACTGCTGAATGTCCTATGTGCCAGCAGTAGACACCAACATTGAGACCCCAGTATGGCACCATTCCCTGAGAGGACAAGACTGTAATCTGATGGAAGGCTGATTATAAGGGACCACGTCCAACATGGAAGGGTAGTATTTTCTCCTTACTGGCACAGACATTTAATCTGGGTATAGATTTGCCTTCCCTGCCTGTACTGTTTATATCAAAACTACCATCCATGAACCTACAGAATGACTTATCCACCATTATGGTATTTCATACAGCACTGCCGCTGACAAAGAAACACATTTTACATCCAAAGAAGTAAGGTAATGAGCTAATGCTCATGGAATTTACTAGTTTTACCATGTTCTTTGCCAAGTAGAAACAGATGGATTAACAGAGGTTGAATGAGCTTTTGAAGAATCAGTTACAGAACCAGCTAGGTCATAACAGCTTACTGTGCTGGGGCAAGGGTCTTCTAAAGGCTGTACATGCTTTGAATCAGTGTCCACTATGTGGTATCATGTCTACCATAGCCAAGATTCACAGATCCATGTGGAAGTGGGAATGGTATTACTCATCATTATCCCTAGAGATCTATTACCAGAAGTTTTGATTCCTATTCCCACGACCTTATGCTCTATTGGCCTAGAAGTTTTAGTACAACAGTGGGGACAGCTTGTATCAGAAAGCATGATTCCACTGAACTGGAAGCTAAGCCATCCCCTGGTCATTTTTAGGCTCCCTGAGCCTCTTAAACAAGCTAAAAAGGGAGCTGTAGTGTTGGCAGGGGTGACTGATCCAGACAGACCATCAAGAAAAAAACTGGACTATTACTCCACAATGGAGAAAAGAAAGAATACACTTGGAATGCAGGAGATCCCTCAGGATGCCTCTTATTATTACCATGCCGTTAAGGTTAACAGGAAACTACAACAACCCATTCAGGCAGGACAACACAAGGCCCAGAATCTTCAAGAATAAAGGTAAGAGTCAGCCCACTCATACCAAGATGTGCTGAAGTGCTTGTTGAAGGCCAAGAGAATACAGAATTAGTAGAAAAAAGGTAGTTATAAATACCAGCTATGATGCTGTGATCAGCTACAGAAACAAGGATTGTAATTGTTGTCTAATATTCCTATGTAAGATAATGCTGACAAACTTAACACGGTTCATAATTATTGTTAAACCTATATATATTATAATGTTCAAGTTATGAAATGTTAGGAATAAACATCAAAAGAAAAACTTTCCTTGGTGTATTTCCAGGTGTACACAGGACAGGTGTACCATGTTAGGCATAATTATGAACTTGTCTTTGTATGTGGAGATTAAGTATGGTTTTAAAGAAATGTGTCTGGTTGTCAAGCTGACAAAGGGTGCATTGTGATGGTAAACTGCTGTGCTGTCTTGAGTAAGAAACACCCAAATGACTGGCATAGTTCTAAGTGTGACTATCACCAATCAATAGGGTTGTACACTGAATGGAATAAAAAGGTAAAGGAGGAAGGCTTGTTTCTGTTTCTTTGAAGGAGCTCCTGTCTGCCTTCACCTTGGACATCTCCTGGCTTGCAGTGTAGACCTTTCAGCCTTGCAGTACAGACTCTGGCTTCCTGATACAAACTCATATGGGACTCTACAGTTAGCTCCAGGCCTTTGACTTTTGACTGGAATCTTTGTATCTCCAGTGTACAGCCTTTCTGCATTTTCCACACCTGACCCTGAAGGTGGCAAATGAAAGCTTACCTTGTAAATCCATGTATCTATATCTATCTAGCATTAAATGTGTTACTCAAGTAAGCACTGACTGATACAGCAGGGGAAGGGGATTTTAAAAGAGAATTAAGATATGCTATGTACATGTACCAACTCCCCACAATGAATATTATCATTACCTACTGCAAATATGTACAAAAAGTGAAAAAAAATCAGATACTTAAATTTAAACACTGCATAATTTCTCTTAAGTTAGAAACCCAAAGCATAAATTATTTTAAAAGCAAAATAAAAGATAATAGGAAACATGGTCATAGATCTTTTGCAAACAGGACAAGATCTAGGGACAGAGTAGGGAGAAATGGAGGAGAAAGGGAAGTAAAAGAATTAAGATATGGTACATATCGTACCATTCTCCATGATGAATGTAATCATTATGTACTGTAATATGTACTAAAAAAAGTGTATTTCTAGTAGAGACCCCCTCATTTATTTATCTTAAATGACAGTACAAACAGGAAAAGTAGGGTAAATGCTAAATTCTTTATCACATTTTAAAATAATGAGCTAATACCCTAAATACCCTCCAAAAAGATCACCATTATTTTATCATTATAAATGTATAGATTTAGACATTTTTGATGTGTTTATATTTATTATCCCTTCACCTATACCCAACAGTTTTCATGTAGGTTCTTGAGTCCTCTTAACTGCCAAGTCATCTTTTGATTACTTTTTTCTTTCTGGTATGACAAGATGATCAATGCTCACTTATGCATATGTAAAGTTACTTATGTATACATTTCTTTCCCTGGATCTGGAATCATCCATTTCTCCAAAAAGCCTTTTGAGTAGAACATGGTATAGAAACATAATTTATGTCTTTTCAACAGATTGGGAGAAGCTTTTTGGTTTTGTTTTTTTAAGACAAAGTTTCACTATGTAGCTCAGGCTGGCCCTGGAGTCACTGTGTATAGGCATGTGCCACCATGTAAGGTGGAGTTTTCTTAAAGAAAAAATACATTAAGGGTTCATTCTCACATTTCTAATTCCAATTAAAATCTTTAAGGTTTTTATTAAGTCTTTATGTTGCATATCTAGTCTTTATGATGAAAATCCTAATACCATTAACTTATTTCCTTTACCATAAAATACTTCCAGAATAACACTACAAATATTAACACTATGATTATCTAAAACTTAAAGATTTTTTTTTTTTGGCAATTCTTTTTGTCTTTAGAATCAAATTAGGATGTGTAAAGTCATTTGGAATAATTTTTCTCTGTACAGATATAATGCTAACTCAAAACAAAGATATATTTGTTTCAATTTTGCCTTTCTATATTTGTCTTATTAAAAAATAGGGGGGATGGATGGATATGAGCAAAATAAATCGTACACACTGAAAAGGGAAACTTGGGGTCAGAGGAAAGAAGCAGGGCCTTGAGGTGCTGAAGAGTGAAGATGATCAAAGTATGCTGTGTTAAATAAAAAAGCCTTTTGAAAGGAGGGAAAAATCAAGACAACTGTATAGAAAAATACTTGTTTTGTTGGTAGATGTGTCCAAAAGAGAAAAAAATAAGATCTGTCTAAATAAGTGCAACCTTTACTCTTGTTTCCTTTTATTCCCATGCTACTTCTCAGTTTTAGTTGCTTTCATATGGGATTACTGAATATTCTACACCCAAAGGAACTACCTCCCTTTAAAGATGAGCACCTGCTGACAGCTTGATTTTTTATTTCTCTTGAGTATTCTTTTGCTAATACCAGGATAGTCTTGATGGAGCTGCTAATTTATCTCCCACTTGCACTTTGGAGTTAAGCGATATTGTATAATAAAGAATTTGACTAGCTCTTGTCACTGGCTCCTATAAACCCCTTAACACTGAGTGATAACGGTCTAAGTTATTTATGAGTGCCTTGGATCACATCTGAGTTTACACTAAGAAGATGACTCAGGAAAGATCATGGTGGACAATAATAGAAAAAGCAACCCTGTGGTTGGATTTGGAGATTCAAATCGTCACTATCACACTGCTGCCAAATCTTCTTTAGGTTTTAATTTAATGCATCATATTTCTTCCACTTCATATACTATTTCAGTATTTATTGTTTCATAGTAGGATAGTAACATAAGATTAAACTGCCAAGGTTACACAGCCACTCTTTCAATTTTAAAGTTTATTTGAGCACATGTCTCAGTCATTGAGCAGCGCCAAACCCTAGGAGTCTGACTCCAATACAGCCACTGACAGTGACTGTTTCAATTATTATTTGTTCATTAGCAGAATTCATTAAATTTATAAATGAAATAACACAACAACCATATATTGTCATAACACATGGTATGTTTCCAAACTGGCTAGAGGCTGGAATTCCAAAATAAAAATAAAGTATGAAAATCTTACCTCTGTCAGACGCAATTGTGAAGATGCGGCTACATAATCAGATTCTAATTTGTTCTTCTCAGAGATCACTGTAGTATTTTGAAGAATTAAATCTACTTTTTGCATATGCAAAGAAGTACAAATCTAGGAATAAAAACCCCAACAGTTTAGTTTTTGTTTTAGAACAAAACATAGTTTATTTTTTAAAAAACAAATCTATAAGTTATGAAAAAAATAAATTTGTACTGTGACTGGTATCTCTCAAATAGGTCTTATAAGAAAAAACTTTTAAAAGCATTTTTCTGTGTATTTATGAGGGATATCCACAGTAAAACAGTTTATGAGTTCTTTCAACCTATTTCTTACCTATAGAGAAAATGTCAACCATGCCAACTGCGACTGACAAGAAAAAGCTCTTGCTTATACAACTAAAACAGTAAAAAGGCTTAATCAAGATACTCCCTCCAATAAAGTCCTCTAAAGATATTATTTTCTTCTCTTAACAGCTATTTAAGAAATAGCTAAAATTAAGAAATACCTTACCTTTACTAGCCTTGTTAATTCAGTAACAAGTTTTGCTTTTTGAACATTTATTTCTTTAATTTTGGTATTTGCTTTTCGCTCTTCTTCTTCAAGGTTGCAAGTATCTTGTTCCATCAGCTTTAAACTGTATGACACATACAATGATGTAGAAATCAGTTAAACACAAGGACTAAACAAAAGCCTTAGGTTCACTGCAGTTTTGGGGGCTATATTTAGCAATGCTGTTGCACTTGTTGTATTAAACAATCATTTATGCAGTCAAAAAGGTTTTTTGGGTTTTTGTTTTTGAGATATATTATGTGACCAGCAGTCTGGTAATGGAATAGGCTCTGGAGTCAGAAAAGTGGCTCTGAATTTACCACTCATTAATAAGCACTAGAAGTCTGGACAAGTCATTCTTTTGAGCTTCACTTTCATCTATAAGTTACAAATAATAATGGTGATTTTTTTCTAAGAATTGTAGAGAAGATTTAAAAAGGTAATACATGTAACACATTATAGAACTAGGCCCATAACTGATTGTTGATATTTTTTATAAATAAACTAAGGCTTAGCAAAGTAAAGTGTATTTATGATCTAAAATCAGAAATATCATGCGTTAAAATACATTTATATTTCATATTTTCTACTACAAAGGAAAAAAAAGAATAAATGAGAATGAACAAGAACAACGGCTGTCGTAAAGTGTCCCAAATGATACAAAGAGTACATTGAGGAGGGAAACACAATTTTAAATAATTGTTAAAGCTAATCTAAAGAAGAATAATGTTTAATTAAACTTCATGTAGTAATAATAGGAAGCATAATTCCTAAATGGAGTAGGAACATGCAAAGAAGAAAAATATTTATAGCAGCATTCTGGATGAAGTGAATGGAGAGGGAACTAATCAGGAAGAAACCATTAGCCAAGTCACCACTGTACACCAAAGTGAATAAAGGCAGAAATGAGACAGTGAGATGGCAATGGATATTAAGTCATTTCACTGAAAAAAATTAAAAACACTATTTTATGAAGACAAAGTTTACTTTTAGACAATGGGTCAAATATAGCAGTGACACAAAAAAGGTTAGGAGTTTAAACCTGAAAAAAATTCTATGGAATCTAAATTAGACATATCTTGCATTAAGCTATTAAGGTGTGTCT
>NW_022900943.1:18547702-18549871 GCF_012274545.1 Fukomys damarensis | reverse complement strand
AATATGTATAGTACAATCTGTGATTTTCATCCTACTTTTTTGGGGAAAAGGGGCATGATATGTCTAAGCAAAGAAAACAAATGTCAAAGCAGTCACCAATATCTTGATTAGTTTGAATGAAGGACTTACAAGTTTTTCCCTTTGTCTTTGCTTTTCTATATCCCCAAAATGTCTGCATTCAGCATGTGTTGCTCTGTAATTAAAACTAAAACAAGTAACATTTTCCTTTCTAAAGAATGGTATTAAGTATTACTGACTAGTTGTGTAGAACTCAGTGTGTCTGCATTATGGAATCATCACAAGTTCAGGGGCTCATTCTCAACTATTAAGAAACACAATTTCACTACTGTACTGAAGAACTGTGGTCAACAGTAAGACTGGTTCTCTGCCCTCATTTGTCCATAGAATAGATTCTCTCAAATCTAATTACTTCTTCAAAGAATTTGATTTTTCTGTAAGGCTTTTGAGTCAGAGTGCCAATTTTTTAAAAACTTGCACTTACAGTGTAGTGAAGAATAGTGTTTTGCTCTCTAAAGCACTGAGTATTTTCATTACTGGCTGCCATTTAAAATTTATTCTTTATTTTAATTTGTATTTTTTTTTAAAAAAAAGAACAACCCATATCTTCCTTATCCATTTGTCTGTTGATGGGCATTTGGGCTGTTTCCAAAAACTTGTATTTTTAAAAACGTTCCTAGTCCTTGACACATTGCTATACTTTCATTCTATCTGTGGTTATAACTATTACACAGCGCAGATGTGGTCTAGCAGTTGGGGTGCTCTGTTTCCTAAATGACCAACCACTTCCACATTTAATCCCTGCAATCAATTCTCCACGCAGCAACCATATAATGATCACTTAAAAACTAATCAGATCGCATCCCTCTCCTGCATAAAACCATCCAATGGCTCCCCTTTGCTTATATTTATTTATTTTGGTAGTTCTGGGGATTGAACCCAGAGCCTCAAGCATATAGCCGAGCACTCTACCACTCAGCTACACCCTTAGGCTCTTATGGGTTTTAAAATAAAATTCAGATTCGGCTATGGTGGCCAAGGCTCTGCTATGCAACCTTGAAAGCACTTAAATCACACACCACCTTCCTTTTGTACCAGAACATGAACTACCTCATGTTACTTCCTTTTAGAAATAAAAGCCGGGCGTGGTGGCACAAGCAAGTAATCCTAGCACACCGAGGTTGAGGCAGGAGGATCACTGTGAGTTCAAGGTGGCCCTGGGCTACACAGTGAGTTTAACACCAGTTTGAACTACATAGCGAGACCCTGTATCCAAAAAAAAAAAAAAAAAAAAAAAGCTTGAAATGTTTTGTTCTCGAATTTTCACATGCTCTTCATCCCTCAAGAATTAACTAAAACAGAACCCCCCTTTTCGCCTTCCATCACATTCACCCAGTTTTATTTCCTTTGAAGCACCTATCACAGTCTTAAATTACAGTCAGCATTTGTTAGTTCACGCTTTCTTTTCCTATTTCCCAGGCTAGAATACAAGCTGCAAGGGAAGCAACTTTGGCAGACTTTCTGTCATGGCTGCATCTTAGTTTATCTTCTCTGTACCAGACCCACCCTCCTTTTAAATTTTGAAGCAAGACTGCTGCGACAAGGAACTAAGCTGCCCAAACTGGGCTCCAACCAGAGATACTCCTGTCTGTTTCCCAGAGTGCTGCGACCAAAGGCACGCTTTGACCACTCAGAGCGCCTCCACTTTAAGGTGGGAGCCAGACAGATGAATGTGTGCCCGCAGCAGCAGGGACGCCTCTTATTGAAATCAGCGCGGTCTAGCTGGGGGATTTCTAGAAATTTCGGGAAGCTTGACCGGCAATGAGGGAGCGAGGCCGGACAGAGGGCATCGCCATAGTGGAGCCTTAGCAAGTTTATGGACACTAGGGTCCAGGCGTGGGAGAGGGGGCCACAGAGCCATTTGGAGGGTTTCCGTTTCGGTTTTTTGAGGAGACCAAGTCAGGAACGAGCTCTCTCCGGCGGGCGTCCAAGCGTCCTCAAGCGCCCAGGCGCCACACGCGACGAAGGCTCGGGAATGCTGAAGTGGGTTTCACAAGGAACTTGTTTTCCTGACGTCTAAAACAAACACAGAACGTGAGGAAAAGCTGAGAGGTACTGAAAAGGGTCGCATCTCCGCCCGCAAGCATTTCC
>NW_022900943.1:18547271-18547509 GCF_012274545.1 Fukomys damarensis | reverse complement strand
CGGGACGCGGAGGAGGCAGGATGGCGACCCCGGGCGGGAAGACGCCCACCCCGTCCCCCCTGGCTTCCAAGAGGGTACTCCCGGCAGATCCTCCCTCCGAGGTCCCGCACAAGAGAAAGAACGCAGGGCCTCTGCAGTCGCGGCTGCCGTCGTCCGGGCCTTTCGTGGAGGGCTCCATCGTCCGCATCGCGATGGAGAACTTCCTGTGAGTGCCAGGCCGCGGCGCGAGGGGGGCCGG
>NW_022900943.1:18507053-18539574 GCF_012274545.1 Fukomys damarensis | reverse complement strand
ACTAACTGGTCAGGTACTGTTCGGTTTGGGAAGAAACATTAAATGTCTTTTAGGTAATGTGACTTGGTTTTCTGTGTGATATTTAAGAAATGTTCTTTGTATAGGCAGAATTTGTAAGGATCTGGAGTACAGAGGAAAATATAAACAAGTCAGTTTTGAGAGTCATGCAGATATACGTGATGAAATTACAGAAATTGTTGATATAAATTGGAAATAAAACGAAATATAAATTGCAGGAACAGAAAGCCCACATGCAAGAGAGAGGAGCAAGCTCACAGACTAAAAAGGAGCTGTTTAGGGAGGTAAAATGAAAATCATGGGAGAACCAGAGAAGCTTAAGAAAAAATAATGTTTCAGAAATACTACCTGTTAAATTAAAGTCAGATTACTGGGCTGAAAGAGCCTTCCATGTTAGGAAGTCTTTGACACCTTAATGAAGCAGTAGAAAAGTGCAGACCAGAGAAGAATGAATAAGGAGGTAAAGCTTGGATGTAAATAGGAGAAAAAAGGGTGACTGGAGAGTATAGAGCTAAGTGAAATTTTATTTTTAATTGTTTCAATGACTGAATTTTGGAGTGAAATATGGAGTGGTAGGCTTAGAGAATTAGCAAGGAAGTAGGAGGGATCTGGAGGGGTTCCTATGAGTAAACCTAGTTAGGAGTGGAGGGAGAGATTTCTAGGCTGAAGCAATAGCATGCAAAGGGTTGGAGAAAGAGAATTATAAGCTAGTCAAGAAACTGGAGGAGGCCATACCTATTGGTAAGTAATTTCATCTGCTGGAGAAGCTGAGTCAGGAGGATCACAAATTTGAGGCCATCCTGGGCATTTACAAGACCCTGTCTCAAAATAAAATTTAAAAAGATCTTGGGGATGTAGTTCATAGGCAGAACATTTTCATGTGCAAAGCCCTGGTTTCATCCCCAGTATTGCCAAACACACACACACACACACACACACACACACACACACACACACACACACACACCTTCAAGAAAATACAGTACCTTATAGGTAGAATTTAGAAGTCTGAGCACAGAATAAGAAAGGAAACTGAAAGTAGGAAAAGATGCTAAGGGTAAATAAATCACAGAGGATCTTTTGCTTTCCTCTAAGGTTTTTGCTTTTGTTTTTCTACAAGTCACATTAGATTTACATGTGAACCAACATGACTTTGTGTCTTTTCTCATTGCTGAGACAAAATACTCACCACCCAAAATTAAAGGAGGAAAGGTTTATTTAGCTCACTTTATAGAGGTTTCAGTCCGTAGTCAGCTGGCTCCAAGGCAGAGTGACATGGCAGAGGGACATTGCAAGGGGAAAACATTCCATGGCAAAGCAAGGCAGGCAGAAGGCAGCAAGCAGCAAAACTCCAGAAGCAGCAGCAACAAGCCTGTCTTTCCCTTTTTATCTCATCCAAGCTACACACCTTTTGATTGGTGCCACCTATACCCAAGAGGAAAATGGCAAAGCAAGGCAGGCAGAAGGCAGCAAGCAGCAAAACTCCAGAAGCAGCAGCAACAAGCCTGTCTTTCCCTTTTTATCTCATCCAAGCTACACACCTTTTGATTGGTGCCACCTATCACCTATGTGGGGGCATCTTTAATCCCAGATTGAAAGTAGGAAAAGATGCTAAGGGTAAATCACAGAGGATCTTTTGCTTTCCTCTAAGGTTTTTGCTTTTGTTTTTTAACAAGTCACATTAGATTTACATGTCTACCAACATGACTTTGTGTCTTTTCTCAGTGCTGAGACAAAATACCCACCACCCAAAATTAAAGGAGGAAAGGTTTATTTAGCTCACTTTGTAGAGGTTTCGGTCCGTAGTCAGCTGGCTCCAAGGCAGAGTGACATGGCAGAGGGACATTGCAAGGGAAAAACATTCCATGGCAAAGCAAGGCAGGCAGAAGGCAGCAAGCAGCAAAACTCCAGAAGCAGCAGCAACAAGCCTGTCTTTCCCTTTTTATCTCATCCAAGCTACACACCTTTTGATTGGTGCCACCTATACCCAAGGTGGGGGCATCTTTAATCCCAGCATCTTACAACCTATATCCAGCCACTTCCAAAAAGTCCCACCTAGGACTGCATGAGGCTTGGGTGCGGGGCGGGCTTGGCAATTGATTGGATGTTGGAGGATGGTAGATGATTGGATGTGGGTAGAGGCAAAAGGGATGAAAGAATCAAAGATGAAGCAAAAATAACGTCTGGGTTTCTGATTTGAGGAACAGGATGAAAATACTATTCTTTCAGTGACCATAGGAATGGTCTTGGATGGGAAAAATTTTGGATTTAGTTTTGAATGTGTTAATATAAGGTAATTTTGGTGGTACATCCTAAGAGAGTTATTATGGAGGTGATTGCATGTATTAGTCATCTGGGCTGGCATTCAGAAAGTAGATGCCACCTGAGGCTATGGAGAATACTTGAGACAAATTAGGATACCTGAGTCAGAGTTTGCTTCACAATTTGCCCCTACTAATGAGGAGTAAATGCTAACTCTGCAGGGAGTTAGGTCAACTTTATGGTGTAAAGGAGTATTAAGGTAAATAGCAAGCAACTTTATGATAAGAAGAAATACTATGAACGTGTTTGGTGGGTGTGCATTTGTGCTTTCTCCCATAGGGATAAAAATTATTTGAACAGAAACAGTAGATCTGTTGATGAATTTTCTGGCATATGTTACTTTCTTAAATTAATAATAAAATTATTGGGTGATATGTATCTTCAGTATTATAATTTTCTCCACCCTTCCTACCAGGGATTGAACTCAGGAGCTTGTGTTTGCGAGGCATGCTCAGCACCACTGAGCTGAATCCTGTGCCCTTTTTTGTTTGTTTAGAAAGGTTCTTGCTATATAGTCTAGGATGGCCAAAGCTGTCCTGCATCAATCATCCTCCCAAGTGCTAGGATTACAGACATGAGCCACCCTGCCTGTTCCAGTTTTCTAAGTTAAATAAGAATAATTTAATTGGATTTTTTCCATATATTAAAATATGAGAAGTGGCCATTAAAGGCATTTTAATTCAACAGAAATACAAATATATGCTCAGCACCACTGAGCTGAATCCTGTGCCCTTTTTTGTTTGTTTAGAAAGGTTCCTTGCTGTCCTGAATCAATCATCCTCCCAAGTGCTAGGATTACAGACATGAGCCACCCTGCCTGTTCCAGTTTTCTAAGTTAAATAAGAATAATTTAATTGGATTTTTTCCATATATTAAAATATGAGAAGTGGCCATTAAAGGCATTTTAATTCAACAGAAATACAAATATAAAATCCGTAGATTTAAGAAAACTTATTTCATATAAAATTTGTTTTCAAATTATTTGTCCAGTAGCTTTGATACAGTCTTTCCTGTATTGCTATTATTTTAAAAAGAAAATTATATCAAACTATACATTTTTGTTTGTTTGTTTTGAAAGAGGGTCTCGCAGTGTGGCTCATCCTGGCCTGGAACTCACAGAGATGCCTCAGCCTCCCCAGCACTGGGTCGACAGGTGTGCAAAATTATTTGTCCAGTAGCTTTGATACAGTCTTTCATGTATTGCTGTTATTTTAAAAAGAAAATTATATCAAACTATACATTTTTGTTTGTTTTGAAAGAGGGTCTCGCTGTGTGGCTCATCCTGGCCTGGAACTCACAGAGATGCCTCAGCCTCCCCAGCACTGGGTCGACAGGTGTGCATGCGTCACCATGCCAGGCTTATCAAACTGGTTTTTTTTTTTGCAGACTTTTATTTATTTATTTATTTATTTATTTATTTATTGGTAATGGGGATCGAACTTGGGTCCTTGTGCTTGCGAGTCAGGCTTCGGAACCACTGAGCTAAATCCCCAGCTCTAGCAGACTTATTTTTTAAAAAGGTTGTGAAAGCGTATTTTCTCATAGATTTTCTTATTTTAGATATGCATTATCACTTTTTCATTTCTTCTCCTGATTGATTTTCTTTCTGTAGTTTATTAGAAACTTACAGGGCTGAGGATGTAGCTCTGTGGTAGTTTACCTAACATGTGCAAAAGCCCTGGTTTTATCCCAGTACCTACCCCGTCCCTAAACCCCATAACATTAAATTTGTAAGATTAGCATGTTTTTAAGTGAATTTGAGGAAGATTGTAGATAATGATAATATAAATTTGTTTTTGTAAAGAAAATATTTTTTCTCTTATCTCTGCTTATTGATATCACCTCTGTATAATTCAGAACATATGACATCTGTGAAGTATCTCCCGGACCTCACTTAAACATGATTATTGGAGCGAATGGAACAGGGAAGTCAAGCATTGTGTGTGCCATTTGCCTTGGATTAGCAGGCAAACCTGCTTTTATGGGACGGGCAGATAAGGTGAGTTAACAAATTACTTCTTAAGAAAATTCAACCATTAACTGCTTTTAAAAACAAGTCTTATTTCTACATTTCTACAGTTTGTTGGGTATTGTAAATTTATAATGATTGCATATGACGGATGATTTTGGTAGGTAGAAGCTAGAAGGATTTTTGTTTTGTAGGTGCAGTTTATATATATATATATATATATATATATATATAGTATTATATTGCAGTATTGTAATCATTTTTTTAAAAATTTGCTTTAATTTTATCCCAAGCCCCCTCTTCACCTTATGTACCAACAGCTTTCATTTTTTTTCTTCTGTTTTCACTTTTTTCTTGTCCCTTTCCTTCTCCCTCCCTCCTCCCTCCCTCCTCCCCTGTTCCTCTTCCCATTTGAACATTTTCTTCCCATTTCCCAATATCTGTTAAACAATTTAGTCTTTATTTCCACTTTTGGTTTCTCACACCAGAGAAACAGTGTGATTTTTTTGTTTGTTTGTTTTGTTGTTTTTTTTTTTTTTGGTACCAGGGATTGAACTGGGGCCCTTGAGCTTGTGAAGTGGGCACCAGAACCACTGAGCTAAATCCCTGGCCTAACAGTGTAGTATTTAAGCATGTGTGTCCAGTTTGTTTCACTTAAGAGTATGTTCTCAAGGTCCATCCATTTAGTTATACACGTTTGAAGCTCATCCTTCTTTATGGTAGAGTAGTACTCCATTATATTTAAAAATGTGTCTTTATCCCCCTTGAGCTTGTGAAGTGGGCACCAGAACCACTGAGCTAAATCCCTGGCCTAACAGTGTAGTATTTAAGCATGTGTGTCCAGTTTGTTTCACTTAAGAGTATGTTCTCAAGGTCCATCCATTTAGTTATACACGTTTGAAGCTCATCCTTCTTTATGGTAGAGTAGTACTCCATTATATTTAAAAATGTGTCTTTATCCACTCTTTGGTACTTGTGAAGCGGGCGCCAGAACCACTGAGCTAAATCCCTGGCCTAACAGTGTAGTATTTAAGCATGTGTGTCCAATTTGTTTCACTTAAGAGTACGTTCTCAAGGTCCATCCATTTAGCTATACATGTCTGAAGCTCATCCTTCTTTATGGTAGAGTAGTACTCCATTATATTTAAAAATGTGTCTTTATCCACTCTTTGGTTGATGAGCATTTAGGCTGTTTCTAAGATTTAGCTATTTTAAACTATGCTGCCATAAACATGGGTGTGCATGTATCGCTGTGGTATGATACTTTTACTTCTTTCAGGAAGATACCAAGAAGAGGAATAGCTGGTCAAATGAAACCTAGTTTTAGTTTTTTGAGAAATCTACACTGATTTCCACAGTGGTTACAACAGTCTACACTCCCACCAACAATGGGGAAGGATTTCCCCCCACCCAGTGTTTGTTATTGGTTGATTTGATAGTGTCCATTCTTTCTGGAGTGAGATGGAATCATAGAAAGAATTCATTGTTTTAATTTGCATTTCACTGGTGACCAGTGATATTGAACATATTTCCCCCCTCATCTTAGAATTCGAACTCAGGACCTTGTGCTTGCAAGGCAGGTGCCCCTGCACTAAATCCCTGGCCCTGAACATTTTTTCATATTTTTATTTGCTGTTCTAATTCTTCATCCTAGAAGTCTCTTTTCAGATGCCCATTTTTTGATTTGGTCTTTAAATTTGGGGGGGATTTGTCTGATTTTTTTTTTTGAGTTGTTTATTGAACATAATAGTCCTATATCTGAATAGCTGGTAATAAATTTTCTTCTACTCTGTGGGTTGTCTCTTTACTTGGTGGTTTCCTCTTGCTGTGAAAAAGCTTCTCTTTTTTGGTACTGGGGCTTGAATTCAGAACCTTGTGCTTGCAAGGGAGGCAGCAAGTGCAAAAACTTTAATAAGATGAAGTCCAAGTTATTGATTCTTTGTAATATTTCCCACACTCTGGGTTTTGTTCATATAGTCTTTGCCTACTCCTCTGTCCTCAAGCATTCTGCGTATCTCTCTTCCAGAAGATTTGATGTTTCTGTTTTAATATTTAGATCTTTGATCCATTAGAAGGATATTTTTATGACTAGAGATATCATACACCTAGTGACTTATCCAAATGCTTATTACCTGAATTCTAGATATAATAATGCCATTTATTAAATGCATTGCAGGGCTTGTGGAAGTGCGGAATAAATTTACCAAGGGCAGCAACAAATAGTGTGAAGGATAGAAGTAAGTTCTGGAATAGTTTTTCCAGGACATTTGCTGATACCTCTTGTACCTTAAGGTGTGGCTTTGAGTTGTCTGCACAGGTTTAGAGGGTCATAAAAGTAGAGATGGTCTAGAAGGTAAAACCTGTGTGAAGAAGAAAAACAGTATCATGGAATTGGATAGTACATTTACCTATATCATTATTAGGTCTGCAAGGGGGGAGTGGTGAGAAAATCATATGAAGAATTCATAATAACAGCCTTAACACATTTGAGGCCAGAATTTGTATTATCTGTATGGCCTAGAGAGCATAAATTACAATTTTAATTTCAAGTAGTCTGAGTTAGTAATATTTCCACATACTTGGCAAAAGAAATGTAAATCTTTCAATCTTGTCTTTAAATGAATATTAACATAATATTCTAAGAAGTTCATGAATTGATGCCTCATAATCACAAAACAGGAGAAAATGAATCATGTGAAATGGTTAAATCAGAAACATAATTTTAAGTAAAAATGCCATCTTGGAAGAGTTCATATAATATAACTTTAACCAGGAGAGCAAAAAATAAAATAACAGACTTAGTGTTCAGGGATATACATTTATTTAGTAAAACTAAAGAAGAGCAAAATGATTAATGAATTATACAGATTACATTTGTTGAGGGGGAAAGAAGGTTGGAGATGGGGTGAGTTGCATAAAGAATGTCAGATTTAATGACATCAGTTTCTTAAATTGCTACACAGTTGTTTTATTCTGTAAATAGTACGTGAAGTTTGTATATGCTATTGAATATATAATTTATTTTACAAAACTATATTTTTAAAAGAAAGTCAGAATTGAATTGTCACCCGCTATAAAAGATATTTTTAAAACCTGAACTACCGAGAATATTGTGGTACTATTATTATCTAAGAGATATAAACTTTTTAGCTTGACTTAAAATTTAATGTAGGGCTATACAGTTGAACCATATACCCCTTAGAATTGTAAGGAAACCTAGTAAAAATTTTAAATGATGTATTGGAGGCGTTTATGAGGTAGAAAAAGAAGCTTCTTTCTATTAATGATTAACCTTGTGATAGTAGGTCATGATCCAGATTCAGTTTTTCCCATTTCAAAGATAACAGTGGGACGTGGTGGTGCAGTCCTGTAATCCTAGCACTTGGCAGACCGAGGCAGGAGAATTGCTATATAGCCCAGCCTGGGCTATGTAGTGAGACTCTATCTCAGAAAAAGAGGCTTGAGTAATGTTCACAAGATCGGCTCAGATTTTTCTGAATATTGTTGTATAGTTTTTTTTCCTCTGGTACTGGGAATCAAACTCAGGACCTTGCACTTATCAGGAACGTGCCGCTGAACTACATCCCCACCCCTGATGTATAGTTGTTTAGTTGTCAGTGCATAGTCGTGAGTTAGATTGTTGTCTCTGTCTAATTGGTCTGTTGGATTGTATTCCCATGTCTATACAGTTTGGATGAACTGGGCAGTTTTCACCAATCTTCCCACGTCTTGTTTGTTTTGTTTTTGTCATAAAGAAACCACATTTCCAGATCCTGGAATGGTGGAACTTTTGAGGAAGTCTGTGGAATGTAGTGTTTTATAGCAACGAATTGCAGCCCTTTGGATATCCAAAGTTAGTATTTAGGGGATGCTCCAGCCCTCGCAAGACTATTTTAATATTGTTTTTCTTGAAGTATTAATATACACTTTTAATATAACCAGGCCAGGCAAGTGCAAGGGCCAGAGTTTAATCCCCATTCCAAAAAAAAAAGAAAAAAAGATTTGACAAATTTAACACAACCATATTCTATGCCACCTGAATGGATAGTAAAAACTGCGTCCTAATTTGTTTTCCCTTCTCATTGTTTTGTTGTAAGCTAATGCAGCAGTTAGCTCCTATAAGGGTGTTATTGTTTTCCCTATCTGTGAGGAAACAAAGCAACTAAATAATTGGGCCAATCCTGAGCAATTATGTGTTACAGAGTTGAGGTTTAAAACCTAGACAGTGGATATTAAAACAGTCCTCTTAATCATTAGGTTATACTTTCTATTATAGGACAGGCTTTCTTTCATCTTTTTTGGCCTCAGTGTCACCACCCATAAAATGGGTAATATATATATAATTTTTACAGGTAAACATAGTTATTTTCTTTAATTACAATTCATGCTAAATGTAATTATTAATCACATTACTTACTAATTATTAGTAAGTATAGTAGTACTTTGGTTTATGAACTTAATTTATTCCATAATCCTGGGGAAAATGGCCATGTTTGTGTTCATGCAAAAATGATGGTCAAGGTCATGTTTGTCACCTGATGCAGAGTTTGCAAACAAAACCAAAATTTTGCCAAACAATTCTTAGTTACTTTTTACCCAATGCCCAAAGTTAAAAGGGCAAAGTTTGTAGAGGCTTCAGTCCATAATTGGCTCTCTCCAAGCAGGATGGCACATGGCAGAGGGCAACAGTTCATGGGGGAGACAGACAGCAAAAGCAACAGGTGGACCTTAACATCTTTCTGACCCTTTAATCTTACTCATACTACTTACAGCAGGTAGCACTCTCATGCCTTTAATCCCAGCACCCTCAAGCCTAGCATTGCACCATGAATCAGTCGCACACTCTAGATTTGGCCACCTCTGAAGAAGCCCCCGCAACCTACGACTGCATGAGGCTTTGGAGGGACATCTAGACACAAGCCATAACAGCTTCTGTTTGTGAACCAAATTGTTCACAAACAGCATTCATGAAACACGGTACCACTTTATTAAGGTCATTCTTGAGTATTGAATGAAGAGAAAAATGTAAAGTGCTTAGCACAGCAGCACATATTAAATGCTTAATAAATGTTAGCTCTTCTGGTTGTAATTGTTATCACTGTCATTACCACTGTTCAGATTATTTGCAAGGTATAGTTTCCTTCAGTTTTAGTATTAACTACTTAGTTCTAACCCAGTGTAAGATTCAGTCTGATGTTTTTAGACCCGGGCTCTGTTTTTATGGGGCTTGCAGTCATATAGAAAGTAGCTCTAATGTCTGTTTTACTATATAAATGGCAATTATATTTCTCCATTTTTTCAAAAAGTTACCTAATGATAATTACATCCTAATTAATAAAAGGATAGGTTACAGAATGACTACTTATATTTAATTTATGCAACTCTGTCGAGATCTTCAGTAGGATTAACAATGTTCAGCATAGTGCTTTGTGGTTATATTATAGGACATGTATTCTCCTCTCAGAATGTTTAGTATAGTTACTAAGTACACAGGCTCTAGAGCCAGGTTATCCAGATTCAGTCTGTTTTCTGCCACGTACTGGCTCTGTCACAAGCTTCGTAAGAGGCTGACTACCTGGCGCAGAGGAGTCCCATACATTAACGACTAGTATTATATTTAAGGGAAGGAATAATGGAGAGACCCAGATCTGGGAATGATACTTTTGAAAGTAATGGGAATGGACACTTAAATAGTTCTGGAAAAAAAAAAATCTGGATTTGACAGGTAATGATGGTTTCACCCAATTTGTGTTAACCTGGGAATGTCGTTGCACCATTTACCTTTTCTTCTTTTTCTTAGGTTGGATTTTTCGTGAAGAGAGGATGTTCCAAAGGCAAAGTTGAAATTGAATTGTAAGTGTTAAAAAGTGCTGATGTGCTTTTTTATGTGTAATTTTTTGTTTTATTTTATGCTTTCCTAATTAACCATGGAAAATAGTTTAATACAGTAGTGTTGTATAAATGTTAGAAATAATATTTAAATATTACTTTATCCAAACTCTTTTTTAACTCATCTCTTATAATGTAAATTGTAAGAATTTTATTTTTGAAAAATTTTTAACAAGATTCTGAGTTTATAGGAGGTAATGAAATTATACCACTGCTAAATATTCATTAAGAAATTGCAGTATTTTTTACAATTTAAAATATCTGTTGCTTTTTGCTGATTTTGAAAGTTTTTTAAAAAATGCAGACAAAGTAGAAGTATGTAGGTTGAAAATGAAAGCCTTCTTGGTATAATTCTACTTCTAAAACTAACCACTGTTAATAGTTTGATGAATTTCATGTATGACAAATACTTGGCACTTTTGTTACCATTTTTCATGCCCTTCCTTCTAAATTCCTTTTCTTTCAAGCCTGAGTATTGCCCTTTGATCTCTTTTGGCAACTATTTCTGATGAATCAGAATCAGTACTTGTGCTGAAACCAGTTGACCAGCTTTGATGTATATACATTTATTCTTTGTGCACTTGAAAAAAAAAAATAGGAAAAAGCTTATATTGGAACGTAAGAGAAAATGATAAGGGACTTTAGCTTGAAGAGCTAAAAACGATCAGGCCAGCTCTTAACAAAAGAGCTTAGGGAAAAAACAGAAAAAGGACTCCATAGTTTGAGCATTGGCTGAAGAGGATCAGACTGGCCCACCTACAAAAGCAAGAGGCCAGCTTTTGAAGATTAGCTGAGGTGTGATTATTTGTCTCATGCTTGGTCCTTAGCTCAGAAAGAATCCTCATAGGTGATGGTTCCATTCCCATGAAATGATTGACTCTGTTGTGGTTTTACTCAAGTGAGAGTGTTTTTCCTGGTATCAGTTAACTTTTAGTTTAGGGAGATGAACTGGAAGATTAGAGGAGCAGAATAGAAAAACTGGGAACAAAACTAAAGAGAATTTTATGTAAAGGTGGCTGTTTTTCTGTTCTCACCTTCAGCATGACACAATACACTTTTGACACCCGCTTTCTCCACACTCTGCAATTGTTTTGACACTAATTAGAGTTAGTGCAGATCCCACAGACTAGGAGCTCCGTTCTAAAGACTGCCCCTCACAGTAGGGGTCATTTGCAAGTTTCAGGTTGTGCCCTCTACTCCAGCTAGCTATAAATTGGGGTTTCTGGTTCCCCTTCCTTGAGTTTGATTATTTGCTAAGGCAACTCGTAAAATTCATAGAACTTTACTTAGATTTACTAGTTTATTATAAGGGCTTATCATAGAGGATATAGTTGAACAGCCAAATGAAGAGATCCTGAGGGAAAGGTCTGGAAGAGTCCTGAATGCAGGTGCTCCCTCTTCATGGAGGTGGGGTGCACCACCCTCCCAGCGCATAGATATGCTTACCAGATAGAAGTTCTCTGAAACCCTTACTTCAGGGATTTTTATGAAACTTCATCACTTGAGCACTTGGTTTCTATCTTCTCTTCTCAGAGTGCAGTGGTGAAGTTTTCCAAAACTTTTTGGTGACCAGCACCTGTCTAGGAGCTCACTAGGAATTGAAAAGACATTCCCGTCACCCAAGAAATTCCAAGGGATTAGGAGGTCTACACTAGGAATGTATGTTTTTTAATGTCACGAGAGATATGAATTACTCATTGTTGTTATGAATTGACTGCATATGAATTGGCTATTTTTTTAAAAAGGAATTTAGAATTTTATCTAATGAATAGATAAATAACAGATGAATAAACAGATGAATAGAATTTAGGTATATTAAAATACTAAGGAAAAATTATATACCTTTGGAAATAATAGAAAAAAAGTTGAATACTTTATAGTATTAGGAAAGGAAAAGACCTTTCTAAACAGAACAAGAGTCCCAATAGCCATAAAAAATAGTGGATTTGGGTTCTGTAAAAACCCACCTGAAAATAAGGATAGTGTAGTTACAAATGAGTTATAGGTGTAAGTTGGGTATAGTGGTACATGCACTCAGGAGGCTAAAGCAGGAGAATCACTCAGTGTTCAAGGCCAGGCTGAACTGCAACATAAGACCCTGTCTTAAAAATAGCAACAAACCGAAACAAAAAACCGAAAACATTTTTAGCATTGAAAAACATGGAGACATCTTAAAATTACTAATATCCATGTATCATGCAAATTAGTAAAGATTATAAACAATGTAATGTGAAAATGAGCAAAGAAATTTAAAATAAATGGCCCATGGACATAAAATAGCAGTTAACCCACTAGTTACAAGAAAATTCAGGTGAGAATTTTTTTTCTCAGCCCAGAAGAATTTAAAAATCTAAACTATTTGAAGGTATAAGCAAGTAGATATTGTTATGTCCTGTTCCTGGGAGTATAGCTAATATATTATTTTGGGCTGTACCTATTAGCACTTAGGAGGAAAAAAAAGAAAAATATATATATACACACGCACACACACCCACACACACACACACACATACACATGTTCTTTTAGCCTTTTTATCCAGTTATTCTACCCTTTTAGCCAGTTATGCTATTTCACAAGTATCTATTATAGAGAATGTTTATTCATTTACACAAAATTAGCTTTCTCTAAGGGCTGGAAATATAGCTCATTGGTGTCACTGCCTAAATGCAAGGTTCTGAGTTCAATTCCTGGTACCAAAAAAAAAAAGTCTCCTCAAAATTAGCTTTACTGCAATGCTTTTTTTTCTTGATTTTTTTTTTTTGAGATAGTATCTGGCTATGTAGTCCAGGCTGGCCTTGAACTCACCATCTAGCCCAGGCTGACCTTCAACTCAAAGTGATCTTCTTGACTCAGCCTCTTGAGTGCTGGGATTACAGATGTGTGTCACTACACTGGGCTGCTTTCTCTAATCTTAATAGTAAAAAATTGTTTAAACAACCCAATCAACTGCTGAATAACTGAGTAAAGGTGGTATGTCCACACGATTACCTGTTTTTCAGCCATAAGGAGGAGTAAGATACTGATACATGATGTATTGTGGGTGAACCTTCAAAACACTGTACTGAGGAAAAGAAGGCCATAAATTGATTATATGAAATGTCTAGAAGAGACAAATCCATAGAAGCAAAGAGTAGACTAGTAGGTTCCTAGGATATGAATGGAAGAGAAAGCATGGGGTGGTTCTTTAATGGGTATAGATTTCTTTTTGGAAAATGATGAAAATATTCTAGAATTAGATAGTGGTCATAGTTGAACAACCTTGTGAATATACCAGAAACTATTGCTGAACTGAATACCTTAAGGTGGTTAAAATGATATATTTTGTATTAAGTGTCTTTTACTATAATGTGTATACTTTAACATGGTGGTTATATGACGTGTGATTTATGTCTAAATTTTAAAGAAGCAATTCCCAGAGATAAAGGTACTCCTGGATTAGCTCTGCTACCATTAAATAGTGGTTGCAGGCCTTACGCGCTCCTGATTTTGTACTCTAAATCACTAGGCTCATTTGTTTTCTTAGCTAAAAAGTTACATGTGTTAGTATATACTGGCTACTAGCTCTAATAATCTGACTAGTGGCCACTGACTAAAATCCTGTTAGCAAATCTGGAGCAAAGGGAGGTTCTCTTCCCCTATTTTCCATGTGATTACATTTTGATTACTTGTTTGCTCTAGTGTCCAGGTGGTCATGAGAGTACCAAGCATAAAACAGTCATCTTTTTTTGTTGAGATTATTGCTGTTAATGAAATACATAAACTGGCCATGTATTCATAAGTGGTAGAATGAAGTATGACATATATACTTTTATTGAGTACCTGTACATTGGAGATACAGTACTCTGCCCTGGTGGAATTTATAGTTGTAGCATATAAATAAAATGTACTGTGTATACTATGCTAGTTGGTGGTATTTGCTGCACAGAAAAATAACGGGGTATATGAATGAGCAGGAGTGCCAGAGTATTATACTTTTAGATAGGGTGATCAAGAAAGTTCTCAGTGAGAAGACAGCATCTGTGCAAAAGTCCAAGAAAGAAAGGGTGCTAGTTACTTTCCTTTCATTGCTAAGACAAAATACCTGGCACCCAGAGATGGAAGGGGAGGGGTTTATTTGGCCTACAGTTTGTAGAGGTTTCAGTCCATAGTCGGCTGGCTCCAAGGCAGGGATGACAGACGGGCATTGCAGAGGAGAAACAATATGGCATGCACAAGGTAGCAAAGGCAACAAGGAGAGTTTTAAGAGTGTATTCCTGCCCCCTTATATAAAAAAAAATTTTTTTTGTACTAGAGATTGAACTCCGAACCTCGTTCTTGCCAGGCAGGCGCTGTGCGGCTGAGCTAAATCCCCGGCTCTTTCCCCCTTTATCTTATCCAGACTACCAGGACTAGGGTGGTTCTAAACCACTCACTCACATGTAGTGGTTTAGGAATCATACGCCCTTAATCCTCGCAGCACACATTCCAGGTTCACCTTCCTCTGACCAAAGGAGGCTTTGCGGGGACATCCAGACCCACAGCATAACAGGAAGGTTATGACACAGAGCTACTGAGGGGAAGAACATTTTAGGCAGAGAGATGGGCAAATACTAAGGCCTGAAAGTGGTCCGCAGTGTGGGCTACACTGAAAGAGGGGATTAGTGAAAAGTAAGGTGTAAAATGCCAGGCAGTCAGTTTGTAGGACATGGTAGCCCATGTAGGGACCTGATACTTACTGTCTTTTGAAATAAGATGTGAGGCTACCAGGTTTTAAATGGAGGGATGACATCTGACTTAAATTTTAAGCAAATCTAAAAAACAAGGGTTTCAGTTAAGTGACTAATACAATAAGTAGTTTAAAATTTACAAGTTAGACGTATGTGTAGGAGAAAGGTAAAAAGCGCTAAGGAAGAGTCCACAGTTCTGTGTCTGTCCTGCTAATGATAGGATTTCTATTGACTTAGGTATAGAAATATGCGACAGGATGTTTGGGGAATAAGATTAAAAATTCACTTTGTGGTAAATCATATTTTATTGAACTGGGATGTTACCAGTTATAGTTTCCAGTTAACCTGACACAGTATGAAATGTGTATCCCAATTTCAGAGATGTTTAAATCTTTAAAAATGTTGTTCAGAGTATGTATATACATGTATGAAAATGCCACTATGGCCAGGCATGGTAGCATGCACCTGTAATCCCAGCACTTGGGAGGCTAAAGCAGGAGGATTGACACGAGTTCCACCTGGGCTATGTAGTAAGTTTGAACAACATAGCAAGACCCTGTCTCAAAAGATCATCAGGACATATTAGCTGGGCATGGTGCACATACCTGTAATCCCAGCATTTTGTGAGGCTGAGGCAAGAGGATCCCTGTGAGTTCAAGGCCAGCCTACACTACGTAGCGAGTTTAAGGCCAGCTAAAACTACACAATCAGACCATCTCTTTAAAAAAAAAAAAATGCTATAGTGAAACTCAGTATGCTGTGTAATTAATACACCCTGATATGTTTTGGGGAAAACACTACTTTTCAGAATCATTAAGCTCAGATAGTGTGAAATAGAAAGAAAATGACTAAAGGGGGAAGTGGGAAGGGGAGGGGAAAGGAAATAAGGGAAAAGAAAAAATAAGAAAAGAGGAAAAAATGGAGACAAAGTCTTTGTAAATAGGGAAGGGTGAAGGAGGTGAAGGGAGGGCAGCGGTATGGGAAAAAAATAAGAACCAAGACATAGCACGTAAAGGTACAAGATTCCAATGATAAATGTAACTGTATGGTTTGCTTTAAATATACTAGTAAACTTAATGGGGGAAAAAAAGAATCATTAAGCTCAGTAATATTTGAGATGCCTAGTAGACATTCAGGTAGAAATGTTGAAAGGACTGTCGTATATATAAACATGTCATGCAGGGAGCAGTCGGAGCTAAAAATAATACCTTTGGAGAAACATGAGTTTTATGATGGATGAAATCACCAGTGGAAAAGATACATACAGATGAAGGAAAGAAGGCATTTGCTCTAAGAACTAAGCCACTTTGGTCAACTGAATTCAGGACAAAGAACTTAGATTTAGCTCATCGTTGACCTTGCTAAGATTTGGAGGAGGCGGTGCTTTTGTTTCCAAGAAGTGCTTGTTGAGACTCAGAGCTGAGAAGTGAATGATAAGAAATAGACAACCATGAAAAGATGTGGAAGTAGAATATTCCAGGCAGAAAACAGTTTGTGCCAAGAAGCCTAGTGGAATTAAGTTTGTCATTTCTGAGGAACAGGAGAAAGGGGGGCAGAGTGTCCGGAGTGAATGCATTGCTATTGCATTCTTTCTTATATGTCATGGTTTTCTTTTTCATAAATTTATATTCTTACATTAGACTAATCAACATTCTCTCCTCTCCTGTCCTCTCCTCTCCTCCCTCGCAGCACTAGTACCAGGGAATCTAACCCATGTATACTCTACCACTAAGCTACATCCCTAGCACTTTTTCTGTTTTGGGACAGGGTCTCACTGAGTTGCCTATGCTGGGTTTGAACATGCCATCTACCATGCCTAGCTATCTTTCAGTTTCTTAGGCTTTTTTTTTTCTAATTTCTTGAAATGAATTATTTCTAATTATGAATTATTCTTCTTTTTCAGTCTTTAACACGTTTCTAATTCTGTGTAATGATTTTGCTGTTATAATTTTAGTATTTCTACTTTGTTGTGTGGTAAACTGTTGTATTACTCTCGTAAAGTGTGTAGTCTGTTTATATATGTCATAATTATGTATATGTTTTACTAACAGTCTTTAATGTTTCTAATTCTGTGTAAT
This sequence comes from Fukomys damarensis, assembly GCF_012274545.1. NCBI lineage: Eukaryota > Metazoa > Chordata > Mammalia > Rodentia > Bathyergidae > Fukomys > Fukomys damarensis. The sequence continues at coordinate 18,522,591 of NW_022900943.1, read as the reverse complement.
GATTTTGCTGTTATAATTTTAGTATTTCTACTTTGTTGTGTGGTAAAATGTATTACTCTCGTAAAGTGTGTAGTCTGTTTATATATGTCATAATTATGTATATGTTTTACACTATTTTTATTATGCATTCTTCTTGTTTTAGTGGTTGCTAGAGCTTTTGACGTAAGTGCTTATTATCTTTAGCTTTAGCTTTCTACTGAACAGTTAAAAACCTTTGAGTACTTTGATTTTCATAACTTCTTTGAACTAAAAACTTAAAATTTGATCTTGTTTAAATGCCTCAAAATATTATTAATAATATACTAATTATACTTTCAGTATTTGTTTAGGATTATCTCATATTTCAACTTGATTTTTCATTCTTTCATGTGTTTTTTAATTTTATTTTCAGTACTGTACCCTGAACCCAGGGGCCTTATGCGTACTGGGCAAGTACTCTACCACTAAGTTAAATCCTCCTCCCTCCTTCTTGCATTTATCTTCCCTTTGGGGTTCCTGTCATTCTGCCAGAAGAACATTTTGTAAAATATGCATCAATTGGAATTTCTAGTGGAATACTCCATTTTTAGACAAATAATATTGTTTTGCTGTAAATCTTGAAAGTTGTATGTGCTAGGTATAAAACTACCCTGACAGATCTTTTCTCAGAATATTCAAAGTATAATGCCATTGTCTTCTAATGTAAATCTAATTCTAAATTTTCTTTGATAGTAATTAGTCTCTTTTCCTCAAGATACTTTAAGAATTCTTTGTGTGTTTGGTATCTTATACTTCCATATCATATTTAAGTATGGATTTTGTTTTTATTTATTTTTCTTGGTACTTAGGAGTTTGCTAAATATGGTTTGGTGTCTTTCATCAGTTCTGGAAAATCTTTATCTCTTGTCTTTTTGAATATTGGCACCAAACCATTCTCTGTTTCTCTTGCATCCTTCTAGAACTCTTACTAGACCAATAATAAGCTTTCTTAGTCATCTGTGTCTCTTCACATCTTTATGTTTTTCATCTTTGTGCTTGTGCTATTATTTCTTTGTTTTCTTGTTTGTATTTCCAGTGAGCTGCTTCTTTCTGTGTTTTGTCGTTGTTGTTTTGAGATGGGGCCTCCCAGTGTAGTTCAGGCTATTCTTGTACTTACCCTATAGCCCAGGCTGGCCTCCATGCTTCTTTCTCTTTGAATGTTATCTGTGCTAATTCTTTGAGGATAAGATATATTTCTCCAGAAGAAAGTTTCATCAGCTTGTCAGAGACTATTGGATACTTAAAAAAACCGGACTCATAGTCAGTATATACTTAATTCTCATCATGAGGTTAATGAACTTTGTACGTTATGTAACCTCAAGATATAAACCTATATAAGGCTGACTTTATGTTTCACAGTGCAGGCCATAGTTTGAGACAGGCAGTATTGCCTTGTCTCTAGTGGTGGCCATGAAGTATGCTGAAGGTGTACCTCTTTGGGAGTGGTTTTCTATTACACTCTCAATGTTGAGTAGCTCTAAACTTTGTCTGCAGTCTCTCTACCAAGAGATCATGAAAATGAACCCTCAGAGTCCCCTGGCTGGGCAGATGTCCTCAAGATGAAAGTCAGTTTCATTTTCTTCACTCTGGGTTCTCACCTGCACTACTAGCATGTTGGCCAGAGCTCCTTATCTTCATGCTAACTAATAAATGCATTGATGAAGATAGTTTTATTATTTTTAGTTGTCTATAGCAAGAGGGTCAATAAGGGTATTTCACTAGTCATTTTGCTCAAAGTGAAAATTCAAAACTACTTTTTAAAAAGTTTTGCAGTCTTATTGGAAGTATTCTGGTTACAATATAATCTTATATATACAGCATTTACAAATTATTGTCATTCAGGCATTAGATACCAATAATTTATCTTTTTACTACATGCTGCTGATTCCCAGTGAAGAAGATGGATGAATAGATGGGAGGTGTGGAGCAGTAGTACTTCTAAAAGGAAGAAATAAGTAAATACCCTTCTTTCAGATTCTATATTGCTTAATGTTCCTTTATAGCCATGTAATGTAACTCTCTCTGAATTCAGAGTGGGGTATGTATTGAGGAAACTTTGGGCCACCGGTCTGGGCGAGTCAGTTTTGATTTCTGGAAATGCTTATGCAGGAGTAGTCTTCATTCAGACATTTTCCATAGAGGAAATTTCAAGGGTTAACTGTTATGTGCTTTAGTACACCACATCTTTCTGAATTACAGTCCATGCATGTGATTGAAAACTAGCATAATGATTAAAGGAGAAATAGTTCCAGATACATGACTCTTCGGGTAGTGTTTGGGACTTAATATTGTCATTTGCTTTAATTTTAAATAGTTTTGAATGTTGAATTAGTAGTGACTGACATGTGGTCAGTTATAGTATTATCCCTAATGAGATGTCCAGGTTTCCTTCTTGGGAGGGACCAAAATATCAAAAGGAATAAAAATTACAGTAATCCTATCCTGACTCCTTTGGTACAAGTGAATGTTGGAAGTTTCATTCTAAACTAATGTATATGTTCTGAATATAAAGATCTTAAAATTATTTTTTAATTAGGTTCAGGACTTCTGGAAATCTTCTTATCACCCGTGAGATTGATGTGGCAAAAAATCAGTCCTTTTGGTTCATCAACAACAAGTCTACAACCCAGAAAGTAGTAGAAGAGCAAGTTGCAGCCTTAAATATTCAAGTGGGCAATCTTTGCCAGTTTCTACCCCAGGTATAAGAGAAATAAATGTAAACATGATGCCATATCAGAATGTAAATAGCTTTCAAGGGATAGTGTACTGATTACTATCTACACTGCACATAGCACAACACAAAACACTGTAGAGAGTACATTGATTTCTTTTTTCTTCTTTTTCCTTAGTAATGAGAGTTAAACCCAGGCCCTTCACAATGAGCTCCATTCCCAAACCTTTTTCATATTTTTTATTTGAAGGCAGGCTCTCAATAAATTGCCAAGTGGCCAGGGTGGGCTTGAATTTGTGGTCCTCCTACCTCAGCTTGCCAGAGAGCTGGGATTATAGGTGTCCATGGCCGAATGAAGCAGCCCCCCACCTTTGTTTTTTCTTGTTTTATTGAAGACTGGACCCAAACCCTTTGCATTGAGCTATGTCCCCAGCCCCATTATCATTTTTCTTTATTGTGAGACAAGCTCTCACTAAGTTTCCCAGTCTAATTTTGAATGATCCTCCTCCCTCAGCCAGCATTTTCATACTGACAGTTGAATGTAAAATCTCATATAGTATATTATTAATTTTATTAATGAGTATAAATTATAGTGTTTTAAATAGTGATATTAATTATGTAAATAGTTTTGATAGCTATATGCTTCCTTTGTAGAACCTTAAGATTTTGCCTGTGAACAGTATTTTAAAAATCATTTTAATGTATTTGTATAAAGTACTTGATATACTAAAGCTTGTATTGATAGGTGTACTGCTAAAATAGTTATATCTTGAAATTATTAATAAAAACTAAAAATCCCAATACAGCATGTTAAATGTTAAAATCAAATACTTAAGTTTGCCTTTAAATGCTGTTTAGTGACAGAATCATACTTCATTTTCTTTAGTAACAGTAGCGACTGGGTTAAATACATCCAAATCAAATACAAATCTGATATTTGAGATTTTTGCATTTACCAGCTTATGAAAGACTTGTTTCCAGAAGTAGAGGCTTGAAATTGCTTTCTTTAAATAAATAAATAAATGAGACCATTTCAGTGATGATTTGATAGGGTTAATCATTTTAGTCCAGGAGACTCATTTTTCTTTTATTCACAAAGTATATGTTATACTTACATAAACATTTCAAGTTGGAACTACTGCCACACAGGTTTATTAAAGTTTATCAAAAAGAAGAGCCAGGGATTTAGCTTACTCTACTGCAGCTGCCTGGCTCAAAAGTGCAAGGTCCTAAGTTCGATCTCCGGTACCAAAAAAAAAAAAAAAAAAACACCATATATGAACATTTGCATCTCCAAATTTGTTTTGTTTTGTTTCGTTTTCCTGTACTGTGGATCAAACCCAGGAAGTTCTAAGCAAAATTCCCATCCCTTTTTAGTTTATTTTGAAGTGATATCTCCCTGTTTTGCTTAGTCTGACCTTTACTGTGTGATCCTCCTGCCTTGGCCTCTTAAATTGCTGTCATTACAGGTATGTGCCAATCTGGCCAGCTCAGCATAAAGGTTTTTTTAAGTGAAATCTTTTTTCCCTCACTACTGGTGGTTGAACCCAAAGGCCTTTGCATGAAGCTACACTGTCACTTCTTTTTTGTTTTTTATTTTGTGGTAGAGTGTCATTAAAGATGGTAAATTGTCCAGACTGGGCTCAGAGTTGGCAGTCCTCCTGCCTCAGCCTCCCAGAGTGCTAAGATTATAAGCACTTTGTATCACCATGCTTGGCTGAGTAAAGTCCGTCTTGACAAATAATCTTTGAGTAAAATACATTTTTACTATATTTATAAGTGATAATTGTTGCAGGTGTTTAATTTTTGTGCTCTAGGACAAAGTTGGAGAATTTGCAAAACTCAGCAAGATTGAACTCCTTGAAGCTACTGAGAAGTCAATCGGTCCTCCAGAAATGCACAGATATCACTGTGAACTCAAAAACTTCAGGGAGAAAGAAAAACAACTAGAGGTATTTATAGACAACTTATTTCTACTGTCCTTTTCTGATTTCTGTGTCTTAAATTGTGGAATAGTGCGTTAGGATTAGAGTTGGGTTTAGGTTCTTATTGCTGACACTAAATACCCTTATACTTACAAATTAAAGGAGGAAAGGTTTACCAGTTGTAAAGTTTTGGGGTTTTTCTGTTTTGTTTTGTTTACCATTTGTAGAGGTTTTAGTCCATAATCTTCTGTCTCTAAGACAGATCACCATGGCAGAGGGGAAGCAGTCCATGTCAGGCAAGCTGCAAGCCTGCCTTCTTTCTGTCCCTTTTAGATTCCTCCTAGGCTATAAGCCTATTGTTTGGTGCCACCCACTCCTGGGGTGAGGCTTCTATTATCCACACCCAGAGGTATGCTAAACCAATTTAATCATCACACACCCTCAGTTCTAGTATCACACACTCCCATTCCAGCCACCTCGGAAAAGCCCCAGCAATGAGTACATAAGGCTTTGGAAGGATATATATAGTCCTAACAAGTAGTGAGTAGTAGTTTTATTCCCTGAATGAGTTATAATTCTAGTATCACACACTCCCAATCCAGCCACCTTGGAAAAGCCCCAGCAATGAGTACATAAGGCTTTGGAAGGATATATATAGTCCTAACAAGTAGTGAGTAGTAGTTTTATTCCCTGAATGAGTTATTTTTTATTTTGAGTTTTTATTTTGATTTTTTTTTTTTAAAAAACACAGGATTGTACTTGTTGACATTAGTTAAAGTGACAAGAATTAGAGTTGATTTGATAAGATTGCTTTTTTTTTAAAAAAAACACAGGATTGTACTTGTTGACATTAGTTAAAGTGACAAGAATTAGAGTTGATTTGATAATGTAAAGTTTGAAAAATGTGTTTCAGCAATACATTTTATTAATTGAGTTTTTAAGGAATCCATAGTAATATTTTTTTCTCTTAGGAAATTATATGATTCTATCATTCAGTTACTACTGTTAATCACCTACCATGTGCCAGGTACCATCTAAGGTTGTAGATAATACAGCAGATACAGATGTGGTGTTTAATATCTTGCCTCTGTTGAACCAGTTTTCTCATTGTATTTTTTTCAGTGTCTTGAAAGTAGACTTTCTAAAAATAACTTTATACATTTAATTGTGTTGTTTTTTAAATTACCAACCTTAAGAAATGTCCTTTTATAGTATGCTATTTGTTTTATTTAGTGGATCTTTTTTCACATCCCTGAACCTAAAATAAATTAGTATATTTTCAAAATGAAAAATCTTACAATTCTATACTTGATAATACATATTTAATTGTAATAAAATATTTTTATAACACTAATTCATTGAAGTTCCATAACCTAATAATCATAGTGCTACTTTTCATTTGAATATCATTTTATAGCTTTTGTTGATACAGGTTGAACATTCCTAATCCAAAATTTGAAATGCTCAAAAATCTGAAATATTTTTAGTGTCACATTGGTGCTCAAAGTGTTTGAAATTTTATCTGAGAATGGTGGCATGTGACTGTAATCCCAGCACTCAAGAGGTTGAAGCAAACCAGTGGAGAGTTTAAAGCTAGCTTGGACTACATATTGAGACCCTATTTTTTAAACAAATTTCAAATTATGGAGCATGTCACATTTTGGGTTTTCAGATTAGAGATACTCAGCTGGTAACATCTATGAAAATAATTCCAAAATCTGAAAAGTTTCAAAATCACAGACATTACCCCCCACCATGTTGTAGAAGGGCTCCTTAATCTTTATGAACAAATTGCTTCTACCCCTGCAGCTGGTGGGGGAGATAAATTTTATCTTTAAGCGAGATGAGTCAGGTTCAGAGATGTGACAGGGCTTTCTTACAGTCGCCTGACTAATAAACTGTAGAAACTCAACTAAAGTCTGTATGAGAATGTTAACTTTCAACCACTTCACAGTTTACCCCAAGTGTTACTCAGGCAGCATGTTTTCTTAGTGCATATACTGACTATCCTGAGTGTCGCTCGGGCAAGTGACGTTTCAACTAGTTGATTCTTGTATTGAATACAGTTTGATAAAATTGGCATTTTCATATTTCCTATTATCCTATAAAAATTTTTAAAATATGCAATTTTGGATCATTTTATATTTTAGTAATTGGACTAATAATTGGTTAACACAGTTCCTGAGAACTGTGGAATTCTTAATTGTGAAATGTTGCTACCATTATGTTTCACTGTTAAAAGATTTGACCTGTTGTCTTTTTTCAGTTAAACTAATTGTTCAACACATTTATTTTAGACCTCATGCAAAGAAAAAACTGAATATCTAGAGAAAATGATTCAGAGAAATGAAAGATATAAACAAGATGTAGAGCGGTTCTATGAACGTAAGCGACATTTAGATTTAATTGAGATGCTTGAAGCCAAAAGACCGTGGGTGGTAAGTGTTAATTATTAAAGGTAAAAGCAGTGAGGCAGTAAGAAGGCAGCAAGGCAGTATAAGGAAGGCAGTAATTACCTCACATTCAAGTCAGATGCTTTTTCATTTTTGCTCCATATACTGCACATAATAAAATTATGACTTCTAGTATATAGGTGTGTGTGAGTCAATGGTAAATCATTGCTCTTAACTCTTCTAGATTTAAGTCCTTAGCAAGTAATTCTTTGATTTTTTTGAAAGAAAAATGTTCATGATCTGAAAGTGTTTACACTTGTGAAAATTTTAAGTCATTATCCTCAGGTCACTGATAATTTATTTGGGCTATTGTCACTTATATTAAATTCATCTATAAATCATCTTAACTGTAGTCTTCTATTGGTGTTACATAATTTTCTTGAGGCTGGTACATTCTGATCACACTTGTATGATGAGTATTTTATTACCTAAGACCTAAGTTTCAGCTGAAGATTGCGTTCCCTCAATGCCATTACTTCTTAGTAGTTGGAAGAAAATAGTAAAAAATATTTTTGGGACCTGGGATTTAGCTCAGTGGTTCCACTGCCTGCCTTGCAAGTCCTGAGTTCATTTCTCAGTACCCAAAAAAAAAAAAATTTGTTTTAGGTTTTAAGGTTAGAATGAAATGTTTATTAATAGATTGAGAAAGAGTATTGTAGTATTCTCTCCTCTTCCCTGTTTCAAATTTTGTTATTATATTAAACTTTTTCCTTTCTTCAAACCTTCTGAAGTGGTTTCTCCCTGTACCCTTTTATTCTTTCACCCATTTTAATCTCTTGAAGTCTTTTGTTTGATTTCAGTGTTTAAAATTTTCCCTCTTTGACTGATTTGCTCTGACGTATTTGGGTTCTTACCTTTATATTGTACTCTTCAAATATGTTTTTTTCAGCAAAAATAAATATTAATTCCTGTGACATGATGCATTTTTACCTAGTGTCTAGGTATATACTTCTTCTTGTTTGCCTTCTGACCACTTTTCCCCCCATTTTTACCTTCATAATTCAGATTATTTTGCTTCCTTATATACCCCTGAATTCTTTATTGAGTGATTAGAGAAAATCTCATTATAATGCCATTAGAGTCATTTCTTAGGTTTGGTTTCTGCCTGTACCTTGATTTTAGTATATGAGCTAGTTTCAGCTACTTACTGTGTGTTACCTTCTATTTTTTTGTTTATGCAGTCAGGCTGGCCTTGAGCTCATTATGTAGTCTAGGCTGGCCTCGAGCTCACAGATATCCTGCTGCCTTAGCCTCTTATGTGCTGGGATTATAGGCATTTGCCACCATGCTCAGCTTACTTGTATTTTTTGAATTATTTTTAAGGAATATGAAAATGTTCGGCAAGAATATGAAGAAGTAAAACTAGCTCGTGACCGAGCGAAAGATGAGGTCGAAAAACTTAAAGAAGGACAGATCCCCATTACACTTCGAATTAAGGAAATTGAAAAGCAGCGTTGTGATTTGGAGGCTCAAATCAAACAAAAGGTACGTTTTCACTTTGGATAATGTGAGTTTTATCACAAACACAAAAAATACCTTGCAGTTCATTCAAAATATTTTCTGAGATTTACTGTATTTTGATAAAGAGTCTTATTAAGTTTCTAAGTTGCCCAAGCTGAACTCCAACTTGGGATTCTCCTGCCTACGCCTTTTATGGGGTTGGGTTTACAGGCACCCACTCCTGGCTTGAAATGTGATTAAGTACAAAATAATTTGTAATAGTATTCCTAGAAACATTGAGCTTCTTTTGTGAATTTATTACACCTGGCTTGTAGTTTTATATATATATTTACCCATTTGGAGGAGGATGATATAGAAAATCTGGTATTAGAATAAGTAGTGTACTCATTCTTTTTTATTTTATTTATTTATTTATTTATTTATTTATTGTTGTTGTTGTTGTTGTTGTTGTTGTTGTTTTGAGACAGGGTCTGACTATGTATTGAGACTGACCTGGAACTCACCGTGTAGCCCAGGATGGTCTCGAACTCATAGTGATCCTCCTGCCTCAGCCTTCCGAGTGCTGGGATACAGACATGCATCACCACGCCTGGCTTTCTTTTTTATTTTAAATTGTTACCAGTTGGGAATGTAGCTCAGTGGTAGGACACTTGCCAAGCATGCATGAAGTCATGAGTCCTGCCCCCAGTACCACAAAAATAAATAAAAAATTGTTTATGACCATGACTTAACATTTAGGGACTTTGGGATCAGAGGTCAATTATATTGAGAATGGTTTAAGAATATAGTAGTCTTCGGGAGGGATGGAGGGGTTGAAGGAAGGGCAGGATAATGGGGAAAATAAGAACCAAGATATATTATGTAAAGGTACAAGTTCCCAATGATGAATGTAACTATTGTATACATAAAATATACCAATAAATTTAATGGCAAAAATAAAGAATACAGTAGTCTCCTTTTATCTGATGAGGTACATTCCAAGACTCCCCAGCGTATGTCTAGAACTACAGATATTCTTGGACCCTATAGATTTTGAGTATCTTTTATACAAAATTCTTAGGACCAAAGTGTTTTATATTTCAAATTTTGGTGATTTTGGAATATTTGCATAGTCCCTAATCCAAAAATCCCAAATCTGAAACTTCTTAGGTATCTTGTTGGTGCTCACAATATTTCAGATTTGAGGGCATTTTAGATTGCAGAGTTTTGGACTATGGATGTTCAACCTGTATATACTATTTTTTTTCCTATACTTAACATACCGACGTATGCATGTTGAGCAATGCTAATTGAGTGAAAAAGGCCATGTCTAAGAATATAAAATCTAAAACAAAGGAAAAGAATCACTAATTTTGACTTTGCTAGTGTCAGGTCAGAAAAGCTTAATTCTACTATGGGTTAAAGTGACTTAGAATTATTAGGCCCAAGTCAAGAAGATTAAGTTACAGATTAAGAACAGTTAAGGATTTTAGGACTTGATTGGATCCAATTTTAAGAGAATTACTATTGATCATTTTAATTTTAGAGCAGGAAAGGATCATAGATATTGTTACCCAGACAAGTTTCTTAACTTTATAGTTAAGAAGACTAAATCCTAAAGATAACATGACTTCTTGAGGGATAGAGCTGATCATTTCACATTAATAGTGATTGGTTACAGGTAAGCTGTGGATCTGTAATTTCTTTTTTGGGTACCTGACTATACCATTAAACTACTTTTTTTTTTATATGGAAGAAATATGTACAGTGAATTTCAAGTCTCTTAAAGAATCATTTAAATTCCTTTTTTTTCTTTTGAGTTCCTAACAGAAGGCATTGTCAAATGTCTCTGAGCCTAATTTGTTTGGCAGTCTATGTAATCTGAGTATTTTAGAATTATTTTCATGGAGAAGTGTTTCTGAACTGTGAAGTAGCACATTATATTGTCCTATATTTTCTTAAGTAAGTTATTAGATCCCATAACCATGCAATAGAAATGAGATGGTTAATTTTGTTTAGTATCAGTATTATCCTTGTTCTTGTTTCCTGTTTCAGCAGAAAATCTTTTCCAATACTCATGAATGTTTTTAACGTTCCATGGAGGTTATGTAATGTTATGGGTAAGACACAGACTTTGAATTCACATAGAGCTATATTTTAAATCCCTCACTGTCATTTAAAAACAAAGACCTCATTTCTTTCATGTGTAAAAAAAAAAGCACCAATATCTGATCTAACTATCCTATAGTTAGGATCATAAAATAACGCAGGGAAATAAATATGAGGTAAATGTATGCATACATATTATAGCTTTGAGAGAATTTCTTATACTCGGTATTTTGGTGGAATGTAATTACAAATTTGGTTTGAAATAAATTGTGAGGAAGGCATTTTTGTAGGTTAACTTACGTAACAGTATTTGCATGGTTGGGACTACATAATTGGATTGGATTTTTAAGTAATGTTTCTCTTCTCTTACAGGCAACCGATATTAAAGAGACATCTCAAAGATGCAAACAAAAGCAAGATGTTATAGAAAGGAAAGATAAACACGTAAGTTTCCTGCTGGAATTTTTATTATTTTAATTTGAACCCTCCCCTCCCTGGTCTGGATAATGGTCAGATTCTTGTTTGGAAATTGTCCAAGATTCTCCTCATTCTTTATTTCTTATGTTAATTTGTGAAGGACATTTAAGATTTGAGTATATAGTAGTTGTGCAAATCACAGAGGAAAATTTCTCAAAACTACTAGTTTAGCTAATCTCACAAGTATACAGATTGTGCGGTTGGGGACGGAGGGTGTTTCCTGAGCATTGAACCCAAGGCTTTGCTCTACTGAGCTGCACTCTAACCCCTCAGATATAGAATTTAAGCCTTTTTTTTTTTTTTATGATTTTAGGATATTTTGAAGCATCTTTTGGACTTTCATTGTGTATTTATTGTTCTGTATATGTTTGAAAGATTTTGTTTCTTGTATTTGACTATGTCTCTCTCTCTCTCAGGTTTACTATAATTGTATTTCTCAAATGTTCTACATTTATTTACATAGTTGATGAATCCATTTTTCACGTGTATATACACTATCTCCTACAAGTATAGATGTTTTTCCTTTACTTACATTAATTTTTGCTACTTAGATTTTAAAGCTTTCTTTGTTCTTTCTGCATCATATTTTACGTATTATAAAATAATATGTGCTTTTGTTTTATTTTATTTTGTTTTTATATTTTTATTTTGAGACAGTTTCAAGTTGCCCATGCTGGGCTCCATCACCCTGCCTCAGTCTTCCAGAGAGCTGGGACTGGAGGTGTGCACGATCATACCCCACTTGAATTTTTTTCACTTTGGTGTAAAATCCTTCCTGTCAGTAAAGGAGTTTAAAAACAGTGGACTCTTGACTTTACGAACTCAGTTCCTTCTTGAGGGCCGGTTGTAAGTCATGTTGATTGTAAGTCAAGACTGTTTTTCTCATAAAAAGTAAAGGAAATACCCATGCATTCTAAACCTCCCAAAGCACCCCTTTTGTAACACTTTTCATAATAAAAAAGGGTTGTAAGGGGCCAGGGATTTAGCACAGTGGTTCTGTGCCTGCCTTGCAAGCACAAGCTCTGAGTTCTATCCCCAGTAACCAAAAGAAAGAAAGAAAGAGAGAGAGAGAGAAAGAAAGAAAGCGTGCATTGTAGAATGTACGTAATTTACCAGAAACAATAATTTTCCTGGTGTATTAACCAAAAAGTTATAGAATGTGGCTAGTTTACTGGAAGCAACAATTTCACAGCATACTCACCATTCAAGTTGACATCCTTGACTTGCAGGAAGAGAGGATGAAATGGAAGGTGGTGGTTGTTTGGAAGGAGAGTCCCTTCCATAAGCACATCAGGAAACTGACTCTCTGGTGTCCTTTCTCTCCTTGAGAGAGTCTAGCCCACTGGGACCAGCTTCTGGCCCACTAGGTTTCAACCTTTTCAGAACTAAAAACTGGTCTAAGGTTGTCGGTTTCTGTCTTTTCTTTAACACTGTCATGACACTGTTACTAAGTAAGTGATTGCAACTATTGGCTTTTTCTCTGTCTGGGTGAGTCTTCTCTACAAATGTTTGTAGCTCTGTCCATTTTTCAGCATTTCCTTTATTTCAGAAGAACTTTGCTGCACTAATTGTTGATACTCCCCCTCTTCAGAAAGCTCCTCAGCTGCCCCTCTCTGTTGCTCATCCAGAAGTTACTGAATCTCCTCTATAAACAATTCCTCTCAATATTCCTCCCCCAGTTCTTCAGCATCACCACTATCTACTTGTAAGTTTTAATGACAGTGTCATCAACCACACAGTCAATTGAAGGCTCAGGCTCCTCTATGCAGCCTTCAAAGCCTCTCTCCTGTATAACTTTAGGCCATACTTTCTTCCAGGCAGATCTTAGTGTCCTTAGAGAGACCTTGGCCCAGGATTTCTTAGTTAACCCTGCACAGGAAAGACCAGCATTCGTGTCATTACTCAAGGTTTTGGTTGTAAGTTAAAACTAAAATTTTGGTTGTAACCCAAGTTGTTCATACGTGAGGCTGGTCATAACTCAAGGGTCCACTGTAGTTCACATTTGCTGTCATGTTTTCTACTTAAAGCTTTTGTTTGATTCCTTGTACTACTCTTTCTACTTACTATTGCAATTGATCATTGTTTTTACTCCATTTTTATTCTGTAGTTTGAAAGTTGTTTGTTCTATACCTATTCTAGTGCTCTTAAAGTTTAATATATTTATCTAAAAAAAGTTTGAGTTACTGGTATTTTTATTCTTTCACTTAAGGTAAAAATCTTAGCATGCTTTTGTCTTCTTGTCCACCTCAATTTCTCTATTAGAAGTTTGACTTATTGAGCTGGACGTGGTGGTGCACACCTGTAATCCCAGCACTCGGGAGGCTGAGGCAGGAGGATCGCTGTTAGTTCGAGACCAGCCTGGGCTACTCAGTGAGTTCCAGGTCAGTCTCAACTACATAGTGAGACCCTGTCTCAAAAAACCAAAACACAAAATTTTTTTTTGACTTATTACCTTAAATGTTACTTTACCATTTGTATTTATTTGGATTTAATAATACGTTTATTGGTTTATTTGATGATGTTGCTTCTTATATCACATTTCTTCTGGTTTCCTCTTATGAGAAGGTGGGGATTCCTTTATTTTTTCCTTGTTAGACTATCTTTTGTAGGTCTTATAGAGAGGCAGTTAGTAAATTTTCCGAGTCTTTGTATATCTGAAAAGATCTTTTTCAAAACACTCCTCTGCACTGTTACATGATTAGATAGTAAATTCTAAGATAGAAAATTTTTTTCCTTAACATTTAAGTAATCTTGCCTCAGTGTTCTCTTGGGTCCTGTGTTGCTCCTGAAAAGTAACACATAGGAATAATCAGAGACACACTAGAGCTATGTACAAAAAGTAAATTGAATTAGATTCTGAGTGTGGTGAGAAACTATGAAAAAGGCCTTGAAAGTTTTTAAACCAGGGATAAACAGTATTTCTAACATTTAACATTTAATGAATACTAGTGCTGCCATTTATTGAAATAAGGATTACTAGAAGACAGGAAATAATTTTATTTTGACTATGTAAATTTCTGTATAATTTTGAACCTTGTTGTGTCTCTGAGTTTTATTTATTTATTCTTTAATTGTTTTGAGTTTATTGGTACATTCTAGGTATACAGTACAGTTACATTCATTTTTGGGATCCTGTACCTTTACATGACAGGTCTTGGTTCTCATTTTTTCCCCTTGTCCCTGCCCTCCCTTTACCCCTCCTCCCCTCCCCATTAACACATACTTTGTATCCATTTTTTCATTTTCTCATATTTTTTTCTTATTACCTTTCCCCTACCTTTCCCACTCTCCCTACACCGTTAGCCCTGTTCTTCCCATTTTACAATGTCACTTATCTCATTAGGATCTTATGTATATATTAGTTTATTCACACTAGAGAAACTATTTGGTATTTACACACATGTGACTTATTTATTTCACTTAGGAGTATGTCCTCAATATGCATCCATTTTCCTGTAAATGGATCTAATTTCTCACTCTTTATGGCTGAGTAGTATTCCATTTCAAAAACCACATCTTCTTTATCCGATCTCCAACTGATGGGCAAATGGGCTGTTTCCAAGTTTTAGCTATTATAAATTGTGCCTCTGTAAACATGAGTGTGCATATATATCACTCTGGTGTGATTTCTTTTAATTCATTCTTTTGGAGATACCCAGAAGCGGGATGGCTGGGTCAAATGGAACCTCTAGTCCCAGCTCTTTGAGGTATCTCCATAATGATTTCCATAGTGGTGGCACCAGTCTGCATTCCCACCAACAATGGAGAAGGGTTCCTTTCTCCCCACAACCCTGCCAACATTTGTTATTGGTTGATTTCTTGATGTCAGCCATTCTTTGTGGGGTGAGGTGGAATCTCAGTGTTGTTTTCATCTGCATCTCTTGAATGACCAATGATGTGGAACAGTTTTTCATATATTTGCTTGCTGCTTTTGCTTCTTTGTCTGAGAAATGTCTGTTCATTTCAGATGCCCTCTTTTGAATCGGGTCTTTATATTTGGGGGGAATGATTGTTTTGAGTTCTTTATAGATTCTAGGTAATAGTCCTTTGAGGAGCAGCTGGTAAAAATTTTTTCCCCACATTGTAGGTTGTCTCTTAGTTCTGTTGATGGTTTCTTTTGCAGTGCAGAAGATTTTTAATAAGATGAGATCCCAGTTGTTGATTCTTTCTGCTAGTTCCCATGCTACTGAGGATTTGTTCATAGTCTTTTCCTATGCCAATGTCTTCAAGAATTCTGCCTAACTCATTATCTTCTAAGAAGTTTAGTGTTTCTGTTTTAATATTTAGATCTTTAATCCACTTGGATTTTAATTTAGTGCATGGTGAAAGATAAGGGCCTAGTTTTAATCTTTGGCAGATCCAGTTTTTCCAACACCATTTATTAAAGAGGCCATCCTTCCTCCAATGGGGACGGTCAGCTCCTTTGTCAAAGATGAGGTAGCTGA
>NW_022900943.1:18484073-18506553 GCF_012274545.1 Fukomys damarensis | reverse complement strand
GAAGGCTAGAAGGTACCTTGAGAACCTCTTGGAAATTTGTATTGAAACAGGTGAAATAAAGAACGAAGAAGCAGACAGACTGTAGAAGCAATTTACTTCTAAACAAGTCAGCGTTCTCTATGTTGTGCACCAGAGAATTTCATTTAATGCATCAAGTATTCACTCGGAAGAAATACTGAATATGCTAAGAAGTTTTTACATTCAGCTTTTGCTATAAAGTTTCACTCTAGTCAACTGAAACATTCTTTGAGTTTTCAAAGAGAAAAAGCAAATACAACCACATCATTTTCTTTAAACACAGACCATGTTATTTAACACATGTACCCATAACCCAGGAATAATGTAAATAAAGGAGGAGAATTATGAGTAATTTTGTATCAACTGAATATATTTGTTAGATTTTCATATATTTTGAATATTTGGTGAAGAGGTAGAACATGGTGTATAGATCCAACAAGTTCAGACAGTAAAGTTACTATATTTTACTTCACTCTTTTGGTGCTGGGAATCAAATCCAAGACCTATGTGCATACTAGGCAAGCCTTCTACCATACAGCTACCTCCCCACACCGGACAATAAGTTATTTTAGTATAAAGACATAAGGGTCAGGCTAGGGGCTAGATTGAAACTATTTAAGTTAAAAGTTAAGTTCCCTCATTATTCAGGGTTCACCCCATTCCTGGAAGGAAGTCTGTCATGGGTTGAACTGTGACTCTCCAGGATACATTATTCTGAGGTCTTAGGCCCAGTACTCAAAATATTTCTGTATTTAGAGGTAGGGCCTTTAACAAGGTAATTAAGTTAACATGGGGTTGTTAGGTGGCTCTAATTCAATATGACTGGGGTCACAAGATGGGATATCTGGATGTGCTGGTCCAGAGGAAAGACCAGGTACAGACATAGCAAGAAGACAATGATCTGCGATCCTAAGAGAGAAACCAGGAGAAACCAACCCTGCCTATACCTTGAACTCGGGACCACTCTCTGATGTTAATAAATAGGTAAGTAGCTGTATTTATTCTTATTTTCTAGATGACAAAACAGACCTGGAGAACTGAAGGAACTTTCTTAAGGTCTCATATTCCGTGGGGGCGGGAATTTGGGTCATCCGTACTCCAAGGTCCCTGGGTCTGTTTTAACTCTGGCCTGGTGTCCCTCTGTGCCCTTTTCGGGGATTTCTTCCCTCTATTATTTACTAGTTTTCCTCTGTCTTCCTTTCTGTCAAGTATTCCATGGGCTTTGTTACCTAAAGTAGTCTTCTGCAGTAATCTACCAAACGTGGCTGTCTTTGAGGGTACAGCTTTTCACTTCTTTTTGCTATCCTTCTTGGAATCCTTGAGAAAGGAAGGATAAACTACCAACTTTCTCCCAGGAAAAATGTCCATCCACACAGTGTCTTGATTACAAAGGACTTTAGCTAAAACTCAAAGCTAAAACTTCAGCTATCACTGATTTATTCTCTTGAAATAAAAAAAGATACCTTGCCACAATTCCTTTTCCTAGTGGTCTTGCTAAATAAGTGGTTATTCTTATGTGTCAGGGGATGCTTATGGATAGATACAAGACTGACTGATCTGCTCATTTCATAGGCATTTTTGAGTGCCTCTCATGTATAAGGCACAATACTAAGTCCTGTTGGAATTTAAAAGTGAATTTTATACTAGCCTGCCCTTAAGATGTTGCCAAACAAGAGTCAGTAAAACTCAACTTTGCTATTTTTGTTAGAGTTATCTCTTTCCATTAGATTTAGTGTGGAAAGTCCATTAGAGTACAGCTGCTGCAGGTTTCTTGTTAAAGTTTAGCCTGTTCCACGTACAGGTTATATACACACCATAGTCTTATCTATAGGTAGACCATAAGATACAGCACAATGTAACTTATCTTCATATTTACTATCATAATGATTCTTCTATGAGGATCCTTCAAAAAATATCTCTATGAGTTTAGTACCAAGGGCATACTAAATACTGGATTAAATATTGTGCTTTGATCCAACTGATAAACCAAATGAATGAAGGGGGCAGTGAAAAAGATCCACTCCATTATAGCATGTTTATCATTGAAATTGTTTATACTTGCTGATATATGATGATGACCCTATGATCAACTTTTAGTCTGCTCTATTGCAGCTTCTACATTTTTTATAGCATGCAGTCTCTGATTGCCTACATGGCAGACACACTGCTTCCTCTGTTTTTACCTTAAGAATACCATGAGCCATGTTTCACAGATGAATTTTCCATCTTTGATTTAGCTCTAGAAAGCTTGGAGTCTCATATGCCTCTTCTCCTGTTTGCCAGTACATTATGTATATAAGGCCTCGTCCCTGAATCCAATTTAGATGATCATTATGTTCTACTTTTTGTCCTTTTCTGCTTTGTTTTTAACCCTATTTCTAGGGTTTGCACACCAATTTTGTGAGTCTTTTTGAGTTCTGAAATATATATATATATATATATTGCTAAAAACAGAAAGGACGCTTTTCAGTTCACCTAGTCATTTAGCCTATGTTGAGTAGAATAACATGCGTAGTGCATTCTATACACAGACATAAATTTACACACTTAGTTTCTTTTTTTTTTTTTTTTTTTGGTACTGGGGATCAAACTCAGGACCTTGCACTTGCAAGACAGGCAGCAGAACCACTGAGCTAAATTCCCAGCCCAAATTTACACATTTCAAAATGCAACAAACAACCTAGGATGCTACTCTGGGAGGTTTCCTTAAGAAATGGCACTGTGTGGCATAACTCACTCACCTACCCCAGTAGTGTGATCTCCCTTTGGTCCTGTGTAGGAAGTGGGAGTTTCTCCTCGCTTCCTGTGCCAGCTGCTCCGGTTTCTCTTCTCCTGAGTAAAGGCACATTCATCTTGATCAAAAGTGCATTGTCCAGGTGGAGGTGGGAGGCTCTCTGCAAGGAAACAGCAGGTGTTGTAATCCCTGAGACACTTTCAGTGAATGTGCATGCCACGCTCCCTGGGAGTTTGCACCATATGTCTGAATGTTGTCTGGTCACATGTCACAGTGGAGAGGCGGTCGCCCACCCTGAGGGCAGCCCATATACCATGGTTGGACCTCCAGCTACAATCTGTGGCCCGCCATGGCTCCTGCCACAGGCGTAGAGAACAGTCAAAATGCTACATTTAATATTGGGATACTGTGAGAAAGACACTTCCCATGTGGTAAAGGTATTTGGGAGAATGAGCTCGCAAAACTCTGAAAACTGGAGGTGTACTGCCTTTATGAAAATATGAAAAATAATCTAATTACATAATGCAGGAGCTGTCTTTAGAAGTCTGGGATGAGTGAAGGACATCCTCATAGCAATTCTACACCTGCTTTGGAAGGGAAGAAGACATATGAAAGAACCAAACAGAGTTCTGGAGACTTAGCTATGTACAGCAAGGGGTTTAATTTCTCTGACTCTCAGCATTCTTATGAACAATGCGGGAACATTCATGCAGTTTGTGAGGGTTAAATGACATGCTCTGTATAAAGTATTTAAACACAAAGTTCTTAATAATTATTGGCAAGACAAATATTAGGAATTATTATTTTGCTAGGGTATTATTTACCATTTTCAAGGAGAAATATTTGTCTTTGAATCTATCTTTAATAACTTGCATAATTATTTGTACTAAAGGGTAAATTTTAAGAATTACCAACCCTAGAAGAGCACGCCCCACAACTTACTGGGGACTCCAAATTGTCTTTTGATTAAATAAATATGGCTATTACTGTCCTGTACTACACAGTTCTCTATTTTTAAAGAAAAGAAATAGTTATTCCATGATTTAGGATGCAATATAATTAGTAGATTAAGCTCAGTGATCTACATTGAGGTATGGAACATTTTGTCATAGGACACTGTATCCATAGCTGGCTACCATGACTTTATTTTGTCACTATCATTGGTGCTTCGTTTACTGTTTCATTGTCATTTAATTCATTTTAAAAGTATATATTTTATTAACATTAAATATATTTGAATGTTTATGTTTTTTAAGAATTTCATTAATATGACTTGAAAATATGCTTGTTTTGTTTGTTTGTTTGTTTGTTTGACACAGAGTCTTGCTATGTAGCCTAGGCTGGCCTTGAACTCACAGCAATCTTCCTGCCTCAGCTTCCCAATTGCTGGGATTAGAGAAGTGTGCCACCACACCCAGGTAAAACATGCATTTTGTGAGATGCAAATGACAACAATATTAACCATGATGATTAAGATAGAAGATTTTTTTGAATGCACCATTTTGTGCTAGGTCCTATACCAGGGAACATATATATATTATCCCCAATATTCAGGAAGGTGTTACCATCTCCCTTACAAAAAGGGGCTGAAATCACATGTGCAAAGATGCACAGTACCCATGAACCATTATTTCTAAGTTTTGAAGCAGACTACAAAGTTCTGTATATTGAGGTGCTTCTAGCAAGAAAAGAAAAGCATGGCATAAATAAAGTACACCAAGCTCTTAGAGAAACTAGAAAGGTCACATACGTGCCAGGGAGACAAGCAGGTGAAATAACTGCCTTCTTACCTGGAGACCAGCAGCTTCCTGATTGTACTGTAATATCATCTAGGGCTACAAGTCCACAGTCCCAAAAACTTTTACATAGGCTCATGAAGACTACCTGCAATTGATAAAGTTATTAATTTTGTTAGCTGAAAATGGGAAATGCTTACAGCCTGCAGTTTTCTTAGCATGATTTACCTGAATAAACAGGTAAAAACGCCTCTCCATGGCCCCTATGAATAATGGTACAGACACAGTGGCATGAAGAACGGCTACCATTGGTATAGGACCCTAGATCATGTATATCATTTTAAGCAGAGTCAACCTCATAGTGATGTATTGTGTAGACCTCACAATGATAACACCCAAACTGGAGACATTCTTTAAAGAATTGACAAGTAACACAGAGGTTAACTAGAGACGCAGAAAAACCCATCAGGTTTTTAATATTTTTCCTAGATAATCCACAAAGTGCATAACAAATTGAAAGTTTTCCAATCATTTTTTGAACCTTCCCAGTGCAAACACTATTTTAAATGTCTTTCTGGCAATGTGCTTTATTTACATTGTGAACCAAGTCCCAGTAATTTGCCATCTGGAGACTTATGTTTATTTCTAAGACAAAGATCTATGTTCCTGGTTGGTACTGCCAATAAAAGCCCTAACTGCAGTTACTTTATCAGTCCAAACATTTTTATTGTTGTATGTGAAGGAACAACAAATCTGCACTATAAGTATTAAATTCAGTGCAAGACAGCCAAACCTTGGATTTCTTCCCATTAGGCCAATTTAAAAGGCTACTTTTCATATCTAGTATACTCAAAACGCACTTTTAAAAATATTCATATTAGATTTTCATTATCCTTGGGGTTTATAAAACTGCTTCATGTGTATAACATAACATTTAATTAGCACAAGCTCATATAGTCCTTCAACTACAAATCTCAATTCAAAGGCAGACAAGAGATGATAAAAGCAAAAACCCAACTTATTAATAATGGGGACGTTTGAGTTTTTAGGTTCCAATATGCAAAATATTCTGGGTTTAATTTGTTATCAGTAGAATCCTTTTGCTCTTTGATGATCTGATTCATTAGACTACAGCATTTTTTTAAAATAAACTTTTAAGTGATATGACAGCTCACCAGTATGTAAAATATACAATGTCTTAAGGCAAGATCCTGAGAATAATTATTAATTGTACAATACATGAAGGTTTACTTGCACTGTATATATGTTGCTTTACATTAATGGGGAAGTTTGAGGATATAACAATGTATTGCTATAGGTTTTTTTTTCCCTCCTGTTACTTTTTCATCTTTAGAGATTCCAGATGAACTGAATATATAAAATATTTAATTTGCAGGATTTATGCCTGGGAACTTATTCCCCACTTGGAAAGCAAAGGTCTGTGTAATTAGCTCCAAATGCTTTCACATTTTACCAGCAATTTTTATTGTTATATAGAAAAGAATATTAATTTTTCTCATAACTTACCAAATTAATTGTGCTATAGAAAGAAAAGTATTGTCCTTTAAAGCTGTCCTTTGTGTCAGCTTTAAGGTCTATTTTTCAAAAGTATAGTAAAAAGTATTTTTTCCAAAATGAATATGAGATAGTGAAATGATTCACTATTAAATCTTTTTCTGCATAAAACTCAAATATTTAGTGTGGTGATGTAGTCTACAAAGGAGAAATACTAATACAGTTTCATATTTTTCTATAGCATTATTTTATAGTGGCTATAAAACCAAACAAGTGTGCAAGCAAGCAAACACATGAAACAACCAAAAATTTCAAAAGTACAGAAAATAAAGTATGACACAACAATCTAAGAAAAGAGGCCATTATTAGATCTAACAGTTGTGACTATTATTCAGTAGTAGAGAAACAGATTCATCTTATTATATTAAGTGGGGGGAAAAAGCTGATTAAAATAAGAAACACTCATGACTTAACTCATCTAGAAATACATTTTTTTAAAAGCCTGGAAAATTTCCCAAATGTATGTTTGTTCAGTTCATAAAATGATGAGTATTTGACGGTTCCCCCTATTTTCTAAACATTCAGTACTTCTCCCATTTGTATTTGAAGAAAAGCAAAATGAGTCAGAATATCTATAATTAAGATGCAGAGTAATAGCTGGGCCTGATGGTGGGTGCCTATAAACCCAGGACTCTAGGAGGCTGAGGCAAGAGGACTGCAAGTTCAAACCCACCATGGACAACTTAGAACCTATTTCAAATAAAAATAAATGAATACATGAAAGAACGGAGGATAGAACGTGAAGGCTCTAGGTTCAGTCTGCAGTCGTCATTCAGTGTCTCCCCCACAGAAGGTGACAAAGAGGGAATCAGCCATTGTCTAAATTCTTAAAGGGGCCACCCTCTTCTTTATTGACAGATTTGTTTTTAAGATCAGTGTTTACGTTGTTCAGGTAGGGTAGCACACACCCGTGATCCCAGCAGCTGTTCTGGATGCTGAGGGAAGAAGATTGCAAATTTGAAGCCAACCTGGGCAATTTAGAGAGACTCAGTCTCAAAATAAAATGAAGGAATAAAGAGTTGGAGCTGTAGCTCAGCACTCACTATGGATCACAATAAAATAAAATTAAAAGCAATGTTATGTCATGTTAGGCAGTATTTTAAAGCAAGTAAAATATGTAATGAGTGAAAACAGCCAGGTGTGGTGATGCACACCTGTAATCCCAGCATCGGGAGCCTGAAGTAGGAGGGTCACTGTGAGTTCATAAACAGCCTGGGCTACACAGTGAGTTCAAGGTCAGCCTGAACTACACGGCAAGACCCTCTCTCTCTCTCTCTCTCTCTCTCTAAAAAAAGAGGGGAACATAGCTTGAATTCATATTAATATCTCTTTAGGAGGAAGACAAGATGATGGAACAGGTAAACTGGTGTCCCTAGTTTTACGCAAATCTCTTAAAAGTTAGGGTAAAATTAAATATGTGGAAATCCATCTGTTTTAGTGCACTGAAGTGTTCGGTTCTGAGGTGCAGTACTAGTAATACTTAAGAATTTTTAAAAAATAACAGTCAAGTAAGGGTCAACACATACTACCTTACTCTTTTTTTTTTTTGTTTTTGTTTTTGGTACTGGTGATCGAACTCAGGTCCTTGTGCTCGCGAGGCAGGCGCCAGAACCACTGAGCTAAATCCCCGGCCCACTACCCTATTCTTTATTAATTTTTTTTTTATGGTGCCAGGGATCAAATTCAGGACTTTGCATTTGCGAGGCAGGCGGTGACGTCACTGTGCTAAATCTGCAGCTCATCCTACTTTTTATTGTACCAATAAGACACTGTACACACTCTTTTATCCACGGCAGGCCAGAAGTCTTGGCACTGTAGATGATTCTTTGCTGTGGGATGCCCTGCGTATTGCAGAATGTGTAGCAGCGTCAGGGGGCTCTGCCTGAAGCCAATGAGTGGTTCACTTGCTCCTAGAACGAACAAGTGTGTCTGGCCTTCACCGGCTCTGCTTTACTCCGCTATCCCTCACTCCTCCATTAACCTGCCTTGCCCGAAAAGAAGAGTACAGGAAAACATCAGAGAACACCATCTTCTCAGTAATTGTCCTTTAGGCTCACAGGAATGCTTGGGGACCTGTGGACATTTGCATCACACAAAAAGAGAAATGATTACTGCAAGAATTAATGGCCAGTATGGCGCCATCTGCCTGTGGCGGAAATGAGACTCCCTTAAAGCCTGGTGTAGTAAGCTTTTGCGCCTGTGGCCCCTGGCAAGATGGACTTTGGGCGAAAGCCCTCCACCTTCCAACGTGCCAGCTTGGTGCCAATCTAGCTCTTTCTTTTCCCATCATGCTGTCTCTCCTGCTACTGACCCCATCTGGTGACAGCAGAATCAGACTTAAATAAGATAGGGGCTCTCATGAAGAAAGGCATGGAGGAATTCTTGGGAATTCTATGACCGGTTATCCATGAACAGGGACAGCACGGCTTTTCTTCTCTGTCCACTGCCAACAGTGTATACAGCACATTCTCCCCCAAATTCCTACTCATACTGCAAGGGCCAGGTGCCCTGTGACAGCACTGGGGACCCTGAGATAGTTGCTGGTCCACACACTACGTAAAGAGCAATCCCCTAAAATACAAGGAAAAAAAGTTTCAACACATTTCATACTCATGACCTAGTGAAAAAACACCAGACCCTAGCCCACCAGAACAACTCCATAAGAGTTTATCCCTTTCCCTTGTTAATGGGCTAGCGTGATTTACGGTCTCAGCTGCGCCACCTCCAGCATTTCTTCTTAAGCTCAAATCCCTTCCCCATTTTCCTCTCCTTCTCAAAGCCTTTCCCTGTAAATCCATGCTGTGGCCTCAGTTTTAATGTCCATCTTCACGGAAGCAAGCTCCCACGTGCTTTCAAGATTTTTCACAGTTATGTACTCCAGATGCCAGTGTCACCCCCGAGTCAGGACAGTCTCTGGAGATGTGAAAGTCTCCAGCAATCGGGGTCAAATATTCCTTGGGGAGTGAAATCTCCTGGCTGAGAACTACTGATGAAGAGGAACGTCAAGAGTTGTGTAGATTATAAAACTCCCCTTCCAAGTTCCTATGATAGGCAAACTCTGTGCTGGGTACTTTTGGATCTGTTACCTTTTCTACTTTTATTAAAAAAAATTTTATGGATACATTTTACATATACATAATGGTCACATTCATCATAAGGAATTTGTTCCTGTACATGATAGATCTTCCTCCATTTTTGGGGGTATTGGGAATCAAACATGGGTCCTTGACCTTGTGAGGCAGGCGGTGGAACCACTGAGCTACATCCCCAGCCTTCCCCCCAATTCTCCTCCCCTCCCTTCAACCCCTTTTCCCCTCCTTATTTACAAAAAAGCTTAGCTTCCATTCTTTTCCTTCTACTCTTTTTTTGTGCCTTCCTTTATTTTGTTGCCTCATTTTTAGATTCTCCCTTGATTTCAACACATTTATTCTCCCTCCTCAGAATGACAGTTTTTTGCTTTTTAAAAATGGACTCTCTTCCTCTCTTCTTTTCTCCTTCTACCAGATCTTTTTTCTAACAAGCAATGAAGTATCCTCAAGCCCTGGAAACGAAAGGTAAAGGAGCAGAAAGGCAAGGCAGGTGTCCTAAAACTCAAAGTGAATGATCAAACCCTAGATTACCAAGGCTTTGGTGTTCCAGTTTCCTGCTTCTGAAAATTGTAATTGTCAAAGGCGATAAAATCAGCTTTGTGCTTTCATCTTTCTCCCTTTCAAAATATAATGATCTACTCTCTAGAAACAATAAAATGATGAGTAGCAGAACCTAGAATGCAAACTTTCCTTACACGGCATATTCATAACTCTCTTCTGAAGTTTGTTTTTCTTCATTTTCAGGGGAGTGAGAGAGGGTTTGTGGAGAATTCTATTCACGGGGCTGTTAGAGAGGCCAGACCATTCCATCCTTAGATCAGTAAAAATTCAGAGTTCTCAGTTAAAGTACCCAGAAAAGAAAAAAGGAGATAAACAGTATTTATCAGGAATGCCTTTTCTCAAGACAAATCTGCTTGAGTTTTTAAAGGAATTAAGGCTGTTGATTTTTATGTTATGAGGTGTCACAGTTTAAGAGTTACCCAATGCAATGACTATGATTTTGCCGAGAAAAGAAATCAAATTTTGCAGGGAGCTGTACTTGTGTAGTTAAAAATGGTTGTTTGCATTAAATAGCTAGACACTGGGCTGGGGATTTAGCTCAGTGGTTCCACCACCTGCCTCACAAGCACAAGGACCTGAGTTCAATCCCCTGTAACAAAACAAAACAAAACAAAACGAAAATAGCTAAATACTGGCTGAATTAACTGGGTTTCCACTGTCTTTTACAGTAGTTTCCACGGCCTTCTTGGTATACGGAGAGACAGGTTGTTGGGTTAATTCACCACTGCTTTACCAATTGAATAGTCTCAGTTAGGCCTATAATTTGCATGTGAATGACAGTTCCCATAAATGGCTTTCTATCTTCAGATAGAAACATTTCCAGCCTGGGCTAACAATAGGACAAATTACTGAGGTTCACCAAATGACTCTAGTTCAGTTCTTATTATCAGTAGTAGACTTCAGCTATGTAACAGACAATTAGCTTCTGGGTTAAATTTAACTTTTCTCCTGGTGAGGTTGAAATCCTTTTAAATCTTTTGCATAGATAAATTTGGATACGGTGACTACAAAGTCGGTGGGATAATTATTTATAAAATTACCATAATCCAGTCAGTGAAATTCCAGAGCCTTTCATTAAGATGTTATTCACATGGGTACAGGATATACAATATAATGTAATTGCATCCATTTAACTGTTTAAAAATGAATTATAATAGAATTTTAAAATACAAAAGCATAAAGCAAAAACAATACAAAAAATCCAAAATTCAAATAGTACTTTGCAGAAAGGGCGGGATTTTCCAAAAACCCCTCAAAACAGGCTAAAAGGAACTCTATCTAGAAAAGGGAGTGTGAGATCTTAGTGTTCTTAGAACCTGGCCCAATTTGGTAAAATAGTTCCCAAATTTCAATAGCGTGCCTCCTGCAGATACTGTATTTGGTTTGCATATTCCACAGATGGCTCAATGACCATAGGTTTTTAAATACTAAGTCTTTAGCTGACCAACGCTTTTTTAAAAGGCCCATCTGTTTCAATTTTTTTCTTTCCTACAGACACATCTGATTTGATTTAACTTTTAGCTTTGACAAGCAACAAAGATTGACCCGCTTCCAGCTTTTCCCTGTGCAAAAGTCCTTCTGCTTACAGAAGCTTCAGTTCTGGGTGGAGGGCGTGCTACCCCACAGTACAGACCTACAGCCAAATTTTTTCATTGCTGTTTACGTGGTAAACAATCCCCGATGTCTCAACTCATTGGTTTTAGAAATCTGCATTAGTTTTAGATCTCTTGCTCATTGTATAGGGAGGGGAAGTTCGGAGGAGACCTCAGAATCAGTTGATCTGAGAGAGGAAAAAAGCTGAGAGCCTGTGAGACCAGCTCACACAATGGCAAGCTGCAGGAACATTCCATTCTTTTCTGATCCTCGTATTATACCATCCTGCTCATTTTCCTTCTTTCCTTCCCCCTTCTTTGCTTTCTTGTCTTCTACCCTTCCCTTTTCTCCCCTCCTCTTCCTCCACCCTTTTTCTTTCTTCCATTTCTCTCTTTTATCCCACCCTCCTCCCCCACTTGCTTTAAGTTTTAAAAATATATTCTGAAAGGGGCTGGGAATTTAGCTCAGTGGCACCACCCTGCCTTGCAAACTCAAGGTTCTGAGTTCAATCCCCGGTGCCAAAAAAATAAATAAAATAAAATAAATCTGAAAACACTCCAATCAGTAGTGCTGGAATGGTGTTTACCACCAGCTTTTTCTCATTTTGTTTTACATTCATTCCATAGTGTTCTGGGTCACTCACAGCGGCACAGGCCTGTAATTTCAGCACTCAGGAGACCGAAGTAGCAGGACCGTGAGTTCAAGGCTGGCCTAGATGTATAGTGAGATGCTGCCTCAAAAAAGCAAACAACACACACACAGAGTTTTGGGGGCTCAGAAAATGATACCCCAAAGTATGGCTGAGTACTTCGAACTGAAGGATACTGAAGGGTACTCTGACATTTTCCTTCCCTCCTAACTCCTGCTCTCCTTTCTTTCCAATGCAAGTCACAGAAAATAGAATTCTTCCCCAAAGGGTAGGGTTATAGAAACTAGAATCTCTCTTTCGCAGCCAGCCATGAAATCTAGAAGTACTACTCTAACTTCTCCCTGCCTTTCTTCTTAGCGCTGGCACTGAGGCAGTTCTCTAACACTGTCCAGTGGTGCAGCGTGACACACCCACACCTGCCCCACATGCAGGAGGAAGGAATACTCCGACAGGGGAGCCGAGAAGACCCTGGTCGGGCCTTGCTGTCCCTGTCTCACGAGGTCATATAGTTTTTTCATCTAATCATATTTCTACATTCCTGTCCATGCTTCATTGGACCTAAGCATAGGGAGTTGTCCCTTGATCTTTGGAGCTTCGTTTCTAAAGGCTTCCATGCCACATAACTGATTAAATAAAAACGTACTGTGTTTTTCTTTTCTTTCATGGTCCCTATACTGAAGACTGAGCTCAGTGCTTTTTTCACTGAGCTACGTTCCAGATCCTTTCACCTTTAAAAAAATTTTTGTTATTTTGAGACAAGCAGGGCTTGAACTTGCAATCCTCTTGCTTCAGTCTCCAGCAGTACTGGGATTACAGGTGCACACCTCCATGCCTGGTTAGTGCTTTTCTCTTGTTAACCCGTCTCCCCCTCCACACCCGTACTGGGGATCAAACTCAGGACCTTGTGCTTGTGAGGCAGGTGCAGCATAATCTGTCTTTTGCAATGGCAGTGTCCTCATGCCCTCTTAGGATGAGGAGGGGAGGTGTCACGCTTTTGGCTCCTATTTTGGTGACCTAGCACTGAAGCAGGCATCACACATAGATCAGGAATGAATTTCAGAACTGGCATAACCTCAGCTTCACCTCAGCAGCTCTTCGCGAGCCCCACCCGGAGCAATGTCCTTCTCTCCTTTAGTTTTTGACATCACCTTTCCGGTCCACACGGGCAATGTCCACCTCTAGAAAAGAAACTTCCAACGCCCCGCATCCCACCTACAACCTCATGTCACTTGGACCCCTTTCATTTCCTCTCCTTCGCTGGGGCACAAGGTCTGACTCCAGAGTTTATGGTCTCTCATGAGGGGAAACAGGTGGCTGCTCTCATGCAACAGACAGTGGGGATTCAAGTGGAAAATAAACACAAATGTGCCCAGGAAAAGACGACCATTAGACAATGGGAAGATGGCATCATTTTTAGTGTTTTCGAATCCAATCCCATACCTAGTAATGAGGATGCAACTGTCTGTCGTCATGCCCTAAACTTTTCAGTGCTGAAGGAAAATGCGTGTGGATGTCTTCTGCTTTCTTTTGGTACCAGGGATCGAACTCGGGCCCTTGTGCTTTTGAGGCAGGCACCAGAACCACTGAGCTACATCCCCAGCCTCCCCACCCTGTTCTCCTCCCCTCCCTTCAACCCCTTTTCCCCTGCTTATTTACAAAAGCTTAGCTTCCATTTTTTTCCTTCTCTTTTTTGTGCCTTCCTTTATTTTGTTGCCTCATTTTTAGATTCTCCCTTGATTTCAACACATTATTCTCCCTCCTCAGAATGACAGTGTTTTGCTTTTTAAAAATGGACTCTCTTCCTCTCTGTACATTGTGCTCATCTCTGGTCACCTCCCTGCGAACTCCTCTGCCACACATCTCCCCGAACAAGGTAAGGTAATACATTGGCCAACTGAACCACCAGGTCCAAGGTGGGCATAGGGCCATGGAGTTACTGTGCTGGCTCACTTGGAAGGAGGCATAAAGATGTCAGACCTACCAGAACACATGCAGAATGCAATCAATAAAAAACAAAACAGAAGCCGGGCGTGCTGTAATCCCAGCATTCCGGAGGCTGAGGCAGGAGGTTTTGTGTGAGTTTGAAACCAGCCTCTGCTACATAGTGAGTTCCAGGTCAGTCTCAACTACATAGTGAGACCCTGTCTCAAAAAACAAAAAACAAACAAACAAAAACCCAACAACAACAACAACAACAAAAACCCAGGAAGTCTAGATCTCTCTCATGACCCTCTAGGGCTCACTGCTCCAGGTGAATGTGTTTTGGGTCAGGAGAGGACTGCAGATACAGGTCCCGGCCAATACCCAAAGAGGAAAGTGATTATTTTCTATTTATGCCTGAGCCAGCGAACCAAATGTTCACCAGATTTTCAGTGATTTTTCAAGGCCAGGTGTAGATCTGTGACCTAGAGAAGAGTTGTGAATTACGTTCGCATAACTGTGATCCCTTTTCATCTCTGCCCGAGCTTCTGTAATCAGCACTCGTAACAGGCAGTTGGGTAGCTTCCATTTCTCAATGTTACAGACATTAGTGGAATGAGCACTGCCAGCTAAATTTTTATGCATAAGGATTTCTTTATGATAAATCTGTTGAAGAATAATTCCTGTGTCAAAAGGTAGGCATGTTTTGGTGCTTTTAAAAAATACATGTAACTGAATCGTAATTCAAACATTGCATCAATTTACCTCTTATCACAACATGAGAATCTTTATTTCCTCACATCTTTACCTTTCTAGGGCAATACTACATATTACACCTACATCTATATAGACACCCACATATATAAATACATAACTCATGTATATGTGTACACATACATTTTACATATACACATATGTATCTTCAAATATGTATATTTACTAATTAAAAAGAAATAATTTTCTTTGAGCTCCCTAATACACACATTTATATATGTATGTGTCTATATAAGCACATATATTTTTTGGTTCCAAAGTGATTTATTTTCGATATATTATTTTTAATACACATATACACACTTTTTTATTTATTTATTTTTTTTAGTGCTGTAGTGCTGAAGATGGAACTCTGAGCCTTGGGTGTATGAGGCAAATACTTTACCACTGAGTTATATCTTCAGGCCCTGTATTTTTCTTTCTAAACTGAAAAGTTTTTAAATTGATAAGTCAAATATAAACATAATAAGATATAAATATAGCTATTAACATCACACTCCAAGGTGTGATTTACAGGTCACATTTATCTAGTTGATCAACAAATGTGTGATTTTATTATCTTAAAAATGTCTTGTGTTTTTCTAGTTATATTTCTTTTTTTCAGATTTGTCTGTATATATATATCTTATCACTTTCTTCCTGTTCAGTTTGCTTTTAGTAAACATAAATTTATATGAAATGTATTAAGAATTTGTGATATATATTTATATAATATATATATGTTTGAGACAGGGCCTTGCTGTGTGGTTCACGCTGGCCTTGAAGGCAAAGCAATCCCGAGTACTGGAATCACAGGAGTGCCACCACGCCTGGCCAGACTTTGTGATATACATTGCAAACTTTATTTTCTGGCTTGGCATTTACTTTTCAGATTGCTTATTAGACTGCCCTAACTTGGAGAAAGAAATGAAGCTAAAACCATATGTCTTGGTTTAAACACTGAGGTGAAACCAGAGGGCCACAAATATCATTTATTCTCAGCATTGTATGGGTGCACAAGAAGGCTGATACTAAACAGAAAATAGAAGCTCATGGCCCATCCGTGGTGGGGAGGCCAATGTCACAGGAAAAGTCTGTAGGGAACTTGCTGTGGAGAGACTTCTGCTACAGATGGGTACTGACAGGAGCAGGAATGTCTGAAGACGTGGTGTTGAGGGAGATGTGCAGGGAGCAGGGATGTGAGCTGGAGCCCGGAGCTAGTTGCAGGCTGAGGAGGTGGTGACAAGGGGCCAGGACAGGAGCAGAGAAAGTTAAATAAAGTCTTCCCAACACTGAATGAGAGTCCATCTTCAAACATGGCTGACAATGCCACAGATACAGTCCATGCTTGCAGTATTCTTAAGCAACTTAAAACAGTGTATGATGAAGGGCAACTGACATCATTAGAGTGGAAGATGGGTCATGGGAAAACATTTTCCTATCACAAAAACATTCTTGCTGCAATCAGCCCTCACTTCAGATGCATGTGCCCTAGTGGCCTTATGCAAAAAACTCAAAAAGAAGTTCAAATAGTCAGTGTTGAAGCTGAATAGATGGATTCGGTATTGAATTATGCCCTCACCTCCAGAGTTATTTTGACAGAGTCTAATGTTCTACTCTTGTTCACTGCTGTTGGCATCTTCCAGATCCATTTCATTCAAGATCAGTGTGCAAAGTAAATGATCAGTGCTTTTTTTTTTTTTTTTTTTTTACACAAGGCCTTGCTATGTAGTTCAGACTGGCCTTGAACTCACTTCTTAGCCCATGCTGGCCTCAAACTCACAGCGATCCTCCTGCTTCAACCTCCTGAGTGCTGGGATTCTGGGCATGTGCCGCCCTGCCTGGCTATGATCAGTCATTTGGATCTAGACAATTCTACTGGGGTCTTCATGTTTGCTGACCATTATGGGCAACAGGAATTGGAGATTGATAAAAAGAATACATTCATAAAAAGTTTCTGTGTCACCAAAGAATGAGAGTTTTTTCAGCTGATGAAAGACCAAATGGTAGGCATATCAGACAGTGATAATTTAAACTTAGATAATTAAAAAACACACTTAGGAAAGCATGATAAGGTGATCTGAGCATGAAGAGAGTGAGAGAGAGGTGCACTTTCCAGAAATTTCTGCCAAATGTATCCATTTTCCTCTGAAGGAAGACACCATTATAGAGAAAGTTTCACCACAGTTTGACAGGTTATAGCCAAGAGCTGTGCAGAAAAGGGACCATCTAGAACAAATGGCTGTACACAGAGGCTTGGAACGACTGTTTCCAAAATGATTACGCAGCTCACAAACATTCAGGAAAGAAGCAAATAGCGCCTTGTCTAGCTATAGTTGTGGGAAGGGGTTTTAAACTACGCAAACCACCAAATGGCCTGGCCCAAGCTGGAATTCTTGTACCACCAGATAATGATGTTTACATTGCAGGAGGGTTCTGGCCAAGCAGCAGTCAGGTCTCCATAGACCACATGAAGAAAATGACTTCTGGATCACCAGTAATAGATGGCTGTCCAAACCACCCTTGCTTCAGGCCAGAATAGGTTGCAAATGTGTAATGTATATCGCTGTGGTAAAATGTACGCAGTTGGATGTCATGTGGGTGGTGGGAGGAGCGAGCTAAAATCTGCAAAATGCTACTGACAGCCGTCCTATGATGGCAATTGCTGGGCAACTCTGCTCGCTGCCAGTTGCGATGGAATTTCATAGTACTATAAAGTAAACAGAGAGGATCTATGTTTCACAGGGAGAATGTGTCCTCTCCTCTGAGCCGCAGAAAGACTACTCAGGGTTTTAAATCCCCATGACTATGCCTAGAATCCAGGGCTCAACACCTGTATACAAGGACTCTATTTACTCCGTAGCTAGAACCTGTGGAAATCACCAGTGTGTGTTTCCTGCAGAAGTCTATGCTATCGAGCTTAATAAATGGACCTGTAAGAAGCATTTTCCATGTGATCAGTCCATAAATCCATACCTTAAGCTGGTCCTATTCCAGAATAACCTCTATTTATTTGCTCAAGCTACTCAAATGAATGTTGAAGAATATGTCTTCAGAACTAGCAGCAAAAATTCCTTTTTACCAGTTTGATGACAACGCTGACCAGTAGATGAAGTGTGCAAGATCCCTTGGTCAGCACTGCGAATGTGCTGCTGTTAAACTCTATCCTCACATCCTCAGAAAGGACTTGGTGAGTAGCAGCCTTGGTCCCTTACTGGCATCTCATATTGAAACCACTGTTCCAAAGGAGCGATGTTAATATTTAAAGCCAAGAGAATTTTGTACACAGACATGGGTGTTTTTAAAGATTACAGTGTAGGAAGGATTTGGTTTTACTTTTGTGACGTTTTCATTTCAGTAAGGAAAAGGTCACAAAGTTTAATTATCAGCATTTTTTCCCTTGGCATAAAAGTAAACATATGATTGTAGAACTGTGATGAGAGTCACTGAGCTATCCACTGTGTGATGGTTTTTCTTTTTTTTTCTCCCCAGTACCTGGGATCAAACTCATGACCTTGTGCTTGCCAGGCAGGCACCAGCATCACTGAGCTAAATCCCTGGCCCTTGAGATACCCAATGGATCAACACCACTCTGCTCTTTTAACAGCAGTTAGGGTATTATTGGGTAGAGACATCAAAATTAGCTTGACTTTTAATTTTAAATATGGGTAACAATCTGAGGTGGTATGACCAGGACTCTACCTGTACCTCTCCAACACAGAGAAGCACTAACTTAGATCCTTGTTCTTAATCATTGTATATATTTACGTATATTTTTGTGCATTGTTTTCAAGTGTACTGAGATTTAAGTGTGTTCTGTTATTAGGGTAGACTGAAGGAAAAGTCAGTCCCAAAGAGAACTTTTACTCTGATTGTTTTATATTTTCCATATAATTTCAAGTTCAGCTAAAGTTTAAAGTGGTGGTTTTCTGATGAAACTTTTTCAAGTGCTAACAGTGTCTCATTTTTCAAAATTCTGGAAAGGACTCAAGCTTGCAGGTGGCTGGTGCTAGTGTAGATTAATTCATGGTCTGAGCCTATGCTTGTCTTTCAGATTAGTGTGCTCATTTCATGGCCGAAGTAGCACTTTACCTGTTGAACTCCTGTGATGTTACAATGCTTGCTACTCATGGGACAGGATGTGGCCAGTCATTGGCTAAACGGATTCCGTCAGAACAGCCCGCCCACTGTACCACTTCTGCACTCACAAGGGTCATTTCATCGCCTAACTTCCTATTGCATCTGCTATTTGTCCAGTCACTGTCAGTGCAATGGAAGCTAACTTACAATGTGAAGTTTTATACCTACTTTTAAAATTCTGTTTTCCAGAGACTTAAACCTCCTGTGGTGGTCTAATAATTTAATGGCATCTGAAACTTCCTATTACAATTATAGTCTCATTTCTTTTCTTTTTGCATTTCATGATGATGAACACTTTTAATCTGAAATATTGTTTTGGCTGAGGGGGACTGATAAGAAAAAGGGTGAGTGAACAGAACCATAGCTTTCTAAGTATGAAGTCATTTTCATATATAACTGATGAATTTCTACCAATTAGAAATATTAACATGAGAGACAAGCTAACTCACCTGTATTCCTAAGGCAGCTATTTGGATCAATAACTTATTTTTTTCAATGCCTGGAATAACTGGTAAAAGATAGCTCAGTCTGTCCTCAATTGGAATAGTCTGATTTTCCTGAAGAAAGCAAGTTGGCATGATTTGTATATTTTTTAAATCCTCCACAAATTGTAATGTGATACTGTGAAACAATTTAAATACAGTATTGCCTCTTTGTCTCACGCACCTTGTTTTTCAGAAACCTTCCAAACTGCTTTACCAAGACCCAAACAAAGTAGGGACAGTTTTCTGAAGTGGATGTTCCAGGAAACAGCATTTATAGAAGTAACATTTAAAAATCTAGTCCTACAAAGCTAGATGTATGGTTTCTTCTTATTGGCCTTGTAATTAGACGCCTTATCTGTAATCTCTTTTTTTTTCTTTTTCTTTTGGCACCAGGGATCGAACTTGGGTCCTTGTGCTTGCAAGGCAGGCCACCAAACCACCGAGCTAAATTCCCAGCCCCTCTTTTTTTTTTCTTTCTGGTACCAGGGATCGAACTCAGGACCTTGCGTTTGCAAGGCAGGGGGTGGAACCACTGAGCTAAATCCCCTGGCCTTCTATAATCTCTTTAAAAGCTTTGTCAGCTAATCTTTTCACCTCCCCAGTTTTTCTTTGTCTTCTGTTCTCTTTGTCTTTATGCTATTTGTGTTACTTCCATGAGTTTTGCTTTGAACCGTTTTTTACAGTTTTGTATTGCTGAGGGAAAAAAACAACGAATTTTTGCAAGAGATGTCCATGTAATCTATTTCTGAAAGCTTTGTTGAGTATTTAAAGTCTCCTGCTGCTTTTTGACAATCTTCTGTATTTAGAAAAATGTATTAGTTGAAAACATGCACAGAACACTGAGTCAGCAGTGTACAAGGGCGGACACACAGGAAAACAATACTGTGGTTAATTTTACAGTACATCTGCACAGCAGTTGATCCTTTTGCTATAGCAATTTATATTGAGGGGATGATCTAAGAAGAGTGTGTCAAAGCCAAGGTATACATTTGCTATGGGAGTGGGATGTGTCTTGAATTTTGCATGAAGAACTATTGGTTTATATTATACAGCTGGGATATTTTATCACTTCTAAAATGGTTTCAGAAGGGGCCCTAGAAAACGAAGATTAGCGATGTGAACAAGTTTATGTGTGGATATTTAGAACACACTTTCAGAGTATGACAATACAAGTAAAAGGCACAATGGCTACTTCAGAATTAAAAGACAGGTCTAACATATTCCAGTATCACAGTACCTATGTAGCATTTAAAGATTGGAAGTAGCACTTTCGTATATATTTTTACATGTTGAAAACAGGACCTGGGTTAACTATGTTACAGGAAAATAGAAATTGTATTCTAGAAAAGAGAAAGAAGAAAAGAAATTGGGGAAAAAATGTCTGTAGAAAGACATATAAGAGGGAGAAAAGATGGCAATATCTATGCCAATAAAAGTGCCCTCCCCTTAGTAAATTAGCGAGCCTTTACTAATACTGAATTGTCAGCTTCCAGTTTTCAAATTGAGTTTGTAGCTACTAAGGCCAGCAAAAACCTTTTTTTTGATACCAGGGATCGAATTCAAGACCTTGCTCTCGCCAGGCAGGTGGCGAATCACTGAGCTAAATCCCCAGCCTAAAAATCCACCTCTTTTAAAAGCTTAGGAAACCAAAGGGTCCCCAGAGAATCTCAGTGTGAGTATCAAAAACTAACTCTGTATCACCTAGGACTTTGAAGAGGCTTCTCTAAACATGCAGAAGTTATAAGACTGAAATATTCACGCAAGACAGAAATTTTGAAGTGTAGAGGGGAGGTAATCTTTGTCAGGTTCTAAACTTCAGAATAAATGTTTGCTTAATTAAGTTTATGAGTGAAACTAAGGACAAAGAATGCCTGTTCTATCTTTTTGGTGGTGGAGGACAAAAATATAAACTCAGCAATATTCCACAAAATTAATTATGCCTGAAGGTCATGAAAGAAGGCCCTGAAATAATAAACACTATGCATGTGTAAGCTGTGTGTTTCCAACTACCAGTAAATGCTACTCAGTCTTTCCAATAATTTTCCCGTTGATTGAAATGAGATGCAAAAGCTACCAATACATATCTGAAAGGATATGAGCTAGAGGGAAAATGACAGCATCTCAATTCTGCCTCATTCATATTTAAAGGTATGTATGAGAAAATGAAAAAAAGTTTTTGTAAATGGGGAAGGGAGGAGGGAGTGAAGGGAGGCCAGGGGGATGGGGGAAAAATGAGAACCAAGACCTGTCTTATAAAGGTACAAGGTCTCAATGATGAGCGTAACTGTACTGTATACTTAAAATGTACCAATAAACTCAATGCAAAAAAGTTATGTAGAATTCGTGCATTGACGACCGATGCTAAATTAGTGTGAAAAACTCAAGAGTAGGATCCTTTTCCATATTTGCTCCTTTATTCAATTTGGTATTATATTAAAAGTCATTCAACTGTTTTTTGTTTTTTTGGGACAGGGTCTTGCTTTGTAGTTCAGGCTGACCTTGAACTCACTATGCAGTCCAGGCTCCTCTGTACTGTATTTGCCTTGACAACACTATGGCTCCCACACTGTGGTACACCAGGAAAAATAAATGAGTATTACAAACCAGAAGGCATATAGGAGCAATCAGATAATAAAAAGAAAAAGTTTTAGTATGTAAACTGAGTATTGTATAAACTCAATAACAACCCTTCCTGGGGCTAGGGAGTTAGCTCAGTGGTTCCACTGCTTGTGTTGAAAGCACAAGGACCTTAGTTCAATCCCTGGTGCCAGAAAACAAAACAAAACAAAAACCATCCCGTTTTGTGAGACTCCTTTGTTGTGACAGCATTTTAAAAGAATTGTGCCAGAAAACCAGCATTTACAACAAAAAGGAACAGATGCCTCCCAGGTTCAACTTTGCATCAGACACATAGTCCTCTCAAGAAGATGACAAGTCAGTAGGGTATCCAGATGAACTGGAGAAAGATATGACAATCTTGGCATAGTAAAAGAGCTTTAGATAAAAAATTAAAATGTCCTGGTTCCTCCTCTGGCTTTTCCAGCCTTACAATCATTTGTACTACCCAACAAGAGTCTCTGCAAGGCTGTGTGACTTACTTTGACCAATGAAGTGTGACCAGCAGTGAGATGTCACTTTGAAGCAGAGGCTTTAAGATCAGTGCCTCATTTGCAAAGCTCTGACCTTGTTGTGCTCACAGCTGACTTCCTAGAAGGCACTTGTCAATC
>NW_022900943.1:18474173-18483573 GCF_012274545.1 Fukomys damarensis | reverse complement strand
GACAAGGAAAATCATAATTTCAAAAATGAAGACTGCAGCTTCAGGGTACAACCCAGTTTGTTTATTTGTTTGTTTGTTTGTTCTCTTCTCCCAGGACAGAGTAAGCCTGGGCATTTTCCTTTCGTCTGCAAATGGGTTCAGCCATTCTCTTTTTACTTGTGGAGGTTCTCACTGACTTACGAATAGACCACCTTTTCACCAGTACATTAGGCCACCACCTCAACTGTAAAGGTGGTCTAACTGTGAGTGGGCCATCCTTCCCCACCCAACAAACCAAGACCACAGATTTCTGCCTAGACCACCTTTCAACTGTAAATTACGCTACCAACCAAAACACATGGCTTATCTCACTATGGGTAAGCCATTCTCCCCATATCCCAGACAAAGAGCAAGACTATATATTATCAAATTCCACAGGTTCCTGCTTCCAAAAGCATATAAATATTCCCTGTTCAAAACTGTTACGTGGATCATTTCTCTGATTGCCCATGCTCCCCTCTTGAAGTGCGTCCTAGTCTCTGCTTGATAAAACCTAGCATACTGCTGACGGGTCCAGAAAATTCTTTTTCCATGGCAAGAGTTGGCAGACCTGCAAATTTATTCTACAAAAGGGTGGGTAAATTCCTTATTTGAGCTTTCAGAACCTCAGCCCAGTAACAGGCCCATTTCCACATTCTAACCCAGCCATTGTACATGTCATTTCTGTAGTTCTTTACCATTTTCTGTATCTCTGAATCATGGCCACTTAGGGGATTTGATTATTTTCCCTTAAGATTCCCTGATGATAATTCTAGAATGGAGTATATGAAAACTTTCTCTTTCTCTTTCTCGCTCTCCCCCTTACATACACACAGGCACACAAACACACACAGGCACACACACGCACGGGAATGCTACAGTTCAAAAGGATGAAATCACTGAGCTTGGTTCTGCAATAGGCTTTCAAAGTCAACAACCTCAGGCTCCAGCTGAACACAGGATGAGGACAGGGTGCTCACTAAAATATGGCACCAACCCTGCTCTGCAGATAAGTTACTTAAGGAAACCATCAGCAGCTGATGTTGATAGCAACAAGAGTACAAAAGCAGACCTTTATTGCAAGAGAAATTTAAAAGAAAGTGGTAATCACCCAGACTTAACAACTCATAAATTTAAGGAAGCTTTGCAGATACAATAAATTCTGTCAACTACAAACCCAGATATGAACTAGTGTGCGAAAATCCACTTTTTTTTTCAGTCTGTCAGTCAGTCAACAGATACTTCTTGAGTATCATCTTTGTGCCAGAAAGGGGTCCAAAGAAAGATGCAAAAGGCTCTTTCTGTCAGACAGATGACTGGGAGCTCAATATTCTTGAGTGAATAGATGAATCATGAATCATACCACTGTCTAGGAATTATCCAAATTCCAGATTCCTCAGGAAAAGCTCCAGAGTTGGGCCTAAACTTCTCTTAGTTACAACCACCTGAACAAAAATCATAAACATGTCCATTTAGAACTTCCTGCCAAAGAAATTTTATACACCGGTGCCATTATAATGTTGCTTTGTTCCTTATAGCCCATCGAGATATCTACCAGGACATGATTAAATCTTTATGCTGATTAGTCAAAAGTCTTTGAAAAATCCCTCCAAACCTTTTCTCTGTTACTAGGCAGAATGATATGGCGGGCTTCCTGGCTCACTTATTTTTAAAGGAGTTGAACCAACTTATAGTATCAAAATAGAAGCACACAAGTCTTACTGCAATCTCCCTGGCTCTGCTTGTTGTTATTTGATGCTGGCTAAATAGGCAGCGATGCTACAGGCATCCCCTGATTAATTCCTTCACACCGTGGTCGCGCCACTGAACTGAAATAAACTGCTTGGCTACTGGGGCAGAAGACAAAGTAAGTAGGAGTTTCTGATGCCAACTTCCTACCCATAACCTAGGCTCATGCTCTTTAAGCTCATTGCCTAGACAATTCCACATGTGTTCAGAAAGAGCCTTTCTTTCTGTAAATGTTATCTAATACTTGCAGCATTGTTGAAGTTTCTTTTTGATTTTTTAGTCCTAAAAAAAGCCCTGGCCTCTCTGCATCTCCTCGGGGTCAAAAGATGTAGTTATGGCAATACACACACGTACGCAAACCTTGCCAAGTTCTGGGGTCCTGGAGTCTCCTTTTACAGATAATTTTAGGGACTTTCCAGGAAAAACAATTGAACAAAATAAGCATAAATGGCAGCAAAGTTTCACATTTATTAAAGGCTTGAAAAAAACAGAAAAGTAGGGGAAGAATGGACTCTGCAGAGCAGGTTTTGGCCAAGTGAAAAGGGAGGAAAAAATAAAAAATAAAAGTGTAGGGCGGGCTGCTGTGAAGAGACACGATAGCAAGTGCTTAATGCCAGCTGTCCCTTTTTTCCCACACTAGGATCACGTCTAGGTCATTCTATCAAAAACTTGCTCAGCTTCTCACGAGACGTCCACATGCAGGGTTCTGGGAACCATTCCATGATGTGCTCTGGGCTCTTGCCCTGCCTCCTTTCCCAGCTAGATTTAGCCACACTGTTTTCCTGCCTCACCCATACTAGCAGATTCACACAGTTAAAGATGTACCACAGAGTAATGGAATTTTTTTTACGCTCCATGCTCTGTTTGGCTGATTTTTAAAGGAGGATTTACAGACACCTGACACTCAGCTGAGCTGATGTATGGAAGGTTGGAGTTCAGCTCATGCTGAATCCTGCTCCTCAGTTCACTCCTTTCACTTACACCCTCTAGGGTTAAATACCTGGCATGTTTGGGAATGTGCCCATCCCTTTACAGTGAGCCCCTGCTCTTACCTAACTGAATTGAATTGAAGAAATCACCCAAGCAGAAAGGAGTGCCTGGAGAATTTGTCCTTTTCTTCCTTGGTGGCCAACAACCAAGCCTCCCAGTTACTTCCCCTGCCACATAGTAAAAAATGAATCCAGACCAAGTGAGGGCGGGGATGTTCTTATAGACTAGGAAGGAACTGATCATGGATCCAGGCCCATTGAGAAATGGCATAGCTCAACACCAGAAGTTCTGGACTCATTTTAAGGTGGATAATTCACCTGCTAGTCTTATACACAATAGCCTTTGCTCTGGGACATGCCTCAGACAGGCCTCAGACAGGCCTCAGACAGGCCCTGGGCATGCCTTTATGCCTCAGAGAGTTCCAGTAAGTTCTAACCACAAAAGTTCCAACCACAACAAGTTCTGAATTGATGCCCTATGTCATTGGCTCAGCTGCCGTTGGAGGAAGCCCAGGAAGGAAGTAGCTGTCCATGAGAGCAAGCCACCGTTGAGGGGTGGGGGATTTAAGACAGATGATACCCTTCCTGCTGTCTTGCCTGCTGCTACATAATGTATTCACTCGTTAAACTTTTCCTTCTAAACTTTGCTCTCAGCTTGGTAGATTAATTTACCATCCAGGTCACAGGCCTACCTGGCTGCATCCCACAGCAGAGACTTCTGGATATGTGTCTGAAGGTAGCCTATGCTGCTTGGCAAATCTGTATCAAACAGAACTTGCTCCTCAGAGAGAGAGAGAACCATTTGTCATCCAGGATAGAGCCATGCATTAAATAAGGAGGAAACTAAAGTTCATATATTATATGATACAGAGAGGCAGAAATAAACATAAAAAAATTATTTAAACTGGGAAAAAAATGAAAATTCGGAGTTTCTGTTCCTATTCCCTATCCCCAAATCGAACTCCAGTTATACTTTTTGTTTTTCTTCCCAATTTTTGGATGGTTTCTTCTATAATTCTAAATACTACATCTCTTTGTTCATTAACAATATCGCTGACTCACTACTATGGATGGTAAGGAATTGAGCTCACTTACACTATTCTGTTTATTTTTCCCTCTTTTCCTCACAGTGTTTAGTTTGTTATTTTTCTTTTGGTTCCATCATAACTTTTTTTTTCAGTGCTGGGGATTGAACCAGCATGTGCTAGGCAAGCAGTCTTACTCTATGTTGTGGGAAGATATAGTTCAGGCTTTTATGTACAACAAGCAGAGAATTGCAAAGCAGGTACCCAAAAGGCAAGTGAAAAATAACTGTATTTATTGTAGATCACTGGAAATGGTGCTCTAGGCAAGTCCGTGCCAAAAAAAGATATGGCATGAACAGAAAAATCATGCTGGGGTAACAGGAAAGCAAAAGCACAGCACACAGATTACAGCACACAGCACCAGCCCCCAGTAAATCAGCCTTTGGGAATTTAAAGGATACGCACCTCAGCCCAGAGGCTCCCTGAACCTCTAGCTGTGACTGACAGGAATGATTGACAGGGTGCTGTGCCATCTTGGGGGCTCTCAACACGCATGCGTAATCCAGAATTCACTCTGATCTTAATTACACGCGTGACATGTAGTACATATTTATGAACCCTTAATGAGGTTTGAATAGGGTGAAGGTGACCGAAGGTCAGGCTGGGAGATCCAACAGGCATGTGTTCTCGCCTAGAGCATCAGAGATCTTCTGGTTTGTTTTTTGTTTTTGTTGATTTTTGGGGGGGTACCGGGATCGAACTCTGGACCTTGCACTTGTGAGGCAGGCAGCAGCACCACTGAGCTAAATCCCTGCCCCGATTTGTTTTGTTTTGTTTTGTTTTGTTTTGTTGTGAGACAGGGTCTAACTATAGCCCAGGCTGGCCTCAAACTCATGGCGATCTCCTCCTTCCTCAGCCTCCCGAATGCTGGGATTACAGATGTGTGACACCATAGCCTGCACTTATAACTTTAGTACACCTAAACATCTGTAATTTTAAGCCATAAACTTTAAACAGAGTCTCTTGACACCCTGCTATGTAAGATGAATCAATTTTCACCCCTACATTTCCCTTCACTTCTCTTTCCCTCTCCACTTCTCACATTCTCTTAGGTGTACAATTACTTTGACATTTTTATAGCTTATAACATTATATATTCCTACAATTACGCCTTCTGTGCCTTGCCTATGGCTGGATTTCCCAACCTGGGCCCTGTTGGCATGAAGAAAAGGACAGTTGTGCCTTTGTGTGGGGCCATCCATCACATTAGCAGATTTTTAACATCTCTAATGATTGCAGCAACTAAAATTATTTGCACACATTTCCAAATAGTGTCAGAAGGGCCATATCATCCTGGATGGGGAACCATTGGTCTGTGAGGTGGTTCTGAAAAAACTGAAATTAAAACCCAGCGCCAGTTGCCATCTATGTTTGTTTGCCTGCAGTCTGTCCTCTGCCTGGCCGCAGCGTTAGGATGGAACCTTGCCCTGCAGCAACGTTTTTGCTTCTTGCTCTTAGGGA
Organism: Fukomys damarensis; assembly: GCF_012274545.1. Lineage (NCBI taxonomy): Eukaryota > Metazoa > Chordata > Mammalia > Rodentia > Bathyergidae > Fukomys > Fukomys damarensis. The sequence goes on along the minus strand of NW_022900943.1, from coordinate 18,478,271 downwards.
AAAGGCTGTTCATGCTCCAATACCAGCCACCTCCCAGCCTTGCCTCTTGCTCTCTCCATTCAATCACACTGAACAAAACATATTCTGCTTTACTACTTTGGACCCTTACACACACTGTTGACTCTGCCTAGACTCTTCTTATTTATTTATTTACTTTATTTGGGGTTGGGTACTGAGTATTTAACCCAGGGCCTCACACATGCCCAAGCCCGTGACTCTTTTTCTTCTTTAGGTCTTAGTGTATACACTTCACTTCTTTCTGAGGAACCCTTGCCTGACTTCACTCCCCAGGACAGGTGAGGATTTCCCGGGCACCCCATGTTTCACCTGCACCCTCTGGGACACAGCCTAACACAGTGATTCGCACCATAGACACAGCGATCTCTGGTTTCAAATCCTAATTCCACCATGTACTAACTTTGTAAGCATAGTTGGTTTTCTTAATTTCTTTCTTCCCTTTTCCCACCTGAAGCCAAAAACCTAGCAGAGTATTTGTGCATGGTTGATGTTCATTAACTATCTGTAGCCTGGCACATTCTGACTTTTGGGCAGGGGTTGTTAACCCTCATTAAAATCACCTGGGATTTTAAAATGCTGATGCCCCAATTTTACCCCAAGCTTTATGAAAGCAGACAGATGGAGATAAACATGTACAAAGTTTTTGAGAACTTATTCTGGAATTGCTAGTGGAGGAAGGAAGCAGGATAGGGTCTGGGAATCAGCATTTGATTAAGTGCCCCAGGTGGTGATAACATTTAACATCAAGAACTATTGCCCTACATGGTTAACCATGGTAAAAGAAGAAAAGGAAACAAGGAGTAGTGCTCCTGTGATCCCAGCATCTGGGAATCTGAGACAGGAGGATCACAAGTTCAAGGCCATCCCAGGCAATTTAGTAACTTAGCAAGATCCTATCTTCTAAAAGGGGGCCAGAGGGATGCTGGGGATGTAACTCAGTGCAAAGACCCTGGGTTTTAATTCCCAGTACTATGAAAATAAAAATTCAAAAACCAGAAAAGGAAGAGTTTAGAAAGACCCTATGTTTTAGGCTGGTATCGAGCTAAGCCACACTGCAACCAGGTATGGTAGAACGAAGGGGCCCGGTGAGTGCATGTCTGTGTAGGCTCCCACTCTAAAATGCTGAGAGATGGTCCTGTGAGCACACAGAAGAGTTGGGTGGATGGTCTTCCTGTACTAGAAAGTTAGAGCTGGGGCTGGGGAATTAGCTCAGCGGCACCATGCCTGCCTCGCAAGCGCAAGGTCCTGAGTTTGATCCCCAGCGCTGAAAAAAAAAAAATTTTTTTTTTTTTTAATTTTAAAAAGGTAGACTCAGGGCTTTGCTCCTTGTATGTGTACTTTTTAGTCAGGGAAACCCCCTTCAAAGCTTGAGTAAGAATTTTCCAGAAATATGACCCTAAAACCTACGTGATTGTTTCTCACATGTGGCTTGTGTCAAGTTTCTCTAAATATTCCTGCAATTGAGAAAGGAATGTTAAGTCACAAAATACCCAAAATAAGCACATGGTATATACTTGCCAGCTGTCACAGCCAGTCTAGAAGCTCCTCTTAGTGGTTCTCTGTGGTTTGATAATTCAGTTTTGAACTTATTCTGAATTGATGACAGCTTTAAGGTATTTTTCTGAGCATACTGAGCTTCGAATACATCTTATACTAGTCAGAGTTTATAATGACAGAGACTCTGAAATGAATTTGCTGGAACTTCGAGAGAGTTCCAGTTCATCCAGGGTCAGAACACCAGACAAGTTGGCTGCTTACCAAGTATTTTCCCCGAAATTACTTCAGTAACTTCCGTATTGGTTTCATCCTTCTACTTCACCCTGTCTACATTCCTCATGCAGCAGCCAGAATCACTGTCGTGAAACAGAAGTCAGATCGTGGCCTTTCCCTGCCCCAAACTCTGGCATCTACGATAAAGTTTCATCCCTTCCTGTGGCTTCCAAGTCCCTACGTAATCTGGTCCCTGCCTACAATTCTGACTTTATCTCCCGCTGCTGTACTCACGGTCACACAGTCACACGGGACTTCTCTCTGTCCCACTGTCGGGAAACCCCTTCTCCATCCTCAGATTATTCCTCTGTCACATAGCCTAGTTTATTTCCTGCTTAGTAATTATCGCAGTCTGAAGTTATCTAACTTATTTGTTCATTGTCCGTGTCTCTTCTCTTATGAAAATATAATCCGTACGAGAACAAAGACCTTGTTATTTGTTTCGGTGTCTACAGCATCGTGCAAAGTGGATCATCAGCAATATTCTGCTCAGTAGATTTTGTTTTGGGCAAATGTGGCCCATGAATGAATGAATAAATAGACTTTCTAAGGTTGGCTGGTGGCAGAGCTGAGATGTCACTCGCGGCCTTGCTCATGACCTTTGGTGCAGGGGACCTTGGGGAGGTCAAGGTCACTATCAGTCTCAGAGAAGGCGTGTGCAGCTGGAGAGAGGGAGCCTTCCCAAGGTGTATCAGCGTCTTCTCTTACTTCATTTTAGTCTTGCAACACTGCTCTTTAGTGCCCTTGGTGTCCCAGAGTGCAGTTAGCCCGGCCCAAAGTCACCCAGATGTGGTACTAGAAATTAATGGCTGAACTGAGAGCCTGTTGCATCTTTGCCTCCACTGGAGAAGGGACCTTGCTGCCTGTGCTCTGTGTCTTCGCCACCACATTCCTAAAGCCACCCAAGTGTAATTTGCCAGGGTCTGGCTCAGAGGGCTGCCTGCTTTCCTGAGCTCTGACTTCTTCTCTCCGTGGGTACTCACAGAGGCGAGTGAGGGGCAGCCTGGGTAGATCTGTAAGGAAGTCAAACCTCTCAGCTTCTCGCCCTATTTCTCCTCCCTCACTCCTGATACCCATCTGCTAGCCCACCTGTGCCTTTCCACGTGGCGGGGCAGTACCGGACACGTTTCTTCACCTTCCTCTCCCCCTGCTTGTAGTTTCCTGGTCTATGTTAAGGACAGTGGGCAATAATTAGACTAACAGCTCCTTACTATCTTCCTGATAGTCTAATCCTTAAAGGATACTGTAGTATAGCACCCTCTTTAAGAAATGATAGCCGTGGTAAGAATTTACTGAGACCATTCTGAGAAAGTAGCTCGATGACAGAGATTCTGTGTCATCTTTATTACAGTTGCCAAAATGAAGATTTATCCTGAACCCTCTCTAACATTCCATGTGATGCCACAGTCCCCTAAGGAAGGAAAACGTTATAACCCCAGTTAATAGATGAGAAAAACTCAGGTAGGAAATTAAGAATATTGTTCAACGTCACACGGCTAGTAAGTGGCAGAGCTGAAAGCCAGATCCAGGACTTTTTACGTCTGGACTCCGTGCTTTCCTAAAGGCCCCTCAGCCCAGTGTCAAAAGTGTAGGAGGGGTCTGCTACAAAGGGAAACCTGGCCTTGACTCGCAGGATTTATGGAAAAACAAAGGGCTTTCTTATTGAATCGAAGCTGTTCCATTTTGGAATGTTTAGCTCCTAGGATGGATCAAAATTCTAGGTGGTACAAAGAAAGGAGAGCTGTGGGAGAGAAAGAAATGTAGCCTGGTGCTAAAGAGCTTGGCTGTGGAGTCTCTGCCACCTGTAGCTTTATAATTGAGCCAGTTATGTGACCTTGTACCCTATGTGACCAATGTAACCTTTCACTTTTCTTTCATGTGTAAAAATGAATAAACTAGTACTACCACCTTTGTAGGATTTTGGCAGAAATCCAATGAGATGCATCAGGAAAAGCTTTAGCAAAGTATCTGGCACATAGTCAACATTTATTAAATTTAGCTGCACAGAGAGAGGGGACCTAAAGTGTATTTTTATAGGTCACATTTATGTAGTACATGGATATTTCTGCACCCTCATTTTCACTGTGAGTGAACTCTGGTCAGAGTTGAATCTTTTTGAGCAATACTAGACTTTCTTACAGAAATGGCAGTTTTTACATAATCACGAACAAAACAACTGCAGTATTTTTTTAATGCCTTGAAAGGGCATATATCATTAAATGGTTCTCTGGATTACCCAGCATATAATCAAAAGTTACCTGGTTCTTTCACATGCCATAGAGGAAAATGATGGAAAAAAAAAAAAAAAAA
>NW_022900943.1:18469440-18473886 GCF_012274545.1 Fukomys damarensis | reverse complement strand
AAGGAAAAAAAAAAAAAAAAAAAACCTATTGTCAAGATAGACTAGACTGTGATTGTCAGAAATTCCATAATGATGTGTACAATCATTGTCTTTTATACTTTCAAATCCTAAATCTCACATAAGCCTGGTCACCAAGACACAAGTATTTCATCCCACAACACTTCTTGCAGCTAGTTTTCCCTCTAACAAATTATCTTTCAGTGGCTTGGTAATTAGAAGCAATGGGAAAAACTCTATGTTGTGTTCATTAAATGATTCTTTTAGGAAAAATAAGTTAAACAAGCTGTAAATGAGCAAATGAGCAGGCATTCTCTTTCTTCTGGGCCTTATTTCATGACTGGCTCAGTAGTGATTAAAATCTTCATGGTAAAATATTCTAAGTCTACATCTGTACTCTGCTGTAGGACTAAAAGACAAACTTCAAATGTTATTTATACATTTAGTAGAAAGGCCTCATCTGGCCAGTCCAAAAAATTACATTTTTTACTAGGTGAAACACTTAAGTCAGCCCTTCTCAGGCTATGTGCCAAGGAGCACCCCTCCCTCAAGATGTTCCATTGAATGAGGATTCTGAGGAATTCTGGGGAATTTAGTTAGTGTTGTGGCTTGTGTTTAGATGTCCCTGCAAAGCCTTGTGTGGGCATAGGTGGGGCTTTTTCAGAGGTGTCTGGATCTAGAGTATACTATGCTGGGATTGATTCATGGTGCAGTCATTGCTAGGCTTGCGGAATTAAGGATTTGGAGAGTGAGTGCTACCCACCCTAAATAGCCTGGATAAGATAAAAGGGATGGAAAGAGCTGTGATCTATCCCTTGTTGCTTTGCTGCCTTCTGCCCACCATTAACTGTTTCTCCTGTGCAATGCTGCCCTACCTTGGAGACATTTGATTATGAACTGAAACCTGTGCAAACTGTGAGCTAAATAAACCTTCCTTCCTTTATCTCTGAGTGTCAATTGTTTTGTTTCAGCAATGAGAAAAGTAACTAAGACAGTAACATATCACGAACTCCTGAGAAGGTCTCTGATAAAGAATTTTCTTTTACTTTGTTTATGGTGGCAGTTCTCTCAAAGTATCTGACCTAGAATCCTTGTTTTGTGTAGCTCCTATGGTATCGTCCTACTCTTCTAGCACTTAATGCATTGTATAGAAACTGTTTATCTTCTCAAGTACTTATATCAGATTGTAAACTTCTGGATACTAGGAATCTATGAATTTATTAATTACTTATCTCTTTATCTACTTGCAGTACCAGGAATTGAACCCTAGTCCTTCATACTGACCTACGTCCCCAGCCGTTTTTTTTACTCTGAGACAGGCTTTCATTAAGTTGCTAGGTTGCCCAGGTTGTGTTCAAACTTTGGATCCTCCTGCCTCAGCCTCCTAATATGTTTGAATTATAGGCATAAACCATCCCACTTGGTGTGGGGGGCGGTGGTACTGGATACCAAACCAAGGGCCTTTGCATTGATTTTGCATTGAGCTATAGCCCCAGCTCTTTTTTATTTTTTTAAATTTTGAGAGAGTCTCGCTAAGTTGCACAGGTTGTGCTCTGACTTGCATTTCTCCTGCATCAGCCTCCCAAAGTGCTTAGATTACAAGCGTGTGCTACTACATCTTTTTTGTTTTGTTTTGTTTTGTTTTTTGAGACAAGGTCTTGCTATGTAGTTCAGGCTGGCCTTGAACTCATTATATAGTCCAGACTGGCCTCAAACTTGCAGCAAGCCTCTTACCTCAACCTCTTGAGTGCTGGGATTACAGGTGTGCACCACCATGCATGAGTTTTTTGTTTTTTCTTCCCTAATGGCAACACAATTTCTGTAAAAGGAGAAGTGTAAAATACTCAACATTTCTGTTGGTCAGCTCGCAACATAGGCTTGGGGCTTGAGCAAGCAGTAGGTCATGGAAAATACTAAGAAGCCATCTGTGACATGAGCATGGGACTGAAGGAAAGATATATTTTCTAAGTGGGGAAGGTACAGTAGAAAAAGAGGAGGAATGGGCCCAAGGCAAGAGTTGCTGTCAGCTGGTACAAGAGAGAATAGTTCCAAAGTGGGTGGGAGGGTTGGGGGCTGAGTACTTTGTCAAAGATATGACAGATGTGTTTAGTAGTAGATAAGACAGCTAAAGAGGCATTTAAAAAAAAATGCCAGATGCCACATTATGAGGGCAAAGAAAGAGCCACTAGATGCGTCTTGAATGTGGTCATCGAAAGCATTTGAAACAGCAGTTTTGGTGGACCTGGGGAAGGAAGTCAGATTTCATAGGGTTATCGAGGGAATTAGAGCAAAGGAAATAGAGGAAGCCGGTGGAGGCCACTCCTTTAAAACTTCTGCAAGGGGGAAAAGAGAAGTGGGACAATGGTAACTAGAGGCTCTTACAAGGTTATGACTTCTGCACAGGTATCCAGGCCACGCTGAACAAAGGATGTTTGGATCTTAGAAAGAAAGAGTATGTTTTATTCCTACAAAATAACTCTTACACATGGATAAAGTTGTTGAAGATACCTGATGCTGTCTAATGTGTACCGTATTTCCCCTTTGCACTAGCATTAACTCTTTTAATAAAATGTAAGAGCTTCTGTTTGGATCCCCTTCACAGGAGATTTTGAAATCTTCCCTGGCATTGCCATATATAATACTGAAGAATGTGGTACTCATTTCAGTTTTATTATCTTTATTTTCATATGTTCAAAGTATAAAATTTGCTGTACTTTTATAAGTATATTTTGCTTCCTAACAAACCATGTATTAGAAGTTGACGCGTATCACCCCAAAGAGCCCTAAGCTGGGTACCTGAGGATGTGATCTTACCGGAAAAGTTTTTCCAGATGTAATCAAGTAAGATGAAGTCATACTAGATTGGGATGGGCCCTAAGTCTAATCCTTACATCCTCATTAGAGGACACATGCCTCCAAGGAAGCATGGTCCTGCTGGCACTTTGTTTCAGGTTCTTGCCTTCATAACTATGAGAAGATAAATTTCCCATGGGCCACCTGGTTGGTGGTAAGGTGTTATGGAAGTCAGAGGAAATCATTATGCCATCTTAAAATTTAGCAACATAAAATAACAGCCATTTACTATTTCTCATAATTGTATAGGCTGAAAGTTTGGGTTAGGCTCAGCTGCATAGTTTCTGCTGATCTTACCGAGGCCGTTTTAAGTGGCTTCCGTTAGCCCAAGTAAAGCAAAATGTTGGCCTCCCTCACAAGTCCAAGACCCTGGCTGTGTTATTCAGACCCTTTCACCTTCACACAGTCATTCATCATTCAGTAATTTCTCTGTTCTGGCTTGCATCCTTACATGGTGTAGGGGATATTCTGAGAAGGTGAAGGTGGAAGCTGCAAGTCAGTTGGGAACTCTTAACAAGTTCCTTCTACCACATCCATTGGTCAGTACCAGTCATAAGGCATCCCAGTCTCCAGGGGTAAGGAAAGAGACTCTTCTTCATGAAGGGAAAAGCTACAAAATATTTGCCTACTTAAATCTACCATGACACCCAACAAAGAAATCAATCCTGTCCCATTGCAATCTTCAGAATGCTTATGCAGAAGGTCTTATCTTTCCCTACTTACAATACCCATTTTATGGGAGCAGATTTATTGATTCCTTCAAAGATCCCAAGGGAGTTATGCTTTGTGAGAGACTTTGTGGTCCATGGAAGACAACTATATGTCTAGAAGAGCTAAACACAGTCCTGCCTGGAGACAGGTGAACTAACTGAATAGCTTCTTGGGTTTCTTTTAAATCCCATAATTACACTGAGAGAGCCCAGAGTGCAGAGCTACCTGGTCCAGAGACAATGAAGCAGCCTGAGAACACCAGAGGAGGAGCCTGAAAATTGCCATCACAAAGAAGTAGGATTTGAGGCTAAACTAAATGAGTAGGAAAAGGATCATTGAGTTCTTTGTCTTTACGTTACCACATGAACTTAGAAATTCAGTGACTGGTGTTGTCTAATGAAATTCTGTGATGGGAAGAATTAAAAAACAGTAGAAGAAATAGGTCCGTGAGACAGAGAGGCTGCTATATCAAGAAAATCTGTACACATCGTCTTGGATCACAGCTGTCTCTGTCAGGGGTGCTTTTTAAGCTGTTACAAATAACCAACTATACAGTAGTGGAAACAATAGGTTTATTTTTTTCTCACAGTGACCGTTCATCCTGATATGTCAGTTTCACTGGATGAGGAAATGCCTAGCAGATCAGTGTATTAGGATCCTGGGTATGTGTAGGTAGGTCATGAAGGTGCGATCTTGAATACTGCATGGTCCCTTCCCGTTTCTCTCTGGTACTGTTTCCATGCCCTGCTTCCCAGTATCCGTGAACTAAGCAGCTTTTCTCTGCCTCGCCCTTCCATTATGGTGTTTCTACCTGGGATAATAATGCCTATCATGTACTGAGTCTCCGGAAACTGTGAGCTAAATTAAACCATGGTTCTTAAAAAA
>NW_022900943.1:18454564-18456805 GCF_012274545.1 Fukomys damarensis | reverse complement strand
CATTAACGCTCAGCAGCTGTTTAAACAGGTGCTAACCTCAATTGTCTTAACCAAAAGTGGTTGAAAATAATGTTTTTAAAGTGACAAGATGCTGTCTTTAATTTGACAAACTTTGCAGCAAAGGCTGGATTCGATAAACAAGAGATTCTCAAAACACTTCTCAATCTTTAGCTGTTTTGCTAAATCTGACTTGGTTGGTCTGTTGCCTGTAGTGGGATATTCCCATTTGTGTCCATGAGCGCAAGTGTGTATTACACAGGTAACCCTGAGGGAAATTCTAAGAGAGTTTGGGGTGATACCCACAATTAACAATATTCTCAGAAGTTTTCCTATCTGCCTTCAATGTGACTGAGCCTTATTAAATCATTAAACAAAAGGGAAGACTTAATTTTTGTGGAGCTTTGATTATATATGTAAGAAAATTACAAACAAGTGCAATGAGAGGTGTGATGAAGACTCTTGCTGCATAGTTCCTAGGGAAGGATTACATCCGATTTGCCTTTATTCATCAAACAGCATTTTCCATTTACCTATAAATTATAATTCTTTATGAATTAGTCAGATAAAGCCATTATGTTGGGGCTGCTTGAGATGGAGTCTTCAGGCGCTGCTGTGGCATTTTTTCAGGCCTTCCCTTCTACTGCTGGTGTTCAGTCCCCATTCACCTGGGAGAGAATCCCATGAACTCAAAGCCTTAGTATGTAGAGGAGTACATGCAGGCAGAGAACATGGAATGACAGGTTTCATCTCTCACTCAGAGGGTTCTGGCCTCCGAGTGGAGGATACAGAAGCCAGGAGTCGAAAGGAGGGAAAGATGCAGCTCATACTGGAATTCCAGACCCTTTCCTTGTATCCGCTGGGTGATGTACGAATTGCTCTTGAAGGCAGAAATCTGTTGTTCCACGTTTTCTGGCTTTCATCCTCAAATGTTGGCCGTACTTTCAGGCCAGTTGAGATGGATGTTGTATTGCTGGGATTTACACGGCTCTGCTTAAAAAATAGTTCCCTTTCACTTGGCCCAGAGCAGTGTGTTTCTCCTTTTTACCTTTTCCTTGTACAGAGATAAAATGCCCTGCCTGGAGTTAATGGTTTTATAGTCATGCATCTGGCAGCGATAGATCACAGAGCACAGCACAGAAATCCAGTTATTTCTTTTGTCTGCGATGAAAACCTATACCTCAGGAGTGACTGTTGTAGGGCTGCCTGATCTAACATTGTATTAAAAGGACAGAATTTGTGATGCAGCCTGACTCCTGCATGAAGTTTGCATGTTTGGTCATCTGAACACAGCAGATACTGGGAAAATGAGACAAAATAATACATTCATCTAGATTTCTGGCTATTTTAGAGGTCAGAGTGTGTAGCTGAACTAGCACAAATATACAAAGTAATGAAGGTGATTCCTGCAATTTACTATCAACATGGGAGATATTTTGGCCAAAATTTGAAAAGAGAGACATTCACTGAGACTCTGGAGAGCAATTGTAGAAAAACATATAGAAATGCGCAGGGAGATAAGATAATTATACACTCTTCCTTCTGGGGATTTTCACTGGATGAGAATGGGTAGGAGAAACCAAATCAAAGAGAATGTTGAAGATTTATTTTTATTGTTTTTTTGGTTTTTTTTGAGACAGGGTCGCACTATGTAGTTGAGACTGACCTGGAACTCACTATGTAGCCCAGGCTGGTTTTGAGCTCACAGCAATCCTCTTGCCCAGCCTCCTGAGTGCTAGGATTACAGGCATGCACCACCATGCCCGGCTACAAGGTTTATTTTTAAAAAAGAAAAACAAGTAAGCATTGAAAAATACAAAGTGAACAGAAATAGATAGTTCATGGCAAAAACTGTTCTGTCCCTTAACCTAATGTTCTCATTCATCTCCCATTTATCTTGCCCTTGTCAATCTTATGTAGAGGCACAACTAAACCCTTCATCTTGTCAAAAGGCTGGGGTCCAGAAAGGTAAAAGGTGAAAACACAAGGATTAAAATCAGTGCTACGACCAAATGCTTGCCAGGTTGAAAAGGGCAGGAATGAGGATCTTGAAGTCAGGTAGATCTGGGTTTCAATTCTTGTTCTGCAGTATTAATACTCTATGCTGCTGAACAAATGAAGTCCACTTATGTGAACCTTAATTTTTTTTTCTATAAATTAATAACATGATATTTACCTTGGTGAGTTGTAACGAGTATTAGTGATAATATACGTAAACATGTCTTCCCTGTAATAACACTGAAG
>NW_022900943.1:18368137-18454064 GCF_012274545.1 Fukomys damarensis | reverse complement strand
AATCCAGTAGTGCTGGGCTCCTGTCCTCAGCATAAAATGGAGGTACTATTTACAGATACTTTATACTAGCCATAGTTAGCTGTGGAGGGAGTCTGTGTTCTCCTCCAGCTGATGCCCCTGCAGGCTTTTCCCACCAAAGCCCAAAATACAACTTTATGTGGCAAACCTATCCATTTTGCATTGATACTCCTTGTATTAGTTTCTAGGGCTGACATAACAAAATACCACACACTGGGCAGCTTAAACAACAAAAGATTACTTGCTATCTCACAGTTCTGGATGCTACCAGGAGTTTGAGATCAGGATATCAGCAGGAGGCTGTGAGGGGAAGATCTGCCCCCGGCCTCTCTCCTGACTTCCAGTGGGTTGCTGGTCGTCTTTGACATTCCTTGGCTTGCCGCTCTTAGTCTTTATCTGTATACAGCATTCTCCCTGTGCATACGTCTTCCTCTGTGTCCCAAGCTCCCCTTTCTTTAAGAGCACTGGTTACATTGGATTGGGGGGCCGTCTACTCCAACATGACCTCATTTTCATTATGTACACACTGACCCAATTTCCAAATAAAGTCACATCCCGATGTACTAGGACTTCAACATATAAACGTTGGGCAGTACAACTCATCCTAAAAGGAACACCCCCTACCAGAATTTCTTTTAACTTGGTGTGTACCAAAAAACATATATGCAGACTGGGCATGGATAATAAGAGTCCACTGGGTCACCTCTGTGAAGGACTTCTAAAGGGAGAATCCGGTGTCAGTCTGGACCAAACCAAAGAACCTCTGACGTGGAAGGAAGGCTACTTTTCCTTATCTTGAGCTCAAATGGCCTCAAATCAGTCCTGGGGCCAGTCAGCCTTCACAGAACCTTCTAGAATTGGAGCATGTGACAAATTAGGCTCTGTAACAGAACTCTATTCACTAAGAACGCATTTTGGCCATTCTTTTAAGATTGTGGCACACAGTGTATACACTTGTTATTTTCTAATTATTTTGTTACAGGACTTTTTTTTTATAGAAGAGTGCTTTTTAATATTTTATTAATATCTACATGTATTACACTAAAAATTTAAAATCACTATATATATAAAGAACTCATGGGAGTATCAAAGGCAGAGGTAAAAGTCAGGTGTGGTGGCACACACCTGTAATGCCCAGCATTCTGGGATGCTGAGGCAGGAAAATCCCAAATATGAACCCATCCTAGGCAATTTAGCAAGACCCTGTCTCTAATTAAACTATGTATTTTTAAAAATTGGGCTGGGATGTGGGGGATGTAGTTCAGGACCACCCCCACCCCCACCAGAAAAGCAGGGAGGAATTATTTATTGCCTTGCATACTATGTCTTACCAAAGAAACAGAATCGCATTGCAGATATGCATTGGGAGCACTGAGAGGAGAAGGAGGTAGGATACTGTGTTTACTTCATATGTCAACATGCAGCAAATTGAGGGGAAGCGAAGGAGGGAGGATACTTCCACACTTTGTGTACTCTGTAGGTCAGCATGCAGTCCTGGAGGTGGGCCACTGAGGCCTCAGTCAGAATTTCCTGCAGGAATCACAACCATCCGTCAGTCTCCAGCTCTCACACCTTTGTGTCAGCGACAGTGTTTTTACCAAATCTACACCACTGGGGGCTGCTTAACAATTCCCCACAGCCTGCCTCTTCTCTTCCTCAGGATGTGTATCCTGTGCTGAGGGTTTCCCTGCCAAGGCCCACATTGTGACTTGTGGGCCCAAGGGATTTTCTAGACTATGGGCCCCTTCCTCCTTAGCAATATTAAAAATCTAGTCTATGACTGCATGGGCAGAAGGATGAATATAATCTAGGCTTGGTATGTTATTGGATTTGTTATTTCTGCACTCATTTTTTTCCTTCTGATTTTAAAATTACTAAGATTAAGACATTTTTATGGACCCTAAAATGTCATGGCTATTAAGCGCTAATAGCCTTCTGTCCCTAATGAGGATGCCGGCCCTGGCCCTACTCTGACTTCTTTCTCCACAGTCCTTCACCACCATTTTCTATAATGTCTCTTTTCCATCTAACCCCAGCTTGGTATCTGTTTCTTGGGGTCCCAAGATGACACAGTCCTCAAGAGAGAAATCATTCTGCCCAGGGTGAGGAGCATCTACCTCTAAAGATTCTAGAAGACTCTCAATGAATTGAGAATCTTCACAAATCCACTTAAATCTATTCACTCTGCTTTTGGAGTGTGTGCTACAACTGAGCCAAGCTAGAGAAATTTCTCAACCCTAGCCTCACTAAAAATTTATCCAGCTCACAGAGGACAGACATCTGATGGTCTTTTTTAAGGGACAATTACTCACCTGCTGTGTGGACAATATTTTAAGCCCTGCATTTGCTGCACTAACAACCCGTGCTCATGACATGAGGCCAAGTGAACCACAAGCACATTTCTGATCCAAAAAGCATCCGGCAATCACAATGTGACCTGCCCAAAGTGAGTCAGAGAGGCCACAGGGAATTGGGCCAAGACTGCTGACACCAAGTCTCCTGTAACCGCTAGACTAGACCACACTGTGTTGCCTTTCTTTTCCTCTTTGTCATTCATTTATTGCCACAGTTGGGTACTATTTACTGGTGATCCAAATAACAACTTTCTCACTGGGGAACCCAAGGAAGCTCTTACAAGTTTATCATCTCAGCTAAAGGATCGGAAATGGCTGAGAAACCACCTCTCAGGCGTTGCTCCCAGGAGGTAAGGCTGGAGGCAGGCCAAGAGCCCTGGGAGAGTGTCACCACTATAGTGTGCTCTGAGGAGGAGCCACCAGGGGTTGGGTGGGTGTAGGTGTCATTAAAGTTCCTTTCCAACAGCAACAATAAAGAAGGCAGCCGGGAATCCTGGAGAAATTTAGTCCAGTGCCAGGTATGATGGGCATTTTCCTATGCAGTTCAGTGGGGCCAACCACCCTATCTGGCCCAGGGTTCTTGAGCTCCCGAACCTCTGGGAGAGATGATTTTTTTTGTCAGATCAAAAGTGGAGTAGGATGAAACTGGTTTCAATATGATATGAATACAGATGGACCTTGGGTAGGCAGAATCCTAATAATCAACATATTTATTGGGAACCTGAGGCTCTGAGATTTGAATGTATTAAAATTTGAATTAAAAACTATAGGGGAGCAACGCGCTCCCCATACAAGGATTGAGATGTTCACTGCCACGCTTCTGAATCCTGTGCTGCTTTGCCGTACTTAGATTGGAAGTGTCTATCATTTCCCTAACTCTGATTATTCACAAAGAGCCTGAGGTCTCTAGAAAAAAGCTCAAATTCAGCTGAAAGATGACAATTCTTGATAATGCCAGCAAAAGGGCAGGTCCTCCTGGGATGATGCCTGAATGCTAGTTAATACAGGATGAAGCCACCCCTTCCTTCCTTCCTTCCTTCCTTCCTTCCTTCCTTCCTTCCTTCCTTCCTTCCTTCCTTCAGCAAGCCTCTGTGTTAGCTACACTTCCTGGGGAACTGGTGGCTCCTGATCGGCAGCCATTTCCCCCTGACTTAAGAAAAGAACTCTGACGGCAGGTCTTGAACATTTATGTCCAGCAGGCCAGCTAACCACTGCTCCTCAAAGACTGCCCATGGTCTGGCCGTGATGCCCAAGGCATCCTCTGACGCAGCTGTGATTCAGCGCCCCCAGGCCTCACCTGGACTCCAGTTGTGTTGTCAGAGTTACTCTTGCAAGCTGTCTGGACGGGTTGGCCCCTTGGTAAAAGATGCAAAGAGGTCTGAAGAAACTTGCCAGACGGAAGTACCCCCTGGCCTGGTACCAAGGTGTGCAGACGGCACTCAAAGATAGCAGTGGAACACCCGCACTTTCCTGCTCCACAATCTACAGTCAGGTTCCTAAATCCTTAGTTTGAAGGGTTCAGGTGGCCTTCACTCTCATGGACTCCAACTTCGGTCTGTTTACACAGCTTTCAAGGATGGCAGAAATGTAAATGTGACAGGTCCCCCAAGCTGGACCCCACCCAAACAGACCCACTCCCCACACCTGCAGGAGTACAGCCCTAACAAGAAGCCAGCAGCCACCCCACTTAGCTACAAGAAAGCTGATTCCATGAAAACCACAGGAGACTTGCTGTACCTACCACAGCTCTGTTTATCAGCCCACCCAGGACCATCACCCACGGGGCTGTGAAATCTTCCATGCTCTCCACCAGTGCCTCCTCCCCTACCTAAACTCCCCCATATCAACCACATGCACCCTCCTCTTGGGGCCAATGGTCTTCTTACCCTTGGCCCATCTGCACCCAGACAACAATAAACTCTTTGCCAGCTGCTTGAACTTTGCCTCCCTCAGCTGTCTCAGTTGTACCTCAGTCTGACCTTACAAAACGGATGCTAAGTGGGATTCTCTTAGTCCCTGCTAAGGCCTCAAAACCAAGAACAAAGATGACAAGAACTTCTATTTTCTAAAGAGGGGTGCCAGGCCATCAATATGCTCAGTGGCAGCCCTGGGGATCTAAGGTAACTCTACCAACCTGTAATTATTTATATATATTAAAAAAATTTTTTTTTAGACAGGGTCTCATTAAGTACTTTAGGTTGGCCTTAAACTCACTATGTAGCCCAGGCTGGCCTTGAACTCATGGCAATCCTCCTGCATGGGCTTCTTGAATTTAGGATTACAGGTGTATACTACCACATCCAGCCCAACCCACCAATTTTGTACCATCTCTGCCCTCCCGTCTCTATATGTAACAAGGCTAGAGACGGATCATAGAGATTGGAGCCAGAGCTGTTCCTTCTTTCTCCCTCTCTCTCCCTCTCTCTCTCTCTCTCTCTCTCTCTCTCTCTCTCTCTCTCTCTCTCCCTTCCCTCCTCCCTCTGCACTTCTCCTTTTCTTCTTCCACTTCTTCCCCTTTCCTTCCATCTCTCTCTCTCTCTCTTCCTTCCCTCCTCCCTCTGCACTTCTCCTTTTCTTCTTCCACTTCTTCCCCTTTCCTTCCTCCTTCTCCTCTTTTTAGAGAGAGTTGTCTCAGAGTTGACTTCCGGTGCTTTCCCTTTGACCTTTCAAGGAAGACAAGGGGCTTGTTTCCTTGTTCTTTTCTTGGGAAAGAGGCCTAAGAAGACCACTTGTGAAGAGTGGAGGAGGGAAACTTCTATGTAACCTTATCCCTCTCTGTAAATGCAGAGAAATTCCTGGGATCTGCAATTGCCTTGGGCCTTGAGAGAAAGGTTATCAGAGTTTCTGAGAGATCTTTAGTGTGAAACCTGAGTCTTTGGAACACAGAGACAAGTGTCTGACACTTGAACGCATACAGCTTAAGGCAGGAAGCTGGCTATAGGGTCCTGCAGGGGCAGAGCAGACAGGAAGAAGTTTTGTTTTCAGTAAGCAGCACATGCAGAGTTTGATGAGGCAAAGATGTTGAGTTTTCCCTTAGCCTAAATGGGCGACTAAGAAGGCAGATGTGCTATAGTCCCTTGGAAAGACTCTTTTTGGCATGGTAGTCCCCACAGAAAGGGGCTGATAGGGTGTCCCGTTATTTACAGGAGCCAAGAGGATTCATGAATGACCAGCCAGAGAGTACATCATCCCTGTCTGGGAACCATAAAGTCAGATTCCCATAACTCATGGAACAAGAGGCCAGATTTTGACCACCTACAGTGTGAATTACATCAATTTAATATTAAATAGCACCAGCAAGTAAAATTTCTTGCCCGCAGCACTTTCTTTTCTGTCCCACTCCCCACTATACCTCTTCGATCCTGATGAAGCCAGAGCAGCATAGCAAATGGGAGAAAAGGAAGGAAAGAAAAAGAAGAGACAAAAAGAAAAGGAAGAAACCTTTGTTCCTGCTGCTGCTGCTGTTCTATGATCTAGGGTCGGGGAAGATTAGAACTGGGTGAGACAAAGGGGCTATGACGTGACTGAACTTATTAATCCTTGAAAATGAACTGTCTGTTAAGACGTGAAAATGGCCAGGAAGCCACAGCAAGCCATCCAGGGATGGAGGAAGGTGACACAGTGGAGCCTGCACACAGGTGAAGATAAGAAATTAATAAAGCTGTCTCCCTGTCAAGGGCTTAGCTATGACCTAGACGGATCAGTGCAGAGAGCAAATGAACAGCTGCTCCTAAGGCAGCTCTCAAACTCAGTACAAACCAAAATGAGCAAAGAGAGTCACGAGCGATAGAGAGATGATGCGTCTAAAGCATGGTCTTTGATGGAATAAGAGAATTCTACTGTTATTTTAGGTTTTGAGGCCTTGCCCAGCACCTTCCCCAGTGGCACCCTAAGCAGGCTTGCTGTGAAAAAAAATCTCAGCAAAGAAATGAGTTTCCTTCATTATTTTCGCAGCAATTATCTTCTTTTGCTAAGGCAGGTAGAAAACACTCACGAACGCAGCTGTCAGTAGGCTGCCTCCTGAAAGACTTCATTTCTCTTCATAGAACACTAACCGTGAAAGAAACCCACACACAGTGGATCGAAACTGAGTAAGAGAAAATCAGGATGCTATCACATTCCCGCCAGGGTTCCCAAGAAGTCCCACCACAATGCCGTGTTATCTGTTTCTATTGTGCTTCATTTTCTCATCTGTCTCTACCATTTATTTGGCAAGAACTTGAGGACACAGCACTCATCTAAAAATCTTGATTCCGTTCAGAGAAAATTGTTAAAAGCACACAAGGAAGTGAAAGAAAACTCCTGCCTCCACTGTCGTCTTCAGATACGCATTCGCTATTCCTTTTTCCACAGCACAAGACTGGCATCCCCCTGAGAAGACCGCCCTCAGCCCTGGCCGCACACCCAGTGCTCCCCTCACCCCGCCAACTGCTTCTCCAGTTTTCACCTGAAAGCAAAGGCACAAACTGCTCCCTGATGTGAACGAACCAAGGTGAGCTCGAATAGAGCAAAATCTGCTGCTGCAGGCAGACACCTGGACCACGCCGTCTTAATGTGCCACCCAAATTGACAGACCTCAGGGAAAATCAATACACCCAGCTGAAGGCAAGGGAGATAAGAGATGCGACCTCTAGCCTTTCTAGAGCACTGGGGGTTTTCTTTTTGCCAAGAGTGATCCTGGGCAAACCTTTGAGTTATATATGCAGAGCTCTTCAAAGAAAATATTCTAGAATCTTCAGAACTCACCTCTTTTAGCCCTATCCTACTCAGAGGAAACCTTACATGGAAGCTCAGGAGTTAGGAAAGTGAACATGCATGTGTGTGTGTGTGTGTGTGTGTGTGTGTGTGTGTGTGTGCGCGCACTGAGTGGAGATGACAAGGCTGTTGGTCAGTAAACGGGCAACATTTGAGTCCAAAATCTGAAGAGAAATTGGAGTTAATAGCAAAGAAGAAAGAAGAAGCAAGAAGATCAGAGGCATCCCAGCTTCTTACTATGGTAAGTAGGAAAATAACCAAGGATCTGGGGCGACTCCACCATCATCCTATATCCTAGAAACTTCAACACTTTCCAAACACAAGACTACCTGTCTGCTTGCACACCCCTACTCCTTTGCATCGACCATATGTAATCTTCTCCTTATTCATCCAGCCCAATTCCAGTTTGCCATCACTTCCTCCAGAGAGTCTGCCATGAGCCCCAAACTGAGGGAATCCTTCAGTTTTTTACATGGGTCTGTGTAATTTCTTTTACGCCTTTACTAGTCATGCATCGCTGTGCGTGTCTATTTAGCATTTTGTCATTTCGATAATTTAAGAAAGGCTGTAGAATACATTAACAGGGAACTACATTCAAAACAGTGAGGAGTCCTGAAATAGAGATCTGTTTAGTTTTCCTTACCTCAGAATTTCCCCACTTTATCCAACCATGTAGCACCCTTCTTCCTTCCTGTAAAGGGTGGTACACTGAGAATGGGTATTTTGGGGAAAGGTGTTTTGGAAAAATTAGTTCCTATGATCTCTTGAAAGTTGCTATGTTTGTACCATCAAAACATGCAAGACCATAAGGAGCTCATGACGTGTGTGTTGGAGAAGTGAGTGAGGGAGCGATTGGTGAGGAGGCCTCCTTCTGGTGGTGAGGCCCTGCCTACACGACACCATCCTGTGGCTCCCTGGAAGGGACGCAGAAGCCCTCCTCAGAAGGGCTCCCTTTTGTCCGAGGGCCAGCCTCTCCTTTTGTCCTCAGTACTGACATCAAGACCCGGAACACTGTTAGTCAGCAAAGCTGGCTACCTTTGGGAGGTGCATTAGGACAGCCAAGGAAGAAGGGAAAGGACGGAAAAGGGGAGGAGTAACAGGAGGGGAGGGTGCAGGAGAGGAGGACGGAGCAAGGGCAGTGGCAGGGGTGACAGCCCAAACTAGCAAGTGTCAGTGCTTCTCAGGATGGCCGCTCCACTGTGCCTCTGTCCGACCCTGCTAATCAAGGCTCGAGAGAAGTCAGGCCCACATTTCCTCACTTCTTACTCCCACTAGTAGTACTTTTCTTCCTAACGTGCTTGTAAGTACTTAGGAGAGACCCAATACATGTTTGAAATAGATCTCAGTGGGCAGTGAGTTTGGAGATTTTGATGTATAGGGTTAGGCAAAGAGAGAAGAGTACAGCGCTCCAACTTGGAGATCACTGACTGTAAATTCCTCACTGGCAAACAGGCCAAGGGAGACTCTGAGAAAAGGGGTCACTCACAGTCAGAGGACTCTGATAGCCAGGCCTGGAGCACAAGCGTTCTGGCTCCTGGACACAAACATGGCCAGGAGGGTCTGCGGTTGCAGGTGAAGAAATAAGGGTATGGATTGTCCTCTGAGAGTACAGTCCAGTGGGTGATCTGACACCAGCCCACAGCTCTGCTGTCCCTTCCCGAGGAATACACATTCTCTCCAGCCAGCCGGAGCTCAGCTCGACATCACTGAGAAGGAAAAGCGATGCACCAGGTAAGCAGTCACAGGATCGCGACTTTGGTTAGCCAGAGGACTTGAAACTCTAAGCGCTCACTGTGAGTGATTGGGGTCAAGTTCTCTATACTTCCCTATGGTTCAATTTGATCCACAAGTTAATTGTGATGATGATACCAAGTATTATTCCAACTTGAATATATTCGCTTTTGAAGATCCTTTCCACTCCCTGCATTAGATTTTAAGATATGATGAGAAAAACAATTGTAAAACTAGCCTACTTCAATGCACAGAGAAAAGGTTACTTTGCTTTTCTTTTTACAACTTCAACAGATAGTTTAGTTACTTGCTTGACTTTTTTGGACAACATTCTCAATAGATATTGCTTTGAATCCACCAAAATGACTTCAAATCCTCATGTAGATTTGTGGACCTCTGTGCTGCGACTGGTTATCAGGCACTCTACACACAGCAGTCACTGCCAGTGCGGCTCCTGTAATGGCCTGCACGGAGGCCAGCTGTGCGTCTTTAGGATTAAAACATGGGCTACATACAGGGAAGCTCCAATCTTTCGTCACTGGCTCTAAACCTTATTGCCGCAGGTTCTAAATCTTATTTTTTTAAAGTGGGAAGTAAATCATTTTCCTTTTCCTTATCGCAGTTCCTTATATGAAGGACCCTAGCTGTGTGTCTAAAGAAACAGTTCGTTAGGCACTCTTTTCGTACCTGTTCTACCTTTCTGTCTTCTACCTGCTGAAATATCGTCTTCAGGGTCATGCTCCTAAACACACTGCTACGAAACATCTCTCCCCTGCTCAAAGACTTCCCGTTGTAAATTAATAAAGTGGAATTTTTCTTTCTTGGCTGTCAAGGACTTGCCCTACACTGCTTTCTCAGCCATATCTCTCCTAATTACTTCTTGTAGTTGGTATCTGTGTATCACCAATCTCTCTCTCTCTCTCTCTCTCTCTCTCTCTCTCTTTCTCTCTCTCTTTCCACCTATCAAAATCATACCTGCCCTTCAAACGCAGTTTAGCTGCTCTACCCTGACTTTTAGGACACCCATGCAATGCGTGACTGAACATCTAGCCTTCTCTTCTGGGCGGAGCAGGACCTCTCTCACAGCACTGGACGCACGACTGCCTGAGACCCGCTGTGGTAGAAACCTCTTTCCCTTCTTTGAACGCATAGCCTTTGAAACGGGGAAGAGGCCCGGAGACTTGTCATTTTCATTGTCATTTCCCTCACTATACCTCGTTCAGGAGTGAATGAATAAAAGCTCTGGATGCAAGGCTGGGTTTGTCTAAAACAGGCAAGCCCCATGAGCATCCAGCTACTCACAAGTATGTTGCTCTAAGAAGCCTGAAATTTGGGAAACAAAGGAAGCCTGTAGAATGAAGGCTGTAAGGAAAAAATCAACTGACTTCTTGTCAGTCGATGTATTGTATTTTAGAAAATATTAACTAACTTTTAAAATCCAGAGGAATCTTACATTACAAATGCTTGCCTTCCTCATTATCCTGAAAAATCGAAAGTTCTAGCAAACTGGGCTCACATTACCACAGGACAGAAACTCACTGACGCTGGTCTCGGTACCGTCTCCACTCTGCCCACGTTACTTTCTCCATCTGTCTCGCCCCAGAGCCTGAGACCCTGAGTAAACACGGGGAGAGAGACTGGGAGCGAAGACGGGAAGGTCGAGATGAAGAACACTCAGAGCCAAGGTAAATGGCAGGATGTACACTGTGGAAAAACAGCTGGTGACACGTTAAAACATTCAGACGATGAGGATCTATTGTGAATGAGAAAAACAGCGAGGATTTATAAATGGTCATGTCTTCTGTCAGGAGGTCACACTGTCACCCTCAGCAAGCTACTGGGACCGAGTAGTTCACTTCAGTATCCACGTGAAAGCGGGTCAAAAGGTAAAAGGAACTGTTTACAGCAAAACAGAATGCTTACTGGGAAACCAACCCATCAGCAGAACCTTCCTGTTACTTGGAAAAGAGCTTGGGCTTAAAGACTGGAACGTTATGGAACTGTAGGAAGCCTTAGGCTTTTGCAGTATCTACCTCAGTCCAGACAACAGCAGTGATAACCCACGTGCAAGTAAAGCCTTGCTCGTCTTGTGGAGGCTTTAGGCTGCTCCAGTTCTCTCACAGCCTTACCGTCCCATTTTCCTTGCAAAGAACCAGCCGACATGGCCACCAGGGGGCGCTGTTGAACACCACATTCAGAAATAATCAGCGGCTATAGGCTCTCCTGGCTGTCATTGAGGCTTTTTCAAGGATTTACACCCACCTGTCAACCTAGTGCTAAAGAAATGTTACCTGGGATTATTCTAGCCTTGCTCTTAGAAATGAGAGCTATTAAACCACAAACAGACAAGAAATAAAGCATAATATGGGAAAGTGAAAGTGGCAGCACAGGTCCCAATAATTTCAAAGTAAAACCTTTCACTAACAGGTCTTGTCTTGAATTATGGAGCTCATGCCTTCAGTCTGTCTTGATCTCCCTGTTTATTCTCCCCTACTCCTCCAGCTGGGCTCCTGGTACCCACCCTTCTCCTCCCTACTCTGCCAACAGAGGCCACGGTCAGGTCAATCTAGGGGGCAGGAGGAGGTGGCAGAAGAATTCACCCTGAGAAAAGCAGGCATGCGTTCCACACTCACCCAGTTCACTCTTAAAGGTGTGATCCTGTGGGAGGATGGAGTGGGAGTTCCGAGCAGTTCCTCCACCCACAAACCAGTTCACATTGGGATTCCAGCGGTTCACAAAGCCACAGAGATGGTTCTCTTCAAAGTCACATTCTGGTGGGAGAGAAAAAAATAACCGCTTCTTAGACAGACAGTCACATGTGGGGATACCACTGCTCACTGCAGAGTCTGCCTTTAAAGGTTTCTATTCTTCTTCTTCTTCTTTTTTTTTTTTTTCTTTTTTGGCCTTTTGAGATAGGGTCTTGCTAAGTAGTTCAGGCTGGCCTCGAACTCACTGAGGAAGCCTAGGCTGGCCTCGAACTCAAAGTGATCTGCCTGCCTCAGCCTTCAGAGTGCTTGGATTACCGGTGTGCACCACCACGTCTGGCCTACTCTCTTCTTTTACCTGCTGGAACGTTTGTGCCAGGACTGGACCCCGCTGCCCCAGAAGAGATCCTGAGATGAACTGGGCTCCCAAATGGTCACTGCCTCTTTGAACTGTGGCCTTTGCAATTAGCCATGAGCCAGTGCTGCTGCGTATGTGAACTGGAGACGACCTTCCCACCTCACAGGACCGTTTCTAAGTATGGACAGCTCCCAGCACAGTGCCAGGCACGTGGTACAAGCTGGCCATTTTCGGCATTCATCTCTGTCGAATTAAATTAAAATTATCTTTTGTTGCTGGGGATCAAACACTCCCAGGTTCATCATCTCTATTTTTTTTTTTTTCTTCCAGTACCAGAGATTGAACTCTGGACCTTGCGCTTGTGAGGCAGGTGTGGTGCCACTGAGCTAAATCCTCAGCCTTTGACACTCTCTTTTAAGGCACTATTTAGGCTGTGCTCTCAGCTCTAGAGATTTTTCCCATCATTTTTATTTCAACCGGGTAGCCCGTTCTCCATCTGTTTCTCTTCTGGTTGTGTGAATAATGCCCAGCATTAAGGGGTATGTTTCCTAGGCCCTGAAGTGCTCTGATTTTCTTATCAGCCGGCACCTAGTTAGAGTTGGTAGTTATTGTGGCTCTGGGCCCCTTCTGCAGCTCTTGAGTAGAGAAGAGAAAGCAGATGAAGAGACCTTTCCTTTCTTTTTAGTGCCACTGAAATGTTTACTACAATTTGTTCCCCAGCAACAGGCTCCTTTAGTGGGAAAAGAAATTCACAAACCAATGCCTCCACTGATTCCAATAACACTGTAATTTAAAACATGAGAGAAGATGCCAGGAATTTAGCTCAGTGGTACTGGTGCCTGCCTGGCAAGGGCAAGGTCCTGCGTTCAATCCTTGGTACCAAAAAACCAAACAAAAACAAGAACATGAGATGATGGTGCTAACCATTCCTCACTGATTCTCTCAACCCACCCTGCCCTTCTCCACCACCTCTGTCCTCCAGAGGGTGACCTGTCCAGACTGCGTTCTGCCAGTGGAGGGTAAGAGCAGAATGACACCCAGGGCTAATTCCCCCAGCTCCTCCCGGCCATGGTGCCATGGCTTGTTACTGACGGCACAGCCTACCGAAGAAGCCCTTCACATAGAGCTGTGGTTTCCAGGTTCTAGGGGCCCCTCCTCCCCTGCCCCTTGGGGCCTAAGCAGGATAAAGGCTTAGGAGTCATTACCGCCTCTCATCCACTCATCCTGTGCCCTCCGCCACAGCGCTCTCCCTTGCTGGCTTCTTTACCACTCACACCTCTGTGGTGTCGTTGATGAGCTTTCCCCAGATTACTCAGGTTGACTGCACCTTGGTTTCCACCTTCCTGCCAAGATCCTCGCTGGCAAAGTTATCATTGTGTTTTTACATTGGCAGGTTTAGAAAATGGTCAACCAATGCCCAACATTCAGTGTCAAAGGCTGCGGCAGAGTATAATAAAAAGCAAGATATTTCTCGGGGTGCTAGGCACTATTCTAAGCATAATATATGAATTTACTCCTTGGAGCAGCCCTTTTAGATAGGTACTATTGCTAGTCTCATTTTACAGATGAGGAACTAACAAAATAGCTACCCACGAAGAAAGGAGAGTTGAGAGCAGTGATTGCACCATTTAACAACATTAAATGTTGTCCTTCCTTTTGTTTTAAACAAGCTGAAAGCCACCAGATAATTTGAAGAGAGGTAACGGTGCCCAGCACCTTGCCAATCACCCTCATATCTACGATCTCATTAGTGTTCACAGGAATCCAACAAGGGAAGCATTTTATCCCCATTTTACAGCTGAGGGCCTGAAAGGCTCTGTGGATCGATGGAACCAGCAGGCGGCGCTGCGAGGTGAGACTAGCTCTGGGGGGGGGGGCACCTAGAGCGAGGCTGAAGGAAGAGACTACTCCCTTGCCCAGTATCCCTCTATTTTCTTGCCCTAGAACTACCCCTGGAGGACAAAATGGAGAAGCGGGACTCCAGGGAACTGGCAAAGCTTCCTTCTGGTTCTGAATTGTTTTAGACTCTCTACTCGCTTCATTTCCACATCCATTCAACCTCTGCAGGCCTGAAAAATCCCTCAGATCTACCGACTTTGTTTCTTTTGCACTGCGGAACCCCAACTCAAGAGGTTCATTACGGCCCCTCTGCAGGATCGCAGTGTAAGGTTTTTGCTAGCTCCTACACCTACATACTTTCCTTGTCTCCAGTTCACCGGCCCCACTGCACTCCACTTCCTTGCTGACTGTTACCGTACCACACTATAACTCAGGCAAGCCAAGCTCTCTCTCTAGGTCCAGCCTCAGGCAAGGGACTCCCTGAGTAGTACAGATCCTCACTTCAAACACCCAACCCAGCCCCCGGCCTTTGCCAGAGTGTGTTCTGGTCTTTCTCCCCATGGGGTCTGCCCAGAGACAGCCCTCTCCTTCCTACTCGCTGCTCCTCGGTACCCCTGACCTTCTCTGGTTGCACTTATTACATAGCCGATATGGCCAGAGGCAGAGACAAGATAGTGAGCACCCAGAGGGCAGGCGCTGTCCTGTCTTCATTCTCTCTCAGAAGCTGGCATGTAAGGGACACCTAACCAACCCTGCCCAAGCAGAGTCTGTGGTAACTGCAATTAAGACAGATTAAAACAGTGAGCCAAGAGAAAGGATGGCAAGCAGGGAATACCAAGCCTGCTTTTCTGGCAAAGGCTACAAAAATCAGTTTACACAGACCCAGAAATGAGCTGAGACTCTCTTGGGTTTAGGGTGGCAAGACTGAGGGTACAGTTGCTGTATCTACTTTCCTATCATTAATCCAAGCAGCCCAGGGAAAATGCTAATGAGCCTTCCTACGCTAAAGACAGAGAAACAATGTCCAGTATTCATGTGACCTTAGCAAACAATTAAAAACTATGCATTACGCAATGTGTTCTACAGTACACTTGGTCTTTAGGATTGATTCAGTGTCTGGGGCAACAGCAGATTTTAGAAAAAAACGTTCGTGTTCTAATGCAATGAAAATGAAACTCACCAATACAGTAGCCGGTGGTCATCTTGATTTCAAAGAGGGCAATGCTGGCTGTGTTTCCCTGTCCTAGGATACCTTCTATCAAAATCTGTACAACATATAAGCAAGAAGGGGCATTAGGTTCCAAAATAGAATGTGCTTTTCAGCTGTCAGGAGCTGCTCAGACTTAAGGCAAACAAGATTGCTAGCTTTAACTCATTGCTACCAGACAAGAATCTCACTATGGACTTTATTGAAATCATGTGTGTGCATGCATACATACGTGTGTGTGTGTGTGTGTGTGTGTGAACATAAACACATACCTATATCCTTTGAGCTTTGAGGTGAGCAAGGTTCCCATTAGAAGCTTGTTTTTTGCTGTTATCCCAACCATTACCTTCTCCTGTGCCTTTGGTGGTATTAGTTGGTGATAGAGAAAAGTCCCTGGTCAAACCCATTCTGAAAATGGTCAGAAACCAAAGACGGGGGACTCAGGGGTAGAAACAAACCCCTTTGGAGGAAAGGTAGGAAGCCCAAATCTCAGAGTGATGGGAGATCTCCACATGCAATGGAGGAGGCTCACGAGTCAAAGTGAGGTTGCTATGCTTTCTACATTTCTATTTTATATAAAGAACAGACAGCAGCATGAACATTTATGTGGCTGATTTCAAGGAATGTTATGGTTCATGTTGGGACCTGTTACTGAAAGCATCTTCTGTGGCTTTAGCCCGATATTTTGCAACGAGGCTGGAAGATTTAGGAAGTGATAACTGTTTGGAGGATGGTGTGAGAGAGAGAATTCAGACCTTCAGCAACTGACTCGCAGGAAGGGACTCGAACAAGACAGGGCTGTAGGAGAATGCAGTGTTTCAAAACTTTTCTGAGAAGAAGGATGAGACTGGGATCTGAATGGCAAGTTAGGAAGGGAGAAAGTTTTTACGACGGTCCCACTGTGACCTCAGCGACATATTCTTGCTAAATATTACATTTCATAGCCAAATATAGCCAGAGCTATTCTCCTTCCCTATTTTAGTCCTCCCCCAAAATCCTTACGTTCTTTCCTTCCTTTTCTAGCACTTCTGACAGAACAACTTTCCCCTTTGAAAAGGAAACAGAATGTGTCCTGTAAGCATCTTTCCTCTTTCAAAATATTTCCTTTTTTCATTGTGTTATAGTTAATATCTTGCTCAGACATTGTGGAAAGGAAACCACTAGGAAGGCAATATAAACACATACCACATAAAATTTAAAAGAACAAAATAAAAGCAGAGGAAAGAAGAATACTGCCTAAAGTTCACGAGACAAACTATTTTCATTGACAAGGTTAGCTCAGCCATCATTTATGGAAATTCAAATAGGTTGGAGAAATCTGGGAGGAAGCTCTTTTAATAAGTAGAATATTAATTTACATTACTAATCATCTCCTATGATATATCTAGCCTCAATGGCAGAAGTTTTTACAAGATTTTTTGTTGATAAAGCACTCATTGCAGGTACCACATCGTCCTCCTAAACTCCACCTACCTTGAACTTTTTGGAACTGTTTTGTAAATCCAGGCTTGCTATAAGCCAGCTGTCTGAAGGTTCCTCAGCTGACCAAAGCAAGCGATCAAAGCTTTCATCCTCATATCTCACATAGAGGTTCAGCTGGCTGGGACCTGACAGAGACCCTGAAGATGTGGTTATCTGGTAGACCAGGCGGAGGCAGCTCCATTCCTCAGCCTGCAGTTCTGAACTCAGCAGTACGGCTTTCTCCCCCTGCTTGGCGAAGGAGGTGTCCACATAGACATAATGGCCTGGAAGGAGAAAGCAACACAGGGAAGAGATCAATCTCCTGGTTACAACTTAGAAAAAGACATGAGTATGGTCCGGCACATCCGTGGGCAGACAGAGCGCGCAGGTGCATTTTGTTAGCAGACTGGAGGTTGCCTGAAGGGCTGCTGGATCGCTGGCCTTTGGTGAAAAGGAAGAGACAGTCCGGCAACACTGAGGCCACTTCCCCATGTGACAGCAATGGCTGGAGCTGAGCAGTGCTGTGCCCTCAGAAGGTGGCACCTACTCTCCATTTTGCCTGATTCCCCATCACTTCCTGTTAGAACTCCTGACACAGTGTCTGCTGCCTTCCATTGTCTCGCAGCACTCACTTAGCACACTACACCCTTCTCCCTGCTGCCCATACGCAAATGAGTGCGTAGGTGCGAGGAGAGAGGGGTGCAGCACAGAGAGGGGACTCCTGAGACTCGAGTCAGAATAACTTAGTTCACTCACCTTCCATAGCTGCCCTCATACCTAGTGATTAAATCTGCATTGACTCTGCATCATTATGTGACACTACATCAGTTTGGTTACCTCACACTGGATCTCGGGTGTTTGGGCAGAAAGAGTTCAGTGTAAGCTGTTTTTAAAAAATTAAAAACAAGACTTCCTTCCTTAAATCTCATAGGTCTGATAACTAAATGACAACGTATATGCAAAACATGCAGCACAGAGCTTGGAAAGCCGTGGATACCCTAGGATAAGTACCCATCGCATCCTCTTCTCTTCCTCCCTCCTCTTCCCCCGTTGACTTCTCCTTCCCCTTTTCCTTTTGCCTCCCCTTCTTCCTTTCTCTCTCTTATTGCTATTGGCCTTCCTCTTCCTTCCCATCTCTCTCGATCCTTTTCACATTGACAAGTGGTATTCCCTGGTTGCCCCAGGATAATGAACAGTATTTTTAGGAAAAATTTAGGGAAGGAAAGTCATGGAAGCCCAGAGCCCCAACTTGAGCCTTCCAAGCCCTACTCTGGGCTCCTGGCTTCCTACACCAGGGATCTAGTTGCCTGGAGGTCTTTGGAGATGCCTCTCCCAACCTTTGTGGCCTACAGGTTTTCAATCTCGACCCAAGGCTCTCCCATTTTTGGCCAGCATTTAAACTGCTGTCTTCCATGTTGTCACTGCACACCCCACCCCTGGCAGTTTGGGGTCTGTAACGCTAAACTGTTACTACACAGGCCCTGAAATAGTTGCTTTTCTTGATAGTCTTCCCACCCTGGTCCCAGTGCCTATGTCAGCCAGGATCCCTGCCTCTGTGGCTAGCACTAACAGGCCAGCAGCAGCTTGGTGAATGACCAGCCTCACACATGGGGCACAGTCAGGCATTGTCTCTGAGAAGCCTGATCTGCTGGGTAAAAGGTTCTGAGACAGAGCTTTATCTCCATCTGGCAATCTTCTTAATATAGCAACTACCCACCAGATACAAAGAGCAACTGCCTCTAGTGCCAACCCAGGCATCCACTTGAGAAGTCTGGCCTGGCCCTTGCATCCACTGCCGCCACCACCTTGACCTCCTACGCACATCCAACACTTACTAGGAGCCAGTGCTGCTCTGAGTGAGTTCTAGGCATCTGCTACCAACTGCAGGGCCTGTTGTTAGGGTTTTATGTTACTAAGCCAGGACTCTTGACAACAATGTTTTTTAGTAAAGTGTGGCATCATCACAACTTGAGGAAACGTAGTATTATCCTACTGCTGCAGTCTTTGTCACCACCCCAGAAGAACCTGTCTCTCACTTCTAAGCAGGCTCCTAAGTGGGATGGAATTGTGAAAGGGTTTCAGTCTGCATTTCAAATCTTCTCCGAGGAAGTAGAGATTTAGGAAATGGGGTATAGAAAAGAGACATAACAGAGTCCCACTGGGTCCTGTCAACATTCACATAAAACATCAAGTTTGCAGCTCCAAAGGTCCAATGCTCCGTAGGGCACTTCTCCCTCTTCTGTCACTCTCCCACTCCCTCCTTTTCCAGACTCTAAAGCAGAGTACCTCAGTTGGAAACAGTACTTCTCAAACTTGAGCCCAGAGGACCCTGGAGGGCTTCTTCAAATCCAGACACCCCCCCCCCACAACCTAATTTCCAATCCAGTGGGTCCAGGTGAAGCTGTGTTCCTAACTGAATGCATTTCTGAGAAGCATCAGGTGATGCTAAGGCTGCTGGTCTGGGGACCACATTTTGAAAATCACTGAATTATAATGTCTGACAGAGAAGAAGGCTCATTTGCTAGATACCTCTTATCTACCCAAGAAAGTACAGGGGTGGAAAGGAGGGAGGAAATGGTTCTACTTACAGGTCAAACTCACATCTAAGTAAACGTGTGCCATAACAGGTGCACAGGGTCCATCTGCTGGAAACTGCTCAACTTTTCAGTAAAAACCACTAAAAAATCTAACTTGATATTCTTTCTCAACATACCAGATTGTACCGTAAACATAAACTAATAACCTCTTGTCAAGAGCCTTTGAAGTACACAGCTTATAAAATGTAATATTTAAAATATCTTGATACACTGTATGATGAATGCCAGTGCTATGTGTTGAGTGAGTTTTGACATCTCAGCCAAAAATGTTGCCTTTTTCAAAATATTGGAATCTTGCACTTAAATTATGGATCTCAAATTCATTCTGAGGTCATGTTGTACGGCTATGCCCAAGAGCTGTGCCACAGGGCATCCAAGGATTACATGTCCAGCTCATTTTACATTTACTCAGCAGAATAATGTATTTCTCTCTATCGGTTAGGTAGGCCAGGTGCTACCACCACCGCCAAGTTCAAGGTAAATTTTGAACTGATTCAGGACTGCGAGGGAGCCGTGGCAGTGGAACTAAAGACACATGCAAAGGAGAACTTCCAGAGCTGTTTCAGAAAGTGGAAGGAATGATGGGAAAAATGTGTTTGAAGCTATGGGCAGACTTTGAGAGGAATGAATGGCAATGTATCTCCCTATTACAAAATTGAGCTTTGGCAGCCAGAAGATGTACACTCATGGGCCCTTTAATTTCACATCACTCAGAACTTATTCTCTCTCTACATTATTTAATATATTGAATATTTAGATGTTCAAAAAGAAAATGGTCCCTAAACAATCTTGATGTTAAAAAATTAGTCATTAAAAGATCTGTTATACTATTTGGTGGGTATTTTGCTTTAGTTGCAGACATGAATTCAATGTACATCTTTCCTTTTTAAAATTTGTATTATACTATTATTCGTAACTCTAGTGGAGTGAGTTTTCAACACTGTGCCTGCCAATATACCTATAAAACCATCTGCAAGTGTCCAAATGAACCCAAATTGCTGGTCATAAATTTGATAGTGCCTTCTTTTCTCCTTTCATGAAGAAAAGGTAGTATTTTGACAATTATCCTCCAATGAACTACTACATATTTCAACTAGGTGCCACTTAAATTTATTTTACCATCAATAGCTGATCAGAAAGAACTAAATATTTTTAGAAAAAAATGAATAGCAATATATCTTTTACTATAAGTTTTCAATTTAATATTTGTCCTTTTCGATCACACTTTGTAATTCACATTTCATAAAATTCACCCTTTTAGTGTAATTCAGTAGTTTTTAGAATATCCTTAGTTGTGCTATCATCACTACTAATTCCAGGATACTTTTATTATCTGCAAAAGAAAACCCTATGCCCCTTAGTAGCCATTCCTCCTTCCCTCCCCCAGTCTCTGAAAATCACTAATATACTTTATCTACACAGATTTGCATATTTGTGAAATTTTATATAAAAGAATCATATCATATGGGTTCTTTTGCGGCTGGCTTGTTTCATTCAGAATGTTTTTGAGGTGTATCCATAATATATCATTTAACAGAATTTCATTCCTTCAAGGCTGCATAATATTCTAGTTTACAGATATGCTATAATTTCTTTATCCATTCGGTAGTTGATGGAGATTTGGATTGTCCCATCTTTTGGCTTTTATGAAAATAGTTTTGCTATGAACTTTTATATATGAGTTTTTAATGCAGACATTAATTTCAATTCTCTTAGCTATATGCCTAGGAGTTGTTAGGTCATACGGTAACTGTATGTTTAATTTTTGGACAAACCACCAAACCTTATCAAGGGGCTGAACCATATATCTTCTATTAGCAATACTGAATATTCTAAGTTTTTTATATATTCACCAATACTTGCTATGGTCTATTTTTTCATTGTCATTTTGAAAAAGGTGAAGTGGTATCTAATTATGTTTTTGATTTTCATTCATCTATATTTATATCAATATCTATCTATAAAGCTATAGAACATCTTTCCTATGTTGAGTTATAAGGTTTTATATATTCTGATGTTAGACCTTATCAGATGTATGATTTACAAATATTTTCTCCCACTCTGTGGTTTGTCTTTTTACTTTCTTGATGGTTGCCTTTGAAGTATAAATATTTTTCAAGTTTGATCAAATTCAATGTATTTTTACTTTATTTTTTTGTGTGGGCCTTTGGTGTTTGGTTAAGAAAGTATTCTCTAAAGTCTGAGGTTTATATTTCATGTTTCCAGCTAAAAGTTTCATGGTTTTAGATCTCTGATTTGGTCTTTGATCTTCTCTGAATTAATTTTTGCCCATCGAATTGTCTTGTCATCCTGTTGAAAATAATTGAGCACAGATACAGGGTTTATTTCTGGACTCCCACTTCTGTTCATGAATCTATGTCTATTCTTACACTTGTTCCACAGCATTACTTACTCTAACATTGTAGCAAATTTTGAAACTGGGACATGTGTGATTCTTCACTCTTCTTTTTCAAGGCTGTTTTGACTTCCAAATCCTCTGTACTTCCATATGGATTTAGAGGTCAGGACAGAAATAATATAAGTTATACCACCATGAAGCTCACTGCTACCAATATTAAGCTATTTTCTTGGATTTATAGAGTGTTGTAAATTTTTACTTAATTTTCAGTGTCTGGAACATCGATTTCACTATTTTTGCCAATTTCCTTATTATGTTTATAGGCAGAGGATTTTCTAGGGTCCTTACTACACATAACTGTGACACCATTCCTTTTCACCATCTTTTTAAATCAGTAATAACAGAAAATAAATGCTTCAAAGATGGTAAACATGAATAAAGAAGAAAAGGCAGAGAAAGGCTGAAATCACATGAGGATTACGAGGCTCGTTGTGACACATCAGGTTGAAGATCTGGGGGAGATTTCCTAACCACACTGTGGGAGGCATGTCAGGAGGAGAGGGAAGGATGCATTTCAAATACTGCTGCTTAGACAATCTGAACTGAGACTCATGAGACATTTATTGGAAATGATAAACTCTCTAATGTGGCAGAAAGGGCCATACAAGTCTAATCAGATTTTTTTTTAAAAAAGGTGAGCCAGCAATCAGAAACAATAATTAAAATATCTCTTCTCAAAGAGCTGACACCACACTCTCCAGGGTGTGAACATGTGTCCTTGTCACATGCAGGCATCAGAATACAAAAGAAAAAGCTCCACTGTTTCTGTGAAGGTAGGGTGTGAGAAAATGAGGTCATACTCAGTTGCTAGACACATCCACATAACCAGAGCCTAAGCATCAAGGCACAGTCTGATAGGTCTAAGTACAGGTTTCAAAGAGGCAAGCCAGTCAGGATGCCTACCATGGGACTTCTTGGAATTCCTGGAATTTCATTAGCTAATGAATGTACAGTAGCCCCACCTCACCCACAGTTTAACTATCCATGGTTTCAGTTCCCTGGAGTCAACCACAGTCTGAAAATATTAAAATTCCAGAAATAAACAGTTTATAAATGTTAGATTTGGAACCATTGCAAGTATTGTAATGAAAATGCATGTCACCCCTCTCTGTTGCACTGGGGGCAAAAATCATTACCTTGTCCAGCATTTCTAAGCTGTGTATGCTGCTTATCCATTGGTCAGTTAGGAGCTATCTAGGTTATCAGACTGACTGCCATGGTATCACAGTGTTTGTGTTCAAGTAACCCTTATTTTGCTTAATAGCCATGAAATGAAAGAATGGTAAAACCAGCAATTTTATTACAGTAACTTGTTATAATTTGTCTACATTGTTATTATTGTTAATTTCTTACTATGCTTAAGTTATAAATTATACTTTATCATAGTAAGTATATATTGGAAAAAAACATGGTATCTGTAGGGTTTGGTATTAGGAACCCACTGAGGGTATTAGGACATATTCCTGTGGATAAGACAGGGTGACTCTAGTATCTTCAGGTCTGATGATGATGTTGGGGCAACAATATGGT
Source organism: Fukomys damarensis (assembly GCF_012274545.1). Taxonomy (NCBI): domain Eukaryota; kingdom Metazoa; phylum Chordata; class Mammalia; order Rodentia; family Bathyergidae; genus Fukomys; species Fukomys damarensis. The sequence continues at coordinate 18,431,090 of NW_022900943.1, read as the reverse complement.
TACAGTACACCTCACCCAAGACTTACAATGTGTAACCTTGGTTTAGGACTTGATCATACGTATGCTAACTACATCATTAGTTTCTTTATCTGCAAAACAGGTATAATAAATGAATGGAGTCTTCTTTATACACAAGTTAACATTTAGAAAGTCGATGTACTAAAACAAAAAACTAAACTGAAACCACCCAACCACTACACACACTTACACATGATATATTTTCCATGTGAAGAGCCACTAACTGAAATCTATCATCCAATTTTCAAAGTATATATTTCCATCCAGAAAGGTAATTTGACTATGTTGAACATAAAACTGGTATAGCATGTAGAAAATCATGTACACTGTTCTCCATGCTTAATTGAAGAAACTTTCAAGGGTAATTTTGACAATCCATAGTTGTCATCTTTTGTGTAAGCCATGACTTTATATCAGTGGGATGATTGGGCAAACCTGATGGAATGATGTATATAACATGATTTGTAAGTGGTATTGTTGATTGTTAATTATTTCTATTCTCATCATCAGGGGAAGGAGTCCTTTAGTTGTTCCAGAGATAGTGAGAAATTTGCACTATCTTCTTATATTTTTTCCCAGTGTGGGTCAGAGCAAATATTTCATTGCTGACATGAGAATGGCCTTCATTCATTTCATTTAAAACTATCCTTTGATTTTGAAATCTATACTTCTGTCCTCTTTTGTATGGGGCTCCTCCTGGTTTCATCCCCTGCAGTTCTGTCTTCACAGCTGAGGCCCCTGGTTCTCAAAAATACAGGATCATCTGAAGTGGAGACCAGCATATTTACTCCTGGGCTAATTCTTGCTGAAGTCTTTAACCCAGCTCTGATAGTAGGGAGTGCTTATATCTCTCTTTTGTTAGCCCTTAGGGCTTGACATATCGAAGACAAAGATACTGCCTTCTTTTCGGCAGCTCCCTCTCCAGGTCTGAAGTCTAGCTTCTGAACTCAGGCTTGGATCTCCTCGCCTGATTTCCTGGGTGACTTTCTGCCTGCCTCCCTCGGTCAGGTCATGCCCCTGGAAGAGTATGGCGGAGTAGTTAAGTATGGATATCATCACACCAGCCAGATGGGTATTCAAATTCCAGCCACATCACTTAGAAACTGTCACTTTGGGCAAATTATGTTGTTTGAAACTGTGTCACTTTGGGCAAATTATGTTGTTTGAAACTCACTTTCTTCATTGGTAAATCGGGAATGCCAAAGTACCAACAGCAACATTTTAAATACAATTAAATATGGTAACATAAGTAGAGCACTTAGCGAACTGCCAAGCTCTTAATAAACGTTGGCTCTTCCATTTCCAATTACCTAACCAGCGTGCTCCTTGGGAGGGTTAGATCACCTCGTTGTCATCTCATCTGGGACTTGCCCGATGCTCTCTGCTATTTGTTTTACCTGCTGCCATCACCCTACCCTACTAATACCAACTTTGGCTATCGTCATAGTGCTTGCTCCCCTGCTGCGGACATCTTTTTCTAGACCCCATCCTCTCCCAGTTTGTCCCATCCTATTCTCCGATTGTGTACTATGCTATGACATTCACCTCTGGGATCAACCAGCTAATCAAGCAACCTGGGCAGTAATGCATGCAACACATCTAACAAGCATTTGTGAAGTCTCTACAAAGAAGCAGAACACAATTGGAAGAGAGGAAGCCTCTATGGAAATGAATCCTCAATTATGTACAAACCACCAGCTCACATTCTGAAGGCATTGTGCTTTCACTGCACATCAAAGACTTTGAAAAAAATTTAAAAGTCAAATTTCTGAATACGTATAGGAAGCACAATGATTGTAGGTCTTCTCAAAAATGGTTGATAATGTTATTAGAAAATTACTGGAAGAGCACTCCTAAAATGATAAAACACGATTAAATCTTTGAGATCATTAATATCTGACTTTTCTCCCTTAATTAGCTTCGCAATTATTAATAAAGTTAGTGACTATTTCTAGCAAAGTGTTCTGTTCTAATAATACTTAAAGAAAAATCACAAGTATTGCAGAGGAGAAGGTTACACGGGGACCCGGACTGGGACAGGAACTGTAGTTGTGGTTCTGCACACAGAGCCACAACTCAGAAGTTCAAGGCTGCAAACAGTCTTGAGAACCACCTGATAACATGCTGGAAACAGTCTGTTTTGGGAAAGTATATGAATAACTAGAACCAGGTGTTCATAAAAATATTTTCTAATGCTTTTCTAGAGATAATCTGTAAGGAACTAACTGTTTATTCTCATGGAAGTACTGTGCATGTACTAATGAAAGCCGAGGTTGGTGAGAGTTGGCTGCTGTGCGCCTGTGAGAGCTTCAGCCCTCTATTCCTCGGCAAAACTACATTCCTGCTGTCTGGCTGTCCTTCGCATCCCCAGTGACAACAAACTATCTAGGACTTCTGTTTCATACATAGCAGAGCAGCTCCCTCTCTGTTATCTACTGAAAGTCAGCCCTCAACACGAGGGTTTGTAAAGACAATAAAAGAAGAGGAATATTCTCAACTTTGGTGAAGTCTCCAATTTTACCGTTACCCCATATCATTTATTTATTAGATCACTAACTATAAGAATCATAATATGAATCATGAAAATGAAAACAGACAGGCTTCAAGAATTCATTTCAAATCATCAGTTAAGAAACAAAGATTCAGTTCTTCGAGGAATCTCCACACTGATCACCACTGTGGTTGTACTACTGTACAGTCCTACCAACGATGAAGAAGGGTTCCTTTATCCCACATCCTCACCATCGCTTGCTGTTATTTGATTTTTTGATAACAGCCATTCTCTGTGGGAAAAGATGATACCTCAGGTGGCCAGTGATGAGGCATTTGTAGGTAAATGGATGCACCTTGAGACCATGATGTTAAGCAAAATAAATCAGACATAAAAGTTTAAATAGCACATGGTTGCTCTTATAAATTAAAAGCAAAATAAAGAATGAATAATAGAAAGTAGAGAGATTTTTTTTTCCAAATAGGAAGGGGAACAAGAGAAGGAGGGGAGAGGGAAAGGGATAAAATGATTTAAAAAGAGACTCAAAGAAAAATGCAAACAACTTTTCCAAATGGGAAGGGGATTCAGAGTCGGAGGGAACAGGGAGGGATGGGAAGGACAGGGGACCAAAACAAAAGAATTAAAATGTATTACGTACACGTACAAAGTCCCCACAATAATCACTGATGTATGTTCCTCTCATGTTTGTCAAATGACCCTACGAGGTGGGAATTGCTGCTTTACAAATAGGGAAAAGAGAATCATAAAAATGAAGTCACTGTTGTAAAGTCACAGCTAGTAAACCAAGATCCAGCTTTCAGTGTATACCTTTCCCCTTGCACCTACAATCCCCAAATAGTTCCTCATCTATTTCTTTTATTAGTTCATCTTTTCATAATTGTATATGTTTCCTGGGGCAGAAAAAATTTTATTCCTTTTCTGAATACTAAGATCCCCAAGTGATGGATGTTTTTGTACAGAAGCTTACTTGGGCTTCTTTCTACAAATACCATTCCAGCTAACAACTTAACAATCAGATGAAAGTCTCTCCCACACTGCCTCAACTATGAAAGGTTTGGAAACATGTCATATTTTCTAAAATTAAGGTATGTTTTATAATTGAGCCATAGTAGCGCACCTCCTTTTCACTTGCCAAAACGGAGGGTGTAACTTAGAAACAGTGGCTACAGAGTAAGCGATGTGTGCCGGCATTTTGGCTGTCAGAGAAACCCTCACAATCTTGGACTCAGAGGACCCCACCAAACATGCATGTAAAAGTCTTGGGGAGTAATCCCAGCACTCAGGAGGCTGAGGCAGGAGGATCTCCATGAGTTTGAGGATAGCCTGGGCTACAGAGTGAGTTCAAGACTTGTTTAATCTACATAGTTAGGCCCTGTCTCAAAAAAAAAAAAAAAGTATTGGGGAATAGTGAGATGAGGATTCACAGAGCTACTCAATACAAGTGCTTTATGAGTGCCTTGCAGTGAACAGAAGGCACCACTGCATTTTATGGGCAATTTATTTCCACAAAGCCTTTGGGCTCATAGCTGAGGGACAACAGGGTGCTGCATACTGTCCAACATAGACCAATCCACCAGACTCTCAATCACCCTGCTGGTCTCTGCACAGAGATTTTTCAAGAAACATCCCTTTTCAGTCAACATTTTTGCTAGGCACAGCCTCTCTTCTCCCCTCTCGTTGCCATGGGAAGTCCATACTAATGACCAAGACTCAAGAGACTTTGCATTCTCATTCAATAAAAGTGCATGAAACCTCTGGCTTTAAATTAGTTTCCATGGATAAGGAGACAAACGAGATTTAGGAAGTACAAAATTAAATTGAGATCTCCCCGGAAACCAGTGCACTGAGGCTGGCTGACTGGCAGTGCAACTACGGTATATAGACGGGCCCCACTTCTGGAACGTGCCGGGAGAGATGGCCTGTAATGGAGAAGGAGCAACCAGCTCTTGAAGTCCTATTTTGGTCCTGAGTGGTAAGAAACCCCTCCCAGGGCGAACCCTTCTCTAGAACAGCAAAATGACTCTCATGTGGAGAATTTCAAATACAGTTTTGCTTTATGGAAAAGGAAAGCCTGCACTTAAAAGAGCAGCATACAATTACAATGTACAAATTTCTGTGCTATCCCAGGACACAGGGCTGCGGACGGGGTAAACGCCCTCTCCATGTGGAAGTTGACTTTTCAGTGTTTCCAGTACTCCTGGTCAATGTCCCTTGGCTGGAGAAATTCATTAAACATCAGTCATTACACAGCGCTCATCTTCAAAATGAAAACAATTTCCTTTCCAAATTCATTTACAAATAAAAATTTACTTTTCTTACCAATGGAGCCAGAGTTTTGCCCATAACTGCGAAAGCTTTGTGGAACCTTCTGTGTAGAGACTGGAAGGCATGTAGATGACCACAAGTGTGAGGAAAGGACTTTTCTCTGGCGTCACTTACAATTAAATGGAAGCCAACCCTGAGGCCCGCTGCAGACTCGGTGACCCGAGTGTCACTGCTGGCCGGCTGCATCTGCTCGGGCCTGGAAGAGGTTCACTGGGACAGATCACACTGACTTCTGCCCTTGACTGATGCAGCAACTTCCCCTCAACTGGGCTGCCTGGCATCGAGGAGTGAGGAGAAATGCCTCAGGAAGGCTATGACGCTTTCTCCCTTAGAGGTGGCCTTTGCTTATAAACTCTCATGGAGGCAGAATCCACTTGTGGGACTCCTCAATGGTTTTGAAATGCTCTTTCCCTATTCCCTTCTTGGAACTTTCTATAACACTTTGCCCCTACTTTCTACTTGCTGCCTCTCGGTTTCTGTGGTATTTTCTACCCTTATGTCTTAGGTGTTTACATTTTGCTGCGTCTGGGTCTAGTTTCCTTACTCTGACGAGTTGTCCTCTGATTAGCAATTGTTACATGCCTGCCTGACATCCATTCCCTCCTGCTGCCTCACTAAAGACCCCCGATTTGATTCGGGCCAGCAATATCTCAGGACATAGAAGTGACATCGTCATGCTACCTCTGCATTCAGGGCAGTCAGTTGTCGGACGGGGTTGATTCAGCTAGTACGTCCGTGTCCTCTCCCTTCCTTCTTCCACCCAGCGGGCATGTGGAGCCGCAGTGGCCCCCTTAAGACCAGGAGGTGACTAGGGTGACCAACTCACCTAGTCTGGGTCTTCCAGGTGCTAGAATTGAAATTCCCATGTCTTGGGGGACACCCACCCCCGATGCTGAGCAAACCGATACTGTGGTCACGCTAGCAGGTCACCGTGAGAACGGAAGCTATCACTGCGCCAGGGAAGGAAATAGCAGCTGCGTTCCTGATCACACGGCAGTCTTCTATCAGACTGTATTTCCTAATTCTATGCCTTTCCTTATGAAAGAAAAAAGAAATAGCAGTTTAGACTATTTTTATTTAGTCTTTTCTTCTTAGGAAGTCACATTATCTCACTAACTCGCTACCTTCTCAGCTTCATTCACACGGCAGGGATCCCAAGTCCGTCTCTCTGGTCTGATTCCTTGCTAACTTCCAAATCCATCTATTTCACTTTTTGTTGGGAGTCTCCCCTCGGACATGACAGAGAGACTTCAACACATCCTCTTTCCTCCAAATCTGGGTCTCCTCTCTGTTCCAAGTTTGAGTGAACAGAACTCCCAACCACCCAAGAAATTTCAGTGTCTTCGCTGATTCTTCCAACTCCTTCCTCCAAAATTCTATCCGTCCTGATGATTTCTTTTCCAGATCTCTCTCAACATCTTCTATTCTACCAAATTCCCTCCACTGATCCAGTCAAGGCTTTTGTCTCAATTATTGCAACAGCCCTCCAATAGGTCTTCCTGTTTCAGTCTTGCCCTTCTCTGATCTGATCTCTTCACAGTTTCTATCATGGCAACCTGATACTAGTTCCTATCCTGAAATATATGACAGGCTCCCACGGTCTTTAATTTATAAAGCTGCAATGTTTTAGCAGATATATTTAGTTATACCTTTTTGTTGTCTACTTGGTACCTATGGATTTCTTTAAGGTCTTCTAGAGAAGGTTTCTAGGGTCTTCACTACTTTCAGGCCTTCCTACATGCTGATTATTTTATCTGGGTTATGCTTTTATCTCCTTTCCCTCATACAACTGACTCCACTACTTACTGTTTCCTTTTTAGCTTACTCTATCTTTATTAAGGTTTCAGATTAACAAGAGCATCATGCATAGTTGTGCAATGGACAACTATATAACTGTCTGCAGTGGTCTTGTTTACATTCTGTTTTTTCTAGGCAGCGTTTGCTAATCCACCTACAGACATGGCTAGATGCCTCTTCTCAGTGCTTTCTTAGCATCAGCATTAAACTTCAAGTTTTATTTGTCTAATTATTTGCCTGTATTCCTCACTAGGATTAAAAGCATATAAGGGTACATACTATATGTCTTAAATAAATGAACAAACTCCTTCCTGATGGTATGTTTCTTTTTTAATATAAAAGATGTATTAAAATAATTTTTTATTATGGAAGTATCTCATTAGATTTGAATTTCATAACGATTACTCAAATAGCTGTTATTATAGGGAATACGATAGTGAATGAGAGCTGTAACTTCACTGGCAGTACATGGCATACTTATTACTTTCACATATGCCCCCACTATAAATATTTTCTGAAACATAAATTCCCACTATACCAGGATACACAGAAAATTATTAAAACGCACAATTCTTTGCCTTCTGGAATGCAGAGCTTGTGGGAAGGATTCTGAAAATGTTTCAAGTGTGTGACATTTCCAAATTAAAGAGAGCTATAGTTTTATCAGCTTCTAATTTTGAGAGTCCCAAAGTGCAGAGATCAGCAGCACATGGAGAAGGCCGGTGTGGTTCCCCCTGACAATGGGGAAATTATTCTCATATCATGGTGAATACTGTAAAAGCAGTCTTTAAGGATTACAAAGCATTATGCCTGGCAAAGGGAAGACAAATGCCAGGAGGCGATCTCCAGGGTAAACAGTCTGCTAACATTTGAAACCACTACCCAGATGTCTTTGTGCCCTTTTACTTAGGTTTAAACCCTGCTGACCTCAGTGTTAGTTTTAGCAGAGAAGTTTACCCTAGCAACTACCAAAAGGAAACCAAGCGATGAACCCACAATGAAAGGTCATGGAGCATTTGGAAAGGGAGCTTTGTTTTACATAATATTTAACAAAGTATGAAAATACAAGGAGAGGCTGCTTTCTCTTATAGACCAGTTCTCAGAATACATCTTCCATTACATGATTTGCGAGGTGGGAAGATACTCCATGGGAACACAAGTGTCCCTCTATTAAAAGAAGCACTGGTTGATGATGATATCAGAGGAAAATGGGTAACTGGATCCATTTGCAAGTCCCACAAGTGCACCTGGACAGGGAAACGTGTGCTCCTTCAATGGGAAATGTGCTCGTTCACCAAAGTCTAGTTCTCTGTCTTACCAGCTTGGCTAGTGACACTGCTGAGAGCACAGCTGAGTATATTTGCTCATGTATTATTCATTGCCATTTTGTCAAGCAAAAGGAATTATACACATTTCAGCTTCATTCAAACCAGAAAAAAAATAGGAGTGGCTATGACATTTTTACCATGGTGCAGGCAAATATATAAATCTGAATCTATATATGTATATATACAAACACACATATATCTGTAGCTGTACACATACTTTGTAGTTGTTCATTTCAAATTCTGCATTTTATGCCTCTTATAAAGTTTAAGTAGGAACAATATTTCCATTTAAAAAGAAAATATAGGGGCCAGGGATTTAGCTCAGTGGTTCTGCCACCTGCCTCGCAAAGTACAAGGACCTGAGTTCGATCCCCGGTGCCAAAAAGAAAAAATAAATAAATAAATAAAATAAAAAGAAAATATAGCTGCAGAGGTCAATACATTTCTTTTTTATTGCATTGCATAGGAAATCTGACATAATACTGGAGCATAATATTAGAAAAGAGAGCTTAAATAAAAGCAAGTCCTATAATACCTGTAAAATGAATATTTAGGTCTGGATTGGTGGCTTTAAGACTTTTTTCTAATATAATTGAACTCAGAAGTCCATCTATGAGATGAGCAAAAATAAGTGCCTATATACTTTCAATATAGTTATCTGTTGTCCAAAACAATCTGTTTTCTTCAGCCTCTCTTATGGGAGTACCAGGACGTTGTTGTCTGAACCTGGGGACAGTTTGGAAACCTTTATCTTAGGCGGGCTTGAATCTTCCCACCACAACAGTCTAGTACTGTGCCGCGTGCCTGGCTCCGGCTCTTTCCATCTACTTTGCCAGGTTTGCTGCATGTGTGATCCAGGACACAAATTCATTATCTACATGTCTTTAAGTCCTCGCTTGCGAAACAGACTTTATGAGTTGAGGAGCCTGCGTGCTCTGCACTGCTGATCTGGCACCCCTCACCTTGGGTACACATCGGCATCACCAAGCGGATGTCGATCTGTGCTACAGCCGAGGCCCCCTCCACGCCAGCACCTAAAGCCACTCTGGCTTGAGAAGTGCCCTTTTTCTATATTTGCTCTCCTTCTTTGATTCTAGCACATCTGAACCTCAGCCAGACTACACATTCAGCAAGGAAAGAGTCTGTGTCTGTTTCACTCACCCTGGCCCAATACAGGTATCTAATAAATATGTGCTAACAGAGGGAAGCAGCAGGTCCTGCCAGACATTCACCTAAGGCAAAGATGGCTTAAAATAGGGATGGGGATTTAGCTCAGCGGTTCGGTGGCCTGCCTTGCAAGCGCAAGGACCCGAGTTCAATCCCTGGTACTAAAAATAAATAAATAAATAAATAAAATAAAAGCCACAAGTTTTAAGTCCAAGAACAAGGAGCACTGAAAATGAAATGTTCTATTTTACATTTTTGTGTTATACTCTATATTGTTCAAACAATCCTTAACCAAGGAAATACATGTATGACTACGGGCCTAGGACTTGTAAGAAATCACAGTAAACTTGGAAGAAAGTAAGGCAGTGGCTCCAGTGAATAGTTTGCTATGGAGACTAGGCTTTTGATAACAATTACACGAATAGGAACTACGTTCATACCGTATAATTTTAGAGCATGTAACTATCCATACGGCACCTGGGCTTATTTAAACCTCATAGCAACCCCACAACAAAGTTGGGTGGTCACTGTCCTTCATTTCACGGATCAGCAAGCTCGGCTCAGACAGTGTACGCTACCTGCTGAGCAGCTGGGTTACAGAACCCTCGCAGATGCCCAGGTTAAACGATTAAAAATACTTCAGTATGTTCCAAGCACTGCATGTGTGTTAGTTACTTTTCTCTCTGTTGCAGAGATAAAATACGCAACATGCAAAGTTAAAGGGGAAAGGTTTATCTAGTTTAGGTTTCAGTCCACAACTGGCTGGCTCCAAGGCAGGGTAGTGCGGCAGACAGGGCTTGCAGAGGAGAAACAGTTCATGGCAGCCAGAAGGTAACAAAAGCAACAAGGCAACAAGAGACTTTAACAGTCTTTCTGCTCCTTTTATCTCATTAAGACTACAGGGATTAGGGCCCTGCCACATTCAGCTGTCACACACTCTTAATCCCAGTACCTTCAAGCCTAGCTCTACCATGAATCAATTGCACACTCTAGGTTGAACCACCTCTGGAAAAGCATGGGGCTTTGGGGGACATCAAAACACAAGCCATAACAGCACGAGACATACTTATCCCCCCCAAAATTATTCATTGCTTATGTGGAATTCAGATTTAACCGGGCATCCTGAAACCACAGGTTCTAGGCAGATTCTTTTTCTGTGACAGTTTTAAATTCGAGAGCCAAATGGGCTAAGACCGGAGCTCCTTTCTCCTCTCCTTTCTACCCTCTCTGGTCAGGCCTCAGGATGTGTCCTCCTCCGGCACAGCCCAGGACCAAGCTGAGGAAGGGAAAAGGGTGGCAAAGAATAAAGACAGGGGTGATGTCTCTCAGAGGCCCAGACGACAGTCCACGGGAGCCCATGGTTCATCTATGATGTTAAAGAGAGGAGATACAAAACGGTACATAATTCAACAATATAAGACAGCGCATGTAGCCCTCTCGCTCCGAGATTCTGAAACAATCTTCCTTAGATGCTTTATTCCTGTACAGACACAAACATGTACCTAGTACAGCCTTTGATTTTTTTACAAATGGTTAACACATTATATGCCATGTTTTTCACTAAATATACCTTAGAGATTGTTACATCTATTTATCTATCTAAGGCCAGCGCATAATTTTAAACAACTACATCTCTTTCCACTGAGTATACATATATGCCATAATTTAATTAATTGGTACCCTAGTGATGAATCATTCTTTTAATCTTTAGCTATGGGAGCAAATAGGGAAGTTGATCCTGTACCTACGACTAAGTTAAGATTTCAGAGTATGCATCACAATAGGAAAAAGCCCTAAAAAGGGAATTGCCGAGGTAAAGGGGCATTTAAACTTTGATTAAATATTACAAATTTTCCTTCTTGAAGTTTACCAGTTTTCTTTTCCAGCAGCAATATATGGGGTATTTCGTCCAACTCTATCAATTCAGTGTATGCCCCAGAAGTCTTTGGTATCTGTTCCCGTGACAATTTTTTATCTAATAGATAAAAATGGTGTCCCCATTATAGTCCCATTATAGTCTTTTGATTATCTCTCATTATGAGTACAGTCAAACATCTTTTTCACCTGTTGAAAAGTCACTGATATTTCTTTTGGGTGATGCCCTCAATCCATTTGTTCAGAGTTGTTAGTTTTTCACTATAGATTTACAGAAATTCTTTATATTTAATCTGATATCTGTCACAAGTAACATTACGTTCCTTGCTTCATTATTTGTCCTTGGATCAATGACTTTTTTGATGTAGAACTTGAATTTTGAAATCATACTATAGCAACATGAGCATAAGACATATCCAGGTTAGGAAAAAGGATTATTTTAATAGCACATATTATCCTCATAACTGAAAGAGCCATCTTTTATGGAAGGGTTTTGTTATGGTTCAAGTCCTACACCAGTCACTTAAATCCTTTTTAAATTTACAGTAGTCCTATGAGAAAGCTACAATTGAGTTATTTCACCAATGATTCCTAAGACTTATTCTGGAGCTAAACTATGCAGAATGTCTTCTCAACTTTTCAGTGAATCTCTTTCACTAATTGTATTAGTCAGCTTTCTTATCACTGAGACAGGATACCTAACACTCACAGCTTAAATGAGAAAGTTTAATTTGGCTCGTGGCTTCAGGAGATTCAGGGGATTCCGCCTGGTTGGCTGGCTCCAAGGCAGAAACGTCATGGTGGAAGGGCATAGTGGAAGAAAGCTGCTTGGTTCATGGTGACCAGGAAACAAAGCTGAGGAACAGTGCCAGAGAGCCAGGGCCAGGCACCATAATCATACCCTTTGTCGTACACCTCCATGATCCACCAAAATACACACAGAAATATGTTCTGCTAATTCTGTAGACCTGGGGTCCCCAACCTGTCTGGGGTCTTTTAGGAACTAGTCTACAAAGCAAGAGGTAAGCATGAGCAAAAGCTTCGTCTGTATTTACAGCTGCTCCCATGGCTCACATTTCTGCTTGAACTCTACTTCCCGTCTGGTCAGTGGTGGCAGCATGAGATTCTCATAGAAGCGTACTGGCTTACTTCCTTGTGCACACACGAGGGGCCTATATTGTGTGCTCCTTTGAATCATCCCTTACTCCCATCCTCTCAAGTCCTATCCATGGAAAAATTGTCTTCCACAAGTGGGTCTCTGGTGCCAAAAAAGGTTGGGGAACATTCAATCTTAGTAGTTCCCCCAAGCTAATCAAGTCAACACAAGTAAGCTTCACCACCACATTCCACTTTGTCAACTTGACACCCAAGCACATATCCTTTAATGGTACTAAATTTCCAAAGAAACACAAGGTCCTAATTCTGCCTCACATGATATAACTATCCTGCATACAGATGAAACAATAATCCCTTCCTCTAACTCTCAACAATGCTAGCACTGCTTAAAAATTTATGTCAAAGTCTCCACTGAGATTCAAGACAAACTCTTAGCCATGAATCCACCCAAAAGCTACATAATCCCAAGGTAAAATGGTATAACATTCCCATTCCAAAAAAGAAAGAGTAAAAGGATAGAAAATAATAGGACCATGGGCCAGGGATGTAGCTCAGTGGTTTTGCTGCCTGTCTGGCAATTTCAAGGTCCTGAGTTCAATCCCCAGTACAAAAAAAAAAAAAAAAAAAGGACCAAAGTAAGACTAAAAGAAAGCAGGAAAAACTTTAAGTCCTATAGTTCCACGTCTGGTATTCAGGGTAGACAGTGGTAAGATATGCATTCCAATGGGGGTAAGCAATGCAACTCAATGGCCTGAGGATAGCAGCCCACATGGCATCTCTCTGGAGCTGGCTCTGGCAACAACATGCAGCTTTCTCTGGCAAACATACTATGTTCCTGGCATCTCTTACTTTCTCATGTCTCCAATGTAGCTTTGGCTTTATTCCCACAGCTTTATGCACTAATCTCTCAGGGGATCCTTGCCTCTTCTCCAAGGCCTTCCTTTGAAATCTGGGAGGAAGCCTTCCTGAATCAATTCTTGCATTCTGCATACCAGTAACGCCAGCCTGATGTGGACAATACCAAAGTATACTGCCAGCAGTCACAGTAATGAGGCCCTCTTGGACCATGGCTGCAGCAGCATCTGGGTGCCTGAATGAATAAGCATAGTGAAATGAATCCCAGAGAACCAATTCCCTAAAAAGCCCATCTCAAGCGTAGGGTGGGGGTATCTCAGGGAATCTCTTTTCTCTTGACAATTTTGCCCACTTGAGCCTGTGATGTGGTGGGGCGAGGGGAATCTTGATTTCTGAGATGCCCTTAAGGCATCTTCTTGGTCTGATAAAAAGTATTTGGTTTCTTTTTAATGATGCTAATCTCTTTACCAATCACATCTTCTTTTTCGGCCAAAATTTTGGTTTCAAATTTTTCTGCTTTACTTTTTAGCTAAGTATAGTTAAAAATCAGCCAGCATTACTTATGCCACAGCTTAACCACAAGTATGTAAGGAAGGGGAGAGTGGCAGGCAGTGTGAATTGGGAAGTAGAAGGTGGTCAGGAGACTAGTTTCCCAACTCATCTTTGCCTCTATTTACTTGTGTCTCCCACAGACCTCCATGGGGCCCAGCAGATCTCAGTTGATGGAACAGTAATGCGATAGAGGTTCCTAGACTTTCATTCTGAGTGACTATCTCTCCCCGTATTGCATATGCCAGTCATGGTTATACGGTCCTGCTGAAAGCATGGGTTTCACTGAATGGATCAGCTAATCATTCCAGTTTGGTTCATACTGAGGTCTAAGTAGAGTCAAGGCTCAGCTGGGGCCCAGTGAGGCTGAAATGCCTGGTTAATATTTTCTACTTTATATTAGGAGTTGGCCAGAAGCTGTGGTTAAGAATTCAATCCTTGGAGGGTTTAGCTTTCTGCAGACCAATAAATAAATAAATAAATAAATAAATAAATAAATAAATAAATAAATAAATAAATCAATCAATCAATCAATCTCCCCTATATATGGCTATTACATGTGTCCCTAATCTTAAGAAATGTCCTAAAGATTTGGGACGTTGGTCCTACATGGTGCTGGGAATAAGAGTGTGGCTGGTTCCAGACAGTAATTAGCACTGGGTTAAAAGCCAACATAATAAATAAATATAAATAAATAAATAAATAAATAAATCTCCCCTATATATGGCTATTACATGTGTCCCTAATCTTAAGAAATGTCCTAAAGATTTGGGACGTTGGTCCTACATGGTGCTGGGAATAAGAGTGTGGCTGGTTCCAGACAGTAATTAGCACTGGGTTAAAAGCCAACATAAACATTACTGGCAATACTCAAGGCAGGCAATCTTATACAGCGGGAAATGGGGTGATGTGCTTGGAGGTTTGCTTTGTTTCTTTTCTCAAAACAGTGTGACCATTGTAGAAAAAGCTGAGAAAACAAGAGGACTTGTTGCAAAATCAACTGCACAACACCTGATGTGTATTCACAATGCCCTAAATTAGTATAGATTTGCTTTTCCTTATGGAGGCAACATATATACTGGAGTGCAAATCAAATGAGAGCAATTTTTAGAAAATCACTTCTGTGGGAAATAAATTATTATGTTTACATCAAAATGTATAAACTTCAGGGAAAATTTGGCATTGTATATAAATTTAGCATTCCAAATCTTTTAAAAATGTATTTTAAGAAATAAATTTTAGCACCAACTGCTAGAAGGTACTTCCTACTACTATAGCCAAAACAATTTTCTTTGTTGTATTTCAGGTAAAAATTACAAATGGGACCAAAGACTGTGTAACAAATGTATGTTCCAAGAATAATATTGATCTTGACAATAGTAGGTGAATATTTAACTTATTTTAACAAACATGCTGGAAGATAATAAAATAATAATGAAAAACTATTTTTTTTTCTTCTTCTAATCTTTCTGTATAACTACAAATTTTCTCACTAGAGAATAATTTTGTCAACAATATATCACTCGGGCAATTTACATTAATACTAAAATAAAATTTCTGATTTATTTTTGTACCACTGAGGGTCAAACTCTGGGACTCTCTGCCAACTGAGCTATACCCTCAGCCCTTTTAATTTTTAAATTTTGATTCTCACTAAATTTCCCAGGCAGGCCTTGAACTTGTGATCCTTCTGCCTCAGCCTTCCAAGTCATTGGGATTACAGATAACTTCATATTTCTATCATTTTGCTGACATGTGCTACAGATACAGAAAACCCTGCTGTGGGACAGCATGATCAATCTCAAAAGAGGTCAATACTTAGATTAAGCAGAGTCAAGACAAGAGGGGGCAAAGGGTTAGTTGAAGGTAAGTTATGAAAGTGTCAGAACACATCTCAGGAATTGGAAGCAAATAGTGGTCAAGAAGGATCCAAAAATGAGACACTCAGATGGTCTCAGGATTAGACCAGGTCAGGAGGGCAAGGCCCAAGATAACAAGAAATGCACATCAGTGCTGGGACAACAGATTCAGATTTACTGGATGACTGGAGTTTCAAACAGCACCTTGGATAGCTCCCTGGACAAAAGGTGTTTTAACAGAGCTAAGATGCTAAAAAACAAGGGATCTCATCTGATAAATCCCAGACTTCCCATCTGGCACCCCACTTTGGTTGAAAGAACTTGGTCTCTGGAGCCTACAAAAACCAGTTAACAATGTTCCACTGCTGGGTTTACTCAAAGCTACAGGGCAGATGTCAGGCTCCTTGGTAACAGGATCTTTGGTGATGGTGGCAGTGGGAGGAGAATATTGTCTTCTTGGACTTCAGATAATTTGTTTTTCTGAAGCCTTGTTTCACCTATTTGGGAACAGAAGTTTTTACTAATACTAACATTGCCATGAAAGTTTTATAGCATAGCTTTACTGTGTTAATATTCACCTTGATTGTTACTGTTCACTTTGGGTACTTATATTTGTAGATTATAAGAAGCAGGACGTAGCAATTGTGTAAAGTTTTATATATTATATATATTATATATTATATATATATGTACTAACTATAATAAAGTTCTATATTAAATCAAGTTTAATTTTCATTGCTATAACCTCCGATACAATAAAGTCCATGATTGGGTACTTAATTGTAGATTATAAGAAGCAGGACGTAGCAATTGTGTAAAGTTTTATATATTATATATATTATATATTATATATATATGTACTAACTATAATAAAGTTCTATATTAAATCAAGTTTAATTTTCATTGCTATAACCTCCGATACAATAAAGTCCATGATTTTACAATCCTTGAGAATGACTTTCATGCAGGCATCTGTTTTGCCACCCCCCAAAGACTGTCACCATGGAAAAAATGCTACATTCAGTTTCTTCCTCATTGATAGGGCCAGAAACCACTTGAGTTTAAAGGCCTATCACTTACCTCAAAGTTCTTGGCTATTTATTTGCCTTGTGGTGCCAGTGGATCATAACAAAACATGGAAACCCACCTCATTACAAAGGGCTTATTCACTGAATTTAAAACCTGACATTTCTATTATTACTCAAAAGACTAGGACTTTTATATAGAAGACTATATATATAGTTCCAGGAAAGGAACTAGGCAGAAGGGAGAAAAAACGTGCTTTTAGTGCAGTGAAGGTTGGGCAGGAGTTGAGATGGGAACAGAGACAAGAACCTCTTGGAGCTATGTTTAGTGACTATGTGGAGTCCGGCGACATGGGACATGGTGCCAGCTCTCAGGTCCTTCGGTCAATAGCATCTGCTGAGCATCTGCTACATGCTAGGTACTGCTGCAGGCCCTGGAATGTAACTGTAAACAGAACAGATATTTATGGCATTATTTACTCTTTTCTGGAAATCTTAAGTCAGATTAAGAGTGAGAGCTGTCTTGGATAACGGCCAAAATACAACATATACTGGGGTGGCAAAATTGGAGGTGGGGATATAAGACCTGGAAGTGGGGGACATAAAGACTTGGGTAAGAGATTAGGAGTTTGAGGCCCCACATTTTACAAAAACCAGCCTCATAGTACACAAATTACAAAGTGCCAGCAGACAAGAAGTGGGTTGGTATTTTAAGGAAAAAAAGGAGTAGGGGAGACACAGGTGACAGTTACTTAATTCACCTTGAGATCATAAAATATGACCACCCAGTAACATTTGAGAAGTCATTGAGTTAAATTCCTTCTGGCAACTGTCCCTAAGTATCTGAGATTAATAGTGGTAAAACCAGAACATGAGCTTTTTCCTGGGGTGGAAGCAAGATGTTTCTTTGTGTGACTTTGACATTTAATCGTGTCTGGCAAAAGAACCTTCTTATTAACACTAGCTAACTGAACCACATTAATGAATAAAAGCTCACGGTACTACAGGGTGATGAGTCCTGGGTTTTTTCCTTGGGTCTCTTTGGCTTGTGAGATGCGATATAAATAAGAAAGAGGAACCATGTATAAGAAAGAAAGAGAAAAGCAGCCAAGAGAGTGGAACTGAAGGCCTGACTTGGAGTTGGCTGGCTTCTTTCAGGGAGAATTATCATTTTTGTCTTCAGTTATGCCTCTCTCCTGGCATCTGAGCGTTACTGCCCCTTAAAAGAACAGATTGTTGTAAGTGGTTGATGAGATAGGGCTATTTTCGCCTAAGAGACAGTATATCTAGTTCCAGGGGAAATAAACTATCACTGAATTATGGAGCCTTTATTGTTTTGATGACAGAATACGCAGTACTTTAAAGAAAAACTTGAGGTGACGATTATTTTCCAAAACCTCAGTCCACAACAAATATAACATTATAAAGCTAAATTATAGAATCCTATGGACATATAATTTAAAATGAAAATATTTCCTTATATTCTTTCCTGCTAAAGCATCAAGGGTGCAGCATGAATATATATGGAGAAAGAGGGTAGTACTGACAAACAGTCATTGATACATAGCTAAAAATTGTTTCCAATATCGGGAAAAGACCATCATGGCCACTGTTCATTTCCACAGATTTCTAGAGTTGATCACCAAGGGCCATTCTGAATTTTGATTTTATCCATGAACTTAAACGCACTCTGATTACTTTTTGTTAATCCACTCTTTACTAGGAGATGTTAGGAGCTAAAAAAAACAGGCTTGGAAATTTCACTGATGATAATGCCTTCTAGGATCTCCCTATTATACTTTTTAAAAAGGTCTGAAAGAACAGCAATTATCTCTCTTCAAAGAAAAATAACTTCCACAATCAGCACTGCTTTCTAGCCAGCCCTCCAATGGTAATTACGCCAGAAACAGACCTAAACCTGGGCTACGTCCCCTGCAGCAAGCTATTAGGCCATAAGGCTACAAGAGCTCTTGACTTTCCTTCAGATAAAGAGAAGCCAGGCACTTCCTTGAATTCCTGGATGAAAAGACAGGATTTATATAAGGAAAAAATATTCTCTGCAGAGGTTAAAAGACAATAACACTCCAAATCAGAAACAACTGAGTTAAAAGTGTGTGTGTGTGTGTGTGTGTGTGTGTGTGTGTGTGTGTGTGTGAGAGACACTAGATGAGAGACCACATTTTTCATTTTCCTAATAGATGAATTATGAGTTTTCATGGGAAATCTACAGTAGACTGAAGCTTGACTTTTGAAGACATTTAAAATTATTTTCTTATTTTAACCTGGTTTTGTACTCTAGAAAAACCTAGAACTATAATTCTTAAGAATTTCTGCAGTTTACTGCTGCTTTCTTCACTATCTTGTTTACACTTGTCAGCAATCATTTGAAGTAGTTTTTAGTTATCCCAAGTTCTTTATGCCTTCACACTTCATGGTCTGTATCAGGAGGCAAGATGGAGTTCTAGAACCCTTCAGTCTTTTTTTTTTTTTTTGGTACCAGGGATTGAACTCGGGTCCTTGCGCTTGCAAGGCAGGCCACTGAACCACTGAGCTAAATCCCCAGCCCTAGAACCCTTCAGTCTTTATTTTTGTGTTTCTCCTGCTATTTAGGCCTAAGCCACACCCAGCTCATGTGCCAGTCTGGTATGTACAGGCAAGATGCTTTTTATTGTGACTGGAAGTAGATCATCACAGGTAGTGTAGGTGAATCCATTTTAATGGGTTAGACTTCTTAGATATTCCTAGGAGAAAGTTCTGGCCTCAGGAGGCCTTCAGAAAAAGATAATCCATAGAAATATTTTTCCTAGTGGGTTGGGCCTTGGGCTAGTTCATGTGACCAATAAGGGACCTCAAATTAGCCGACTCTGCTTCCTTTGGGAGACTGAATCTTGTAGCCAAGAGATTCAGAAGGACTGAGGACCAGAAAGAAAGCTTCACTGGTGTTGAGGGGGTTTTAACTTATCCCCAGATTTTATTTTTGTTCGCTGATCTGTGGAAATGTTAGGTATACAACAAAACACACACAAATATACCCATACACACACAGATACACACACACAGACACACACGCACACACACCATCCTACAGACAAATTCTCAATACTGAAAACTGGGAGTTTTTTCTCTATTGTCCTGAATATATTTTGATACATGGAAACCTGGCAGAACAAGCTATAAAAATAAAGTACAACAAACTCATCCCATTCAAGGGGCAGGAGAGAACAGTTGTGTCCTGGTCATCAATCACAGTGACACATAAGAAGCCCAGGTCAGCTCTTGACTCTCTGATCTGCCCCCTCCCCAGAGAGGTTCCTGCAGCTTTCAATTGCTTTCAAGCACCAGATAAACATCCTCAAGGTCTGGCTTGGCATTTACCACTAGATCAAACCATATTGCCTCATTTTCCTGCTCTCCTTCAACTATTCAATTCAGCCTGATGCCCAGCTTGACCTTGCCTTTGTCTGTCGCACCAAACCCTCCTCCCTGCATCAAGAAAACATCTGAGACTCCCTCTTCAGCTAGGTTCTCAGTGGGGTGGGAGTTGGGTTACTCAGTCTTGTTAATCCACTTGGCTTCAAAACATTTATGGGGTTTATATCAGGCATAAAACAAAAGTACAAGAACAGGTGTAGCCCAATTACCTAACAGTGTACTGTAGAGGTATTCTGTTAAAAGAATTCCCGAGTCAGGGTACAGAGTAAGACCAGTAACTCCAAATCTCTTTTCATTTAACACCAAGTAAAAATTATTCTCACTCCTTGTGTATAACACAAAAACTTCAGAGACTTTAAAAACATTAAGTGTTTCTACACCCCCCCCCACAAAATAGGAATAAGATCTGTTTTGGAATTAAAGCCTTCCTGACCATTTAGAAACTGCAAAATTTTCCATTCCTCGATGTTCACTTTGCATTTGGCCACAAGGCACAGTTTAGTTGTTAGCTGCCAAGTCACACAGATTGGCAATGACACATGGAAACCTAGGAAACGGACTGTATAAACAAATAATACTTCCAAATACTCACGCAACCCAAGCAACTATCTCTGCATCCTCTCTCACTGCAGACCAAGGCACTTTTTCTTCCTTTTTTCTTAACCAAAGGCCTTAAGGTTTAAAAGCAAAAGCATTCAACAATAGAGAAGCAGTTAAATAGATTATGGTCCACATTATTGACCTGGAAAAGTCATATGTCTCACTGTATATGTGCATGTATATTATTATACAGAACATAAAAAGCATACCTGTATTTTAATAAACTTTGAAAAGACTATTTCCCAACACACAGCAATTATGGAAAGGTGCATGAAGCACTGGTTGTCTCAAGGTGATGGGATCAGAGGACAGAGAAGGCCATGTATTAGTCTTTTATAGTCTTCTATTCTTTGAATTATTACAAAAGCATGATTGTTTAGATCATTTAAAATAACCAGTAGTGAGGGTCAGAATGTGACTCCAGGATATAGTGTTTGCCTAGCATACATGAGGCCCTAGGTTCAATCATCAGCAACACACACACACACACATACACCACAACAGAAGCTAGGAAAGATACTGTCTGTCCCCACAAAATAAATCAATTTAAACTATTCTAGCATATACAAAGTAAATAAGAATAATATTTAGCCATAATACAATTATGTAACATCTAACCACTGAGAAGCTCTGTTTGGAGACAAGCAAGCCTTCCATTTTAATCTCCTGCAGCTGCACTTGTTCCTGCTCAGCCAGATCAAGGGCAGGTGTGCTTTGCTTGTGCTGGGGAATGGCCAAGGACACACCTGTCAAATGACCATCTCGAGGTTGCACAATCAGCTGTGTGAATCCAGGAGCGATCTCTGGAACTCACCAATGCACACATCCCTCATAGGACTCTAGTTTGTAAAAGGCAGATTTATTATGACATCTGAGAATAAATAAGTAGCCATTTCATTGTCAGAAACCCAGATGGGGCCATTCAATGTGCAGTTGAGAAGCAATTAGTCAAGTACTCACAAAGAGAACACTGAGGGTGACCAGAGAGTCAACCCTTCAGCTTTTATTCATAACCCCCAGCAGATCGTCCATAATGTGTGCTCAAGGGTCATGTGTGTGCTCATCAACAAAACAACAATATTTGAAATTTTGTTTATATTCATGGCACTCTGCTGGGAGGGTCACTCAGTAGGGGAAGAGAACAGTTAACGTCATTCTTTCAGCAGCTGTAATGTGTTATGAATTTGTTCCTTGAATAAGTCTTTTGAGAGCTTCTATCTTAGATCCATATGTTGTGCTTCAGAGTCTCTGCAAAGGAGACTTGCTCTTTCAGGAGATCTGCTAACAACAGATGGTGAGGAGGTCAATGGTCACCTGTCTGTGGCATCTCAGGACTTCTACTTTTGGGGGGGTCAAGTAAAGCATGGTTTATTACCAATGAGTGGACATCAGACTCCAAGAGCTGGCCACTCAGCTCCCTGCTTTGAACACAAAGCATACCAGCAAAGGGTTAGTTGCTGTGAAGTCTAATTCTGCAAGATAGTTCTTTGTGTGCTGACTTTGAGGTCTTAGGCTTCCCAGATGGAAAGATCACAAGGAGTTGGGAAACTGAGGTCATCCAAACTCCTCCCTTTCTAAGAACATAGACATCCTAAGGAATGGAAGGATAGAAACTCTAAAGATGTAACTTTTTAAAATTCTGGAAACATCCTAGGTCTAGAGATGAAAATTCTGTTGGTAGGACATGGCAGGGTCTATGACAGGAGGCTTGATTATCCATTATATATTAACCAACAACATAAAACAGTACTTTAAAAAATACAATTGGAGACTAAGGTAACATGCGAAGGGGAGAAATAAGGGCTAGAAAAGAGTTATCAGTCTAATTTAGAGTTAATAAAGTACACAAGTTAGGTGGTATTTGACCTTGTGGAGCCAGTTTAGATATCTATAGAGCATGGTACTTAGGACTGTTTTGTAAAGGTGGATTAGCCCAAAATTGTCCCGATGCCATCAACTGTACACTGTAGTAATTCAATGTTTTATATTTCTGGATAAAAATTACTAACAGGAATGAGTGGCATCAGGTTTTCCATGAATAAAGTCAAGTCTGTGAAATGAAGAAAATGATTCTGAGTTTCAAGGAACACACATATGCAAATGACGTCTCATTTTGTGACTGACAAGTGCAGTGCTGTGATTTCACACCTTTTGTTATTTGAGCTTTGCTTTCATACCAGCCTGTTTCTCAAGGACTGAATTCCTGCCTTGTTTCTTGTAAACAGACCAACACAGTCAAATAATCGGCTTGGTGTTGACATTGCTAGTTCATGGAATCTAATGAGGAAGTCTAGATGGCCCACACCTTTCAGAATATCCAAAGGAGAAGTGAGAGTCAATTAGTATACTTATTCTAGAAGATGAACGTGTAATGTACATGCTACTAACCTGACATTACCATCATAATTTGACATGAAGTTAGAGCTCAGAAATCTTAATTCCTGATATCCAGTCCAAGCACTGAGGAGCTACACTGTCTAAATCATAGCCACCAGCCATTTTTATGGGGCTATTTAAACTAATTGAAATACAATACAATTAAACATTTAATTTCTCAGTCATGCTAGGTCACATTTCAACTGCTCAAAAGCTGCATTTGGTCAGTGGTTACCATACTGGGCATTGTCTAACATTTTCTTTTTGTTGTTGTTGTTGTTGGTTTCTTTTTTCTTTTTCTTTTTCTTTTTTTTTTTTTTTAAACAGGATTTTGCTATGTAGTTCTGGATGGCCATTGTTGTTTTTTTTTTTTTTTTTTTTTTTTTTTTTTTTTTTTTTTTTTTTTTTTGAAACAGGATCTTGCTATGTAGTTCTGGATGGCCTTGAACTCACTATGTATTCCAGGCTGGCCACAAAATCACCACAATACTGTCTCAACCTCCTGAGTGCCGCCACCTCGCTTGGCTATCTAACATTTTCATTATCCCAGAAAGTTCTATCAGATATCACTGGCCTAAATAAACCTTGGATATAACACCAGATTTTTGTGGTGAGAGTCATTCACCAAGTTAGAGCAATTAAAGTGCCAAAGTTAAGACCAAGAAGATGGAGAAACAGGGCTTTATCTCTACTGTTGATCAGCCACCCCTTCATTCTCGGTCACGGCTAATTTATACTTCTTTGATTTCACAAGACAGCCATGAAAATGCAGCTTCAAGTCCTCCTCCACCATACATTCTAGACCCAATACTGACTTTGAGAAAACCCAGAACAAATGAAACAAGGCCAAAACCACAGAAATACACAATTTGCATTGTGCTCAGACCATCTACCAAAAACATTCTGTTGCCAGAATATTTTTTAGGTAAAGAAAAAAAAAAAAAAAGCTGACCTGACATCTGGGTTCTTCTCCTCTAACTGGTGACAGATTCTAAGGTCTGCCTTCCTAGAGTTTCACAGCCTTCTATTACAATCTCCAAGGAAACATATGGTGCTGCTTTTGCTCTCACAAACCGCTTTGCTCACTCTGAGTCCTGACACTTAGTTTAATAGCAAAGGGTAGAAGGACTATTTTTAGAGGACAATCTGTTATTGTTTCCACTCAAGAGCATAAGCATTCTCTTAGGCACAGAAGAAAACACCCTGCCAAAATGGAGTGAGCGATCCAAGTTCAAGAGCACAGAGACACCATACAGAGCTAGAACAAAAGCATCCGTCATCTAAATGCTTCAAACAGTGACAACAAGTTTGTCCCCAAAACAATCTGGTCAAGGACTGAGGCAGAGCCTTTCCAACAGAATAAAAACATTAATGAAATTCCAGAATCCCTCTGTACTCCAAAGCTGGGTTTACTGTCTCCAAAATGTAATGACACATTCTCCTTTGCCACTGAATTAGTGAAGAGGATCACAGCCTAGGTAAGAGTAGCCTTAAGTAGTAACATTCATTTTAAAGGCCAGGGAGCCTTACACAATTCAGGGCTTATTAAGAGGGGCCAGAGCTGCTGCCACTGCCCTCACCCATCGCCCCAGCCAAGAGACTCTGAGTTTGCAAATTCACTGGGTATCTTGGGCACAACTGTAATCACCTGCCTCAACTGTACATACTGTTCAACACACTGTTGGTTTCTCTTCCAGCAAGTCCTGGAGGTTTCCCTACATCAGTAGTGAGCCTCTCAGCATTCTGCACAGTAGCTCAGTGTGCCTCTGTGTGGACAGACTTGGTCAGATCGCTGCTGGACACACTGACTGCTTGCAGTATTTTGCTGTTATCCATAACGTCTCCACCAGTAAACCTGCACATGTGTGAGTTCATGTATGTATCATTCTATCTGTAGGACAGATCTCTGGAAGTAGGGCGGCTGCATCACAGGGCTACCAAGCTATAATCTTGGTAGATATCATTAAATTCCCCTTCAGTGGGTTATAAACTTCTGCTTTTCTCCACCAATGTATTAATATGAAAGTCTATTTCCTCATAGCTCCCCATACAGCCCTCACCCCAGGAATTTTATTGTGCACTAAATCTTTTGAGTAACATTCCCTAAAGTGTCTAAGAATCTCCTGGGGGAATTTGTTTAAAATGGAGATTCTGGTAGCCTGCCCTCACATATTCTGATTTAGCAGACTGGCAGAGAGCCTAGCAAGCTTTAAAAATGCTGTTGCCATTCTGGTGCAGGTGACCCCATGGCCAGTGTTCTTATATTTTGAGAATTAGGATATTCCTGCTGAACCATAGACCGTGGTTTTCATAAACAGAGCAGCAGAGATGGATGTGCAGGGGTTAGGGTGCTGGGGTTGAAGTCCAAACTGCTTTGGTTTCAATCCTGGCTTCGTTCTCCGTTCCTTTTATGTATTGGGTATTGGGTATTGGGTATTTCATCTCTGTGTGCTACTTTTTTGTCTGTAAACTGGGGCTATCAGCACTACTGCTTTCAGGATTGACTATCTTAAAGAAATAAGCACTTTTAATAACGCCCACTCTGCGGTAATTATTTTAAAAGTGTTTTTCTTCTTATATCGTAGGAACTTCTGGTTATCTATACCAACACCTATTGTCGCCATCTTCCATGATAACAGAGCTCAATTTCCAGCTGGACATAGCCACGTGGAATAAAAACTATTTCTTAGCCCTTTTTGCAATCCTTTAAGGATGTCGTAAGGCTACATAATTTGAGAATGGAATGCAAAAATAAAAAAGCTAGCAAATGGGACTGAGAGAAGTATTCAATGTAAACCTTTCTCATTTCTTCAGAGATCACTCTCTTAGCCTGTCGTGATAATTTTTTTTCCCTATTTTATGTTGCTCCTTTTAGCACAGATACTCATGGTGCAAGTGGAGCCCCTCACTTTGTAGATGCAGAGAAATAGCCCACAGGACTGCAGAGTTCCTCCTCCTGCTATGTTGTAAAGCTCCATTCAGTGTCCCAGTGGGAAGAGGAAAGTCAAGCCAAACCTGTCTTCTTCCCACTGTCTGGCTGCCTCAACCTACTGCGCACAGGTGACCCCTGAGAACCCATGCTAGGTAACCATTTTGAAGGTGAGTGATCTACTCATCCCAGCAAGTGCCCTCTTTGTTTGTGGAGAGGCTGGCGGCTCAGGGCACGGGACTACTGTCATCACACTTCTCCCTAAGATGCCATGACACATGCTTGACTGACCCTGACCCCCACTGGGCCCTTATGGCCAGGGGTGTGAACTGTAGCCAGATGGGGATGGGAAGAGGGATATTTGGAAGGCCCAGGATTTCAAAGGGAGAGGGGATACCAGTGCATAATTGGTCATGAGGAGGTGACAGAAGACAGGAGGTGGCACCTGTATGAGCTCGCTTTTAAATCCCTGACACATGCAATCTTGTCCCATTGGATGACTTCACTTACAAAACAGATTCAAACCAATTTATTACAAATTTCAAGATTGTGACTACCTATCTAACTTCAGGGTCCTGTATATGAGGATAAGTTTTATGTGCAGCTCTGGGGAAACATCCTTAAAAATTATCTTTCACTTTTGCCTTCCTGGCTGAAGTACATCTATAATGAGACATGAGGATAAGGGCCATACCCATGGGTGGTACCTTGCATACAGTATGAGAAGCCCTCCAATGGTCTCCGAGTTGGGAGCATGGTCCTCAGTGAGGGAGGACTGGGAGTGAGTGATGCGGGGCCCAGAGGAAGTTATTAGGTCACTGAGGGTACTGCCCTCAGAAGGAACGGAAGTGGCTCTCTTGAGAGGGTTGTTATAAAACAACAAGCCTGGGCCCTGAACTCCTATACTTCCTGCCTCATCACATGACTTCTCTCTCTATCTCCTCTCTCTCTCTCTCTCTCTCTGGTTGCCTGTGCTCTCACCATAATGCCATCCACTATGTTGTGATGAAGCCAAAAGGCCCTCACTAGAGATCATACTGATCGGGCTACCTGATCTTGGATTTCTGTCTGTGAGCTACATAAAACTCTTTTCATTATAAAGTATCAGGGCTTAGGTATTTTATTATGGTAAAGGAAAATGATCTAAAGTAGTTGTCAAAGCATGAGTTAGAAGGAAGAAACATCCTAAATGGCATCTTTTGATTTAAAGCTAATAAGGCCAGGTTTTTTACCCTGGGCTCCAGGGATTGGTTTCAGAGGCTCCCAACAATGTAGACAAACTATCAGTATGTATGTGAGAATTTTTCTAGGAAAAGCATCTATGATTCTCATCAGATTCTCAAAAGGGCCCATCATCCCAAGAATTTAAGAAACGTGGCCACAAGGACTGAGCTTTTAGCAGCTGCACACAGAGTTCTCTTGGCTGTTTACATGTCAATATAATAACAGGCAAAAACAGATTAGTGGAAGATACAGAAGACAGCAAGTGACCAAGGCACCAACAGGCCTGGAGTGATGCAAAAAGCAAATCACAGCCGGGGAAAAGAGACAAATTCTAACCCCCTCGTTCTCAGCACTGTTGATGACATGAGATTTATGGTTTTTAGCGTCATGCCTTGGTACTCAAACACTGAAACTAGAAGAATTTAGGCACACATTCTGACATGAAAATTCTGTCCTGGCGCTTGTTCTATGGTACTCAACACACATGCTAGGCCCCGTCAGTATCCTTTGCTTTGTGACTTGCTGTCCTTTCCACTCAAAATGGTTTGGAGGGTACGCAACATTCTTGGTACTTGAGCCTCCCCAAACCAACGGATGATGAGTACTAAGGTACCACCGTTATGGTACTGAGCATTCTACCCGGTCACTACAGGCGTACCTCAGAGCTGCTGTAGGTTTGGTTCAAGTTCACTGCAATAGGGCATTACTGCCATAATGCTAGTCACACAGACTTTTTGGTTTTCTAGCACACATAAAGGTTATATTTTCACGAATACTGTCTCAGTGTATAAAATTGTTAGATCTCAAAAACTAATGTACCTACTTTAATTAAAAATACCTCAGTACTAAAAAATGCTAGCCACCATCTGAACTGTGGGAAAATGGCACTGACAGACTTGCTTGATGCAGTTTTGCCGCGAACCTCTGATTTGTACAAAACACAATACCATTGTGAAGCGCCATCAAGTGAAGCACAATGAAAAGAGATAGGCCTGCATTTGAAAGCTGCCAGAATCCCATCTATAGTTCACATTTGAAAGCTTCTGGCACACGCTCTACAAGTCACTGCACAACAGTAGCGTTTTCCAACTGTATTTTTCAATGCCCTTGGATACAGACTAGAGTTCAGGAACCTTGTCAGTAGTTAAAACGTGGGAGGTGTCCCAGCCACAGAGATCACACTGTTATTCGAAGCAGCCACCTCAGCCCCAGGACAAGCCAAAGTCAATTCCACCCCTAGGAGAACTTGCTTTTGTCTAGATGGGAAGTCTTCCCTTTGGGTTTGTTTTCTTGGTCTTAAATCAACTAGGACACTTTATTACAGATATTCGGTGCTCCTCAGGTATAAGATGTACAAGGCCCACAAATCAAAACAAACTTGGCTTGTCAAAAGTGAAAGTCTTCTCCCTTTACAACCACATGTTTGCAGACGCTCAAACTGGAAATGAGAGCTTTACTCATTGACAGCCTATTTTTCATTTCCTTACAACTAATCTCTGTTGCATCTTAAATAAAAGTTACACAATGTTTCCATCTTTCCTCTTAAAATGTGTCTCTCAATTTTCGGGGCACTCTTCTCAGAGTTTTTTTTTTTTCTTCTTCTTCTTTTTTAAAATATGGCAGAGAGAGTGACAAATATGTTAACCTGCCAATGAGTCAAAGATCTGAGAATTCACTTAGACAACATGGCCTAGTGGTTAGGAATTCACATTGCCTAAACGCAAATTCAGCTCAGTCTTACCTAGGAAAGCTATTTAAATATTTTCTTGTGCTTCAATTTCTTCACCTAAAAGTGGTGATAAAAACAGTATACCTCATAGAATTGTTGTGAAGGTTAAATGAGTTATGGCTATTATGTAGAAAATGTTTGATATAAAGTTGTCACTATTATTCTATACTATTCTATACTCTCACTATTCTATTATGATATAAAGTGTTGTAACTATAAAAGCAAGAGAACTTTAGAGGAAACTAGAATTCAGAAAGGTTTCTTCAGGTACTTATTATGAGGAAAAGGACCTTGGCTACAGCCAGAAATCAACTCTGGGAATGTAGGCCTCAGGTGGAGAAGTCACACAGTGGTGGGATCATTGATTACTGATTCTTTCAAATGGGCTTATACCGATATTGCTTATACCGATATTTTCTGTTAGGCAGAAAAATTTGATACACTGTTTTTTACAAGAAAATTAATAAGATAAGTTAGGTGAGGGTCAGTATATTCAACTGTGATGATTAATCTCTACTGTCAACTTGATTGGCTTAAGAGACACCTAGGAAATTAGTAAAGTACATTTGGTGGTGTGTCTGAGTGGGTCATGGGGACATCATCTTGGGAACTATACATATCTGGCCCCTGGCCTCTTCTCTGGCCCTCTTCTTGCACTCTCTGCTTATTGGCTGCTGTGAGATGGGCAGCTGTTCTCTACCATACCTGTCCACCATGATGTTTCTGCTTTGGAGCCAGCTCAGAGCTGAAACCTCTGAGACTGTGAACCTAAGTAAATCATTTCTTCCTTCAAGTTCTGTGTGTCAGGTATTTTGCCTCAATAATGAAAAGCTGGCATCCTTAAGTTACTAAAACACTAAAGATTTCCTAATAAGAAACAGATCTTAAATTATTACTACCAGTCAAAACATCAATGGGTACCTACATAATGGGCAGCTGACCTTTAGTAAACGCTATGTGGCTTTAATTCTGAGCAGTTCATAAAATAGTTGAAATGAGAGCTCTTCTAAATGTTTTTACATTTGTATGTTAAAATTCAGCCTCCCAGAGTGTCCTTATATTGTATAAATTCATTTTATAAGGTTCTCACAGGGACTTCCAGGTAAATAAAAGAAAAATGTCAGCTTCATTTCTGTCCCTTCCTTCTGCCTCTTTTGTTTGTGAGTAATCTTCTTCAAGCCCAGGTGCTCTGCCTCTGTCCCCAACTTATTAGTTTCTTTATTATCATCACTTTACTTTCTCTCCAGAATTGCTGACTCCTGATACTCTCCTCCATCAACAACTCCCCAAATGGAAATGCTTTCAACCAGCACTGAAGCAAAAAATTACCCAAAGGCTATATAATGCAAACTCTTTCTGTGGTTTTATCTTATTGACAAGTCACAATAAAAATAATGTACTTAAGTGCGTGGAATCTTAAGCTTTGCAAAACACTTTATAGCTCTACTATCTCCACAGTAATCTTGGGAGATAAGTAATGTATATGACAATTCAGCTCAGCAAAGTCAAATGAGCAACAACTTTGATCTTATAAAATTCAAGGATCATAAAAAGAAAAAAAATATTTTCCTCAAAGCCCTGAACTTATGACTGTTTTGTTCCTTAGTTAATTATTTCTACTTGAATGGAAAAGAATAACTTCTTAATTCTGGAACCTCTGGATGTAGCATGGCCCTAATCAGGGAGTATTCTGGTTCACTAGTGGAAATTATGACAGCTTAGGTAAATCAAGTGAAGCTTGCAAGTTTTCCAAATATTCCCACATTTAGTTTCCTTACAGAAGAATCAGAGTATATGATACAACACACAATGCTAATGCAACACAACCCAAATTAATATAAAACCAGTTCCAATAAGGGCTATCAAAGAAGCTAATAATCACCTGACTTTCTGAAAATTATTGTCTGCTGATGAATTACACTAAGTCCTAAATATCCTATGAATAGAGTTATAGATTTAGGGTTTTATGTATCCAGAGATTAATAGAAATGACCACTGATGTTCATATATTTAATTGGACCTGGCAACACTATTTATTGAAACATTTATTGACATTATATATTTAAATCTCAGAATATTTACCTTAAAAAGGAGGGAGGAGTCAATTGAGTATGGAAATAGCAAAATAATGTATTGTGATAAAATAGGAAAATAAGAAACAGGAGAAAGCATTAGCCAAAGACACATGTCAAAAAAATACACATAAAAAAGTTCAAGAAGTGGTCTGGAGTTTGAATACAATTCACTAGTAAGTGGCAGCCATAAGGCTATATCATAGATGAATTATACTGTGATAGGACTGTCTCTTGCAAATGAAACAGTCTATCAACAGGAAGTTTCTAAATGTCTCTGGTATCCTCAATCCTGTACATTCAGTGACTCAAATCTTTGGATGTTGTCTGGGACCTACAGACATTTATACTACATTATCAGTGTGTTGGTTTTGTAAAAGCTGATGACTCAACCTCCCTGCTTCTCACCTTACTTCTTCCAAAGAATGAGCTAAGAGTAAGACAAATTTTCCAAGAGACCTGTCGCGAGCCGGCGACGCAAAGCACTGTCCAGCAGTGCCTCAAACCTGAAAGAGCAGCGGGGTGGAGATGGGGCAGAGACAAAGGAAGGAAGCCAAGACAAGAGTCTGATCAAGGCGGCGTTTACTGCCGGCAAGCACCGGCCTTTTAAAGCAAAAAAAAAAAAAAAAAAAACCACAAAAAACCCACAAACTATTATGGGATGGGGTTACCATAGTAACTGAAAGGTCACACAGGAAAAGAGCAAACAGGTTCACCAAAACAACCCACCGTGAGTAGTAGTAACCCGGACAACCACACATCTAAAGGTCAGAGAGAAGAAACTAATTTGCAGGAATTCCACAAAGGAAACACTCTACCTGCTCAACTGGAGAAACTTAACACATATAGAGTTACTAAAGTTGACAATACTTACAACCAATACTCATGATCCCCACAGAGACCAAAGTCACTCCATTCCTGAAACTCATGATAATGAGTGGGATACATTTTTTTGGCAGTAAGGATTTCAAAGTCTACACATGTGAGATTAGTTTTTCATCTCTTTATTTCATATGCCTGAAGTGGTGAACACCTAGACCTACTCCTCCACAGGACAAGCATAGACTGCTTTCTCTTTTTCCAAGAGGCAGGAGATTTCTAGCTATTCAGCCTACACTACTTCTGGAATCCTGCTCAAGCCTTTTACAAACCACCTCCCTCTCAGCAGAACATCAGAGCAGTCATGGGCAAGGCTGTAGAGAAGGCAATTAAGACCGCTACTTTTAGTTTAGGAAAATGTCAAGAAACATAAATTTTTCTTCAGCCAAGATCATGCTGACACAAAAACAATGTCCTAGAAAATAAGAGGACAGCAACCAAAAGAACAAATGTTTCTAGTTGAAATTCTTCTTGAACTTCCTCTGTTTCTTGGGCAAGAAGTTCCAGAGAGCAAAACAGTGCCTTTCTAGGGGCCAAAGTGTGGATTGGGGCCAATGCTAAATATTCAGCATCATCCTCAAAATGTTCACCATTTTAGGAGTTGAAAATCTTCACAATTTTCTCCCTTAAAACAGCACTTTGGAATATTTTTAGCTTCTGCTAAGTGCTAAAGAAAAAAGCAGCTTTTGATTTTAAAGCTTGTTAGGTGTCCGACACAGACACCAGAAGACTATGCACTCACAACTGGCTACTAACATTATCATCCATGAAATGTTTATACTGATGAGCCCTGGGTATTTGGCCCACGGAAATACTGAGGATCCAGAGGCTTATGTCAGAGAACACTACCCAGGCAAGCAGTGGAGCTAATAGCTGCACAGGAAAGCTGTGCTGTGCTTAGAAAAACACCAAACTGTGACTGTTGGAAACATAATTGCTATCAGTATGTTGCTCTTCAACATGACCAGTAAAGCAACAACTATGGTAACAGGAAAACAAAACAGAAACAACAGAAGAAACCCTTCTGATGTGAATGGAAATGAAATGGAATGGAATGGATTTTCTGGAAATGAAATGCCACACATGAGGTGGAACAGCTGTGCAATGAATGGAGGCTACCAAATAGAGGATTCAAAAGCAAAGACTGAATCTAGGGTTGACTTCAGCTTACCCCCACCACACACTCCTCCCACCATGTCCTGTCCTTCCAAGCACGAACACATCCTGTCCCTGCTATCTATAAATGCCCAGGGAATAGACCCTCTGCATCCTGGGTCTATTGGCCCCCCGCCAATTACCTCCTAAGCAGATCGTGGCTGGAGCCCAGTGCTGCGCTGGGCCCTTTCACTTCCCCTCACTTTGTACTGGAGAGGGCTGCATTTAGCAGACAGGGTTCAGCCAAGAAGAGGTGCTGGAAAGGGCAGTTTGGAGAGTTGGAGGGAGGGAAAAGCATAGGTTTTTCTCCCTGTCTGTCCCTGCCTGCAGGGATGTCACTAAGCTGTGGCTGTGTCTCTTTCTATGCATGGCTCCAGTGTGATCCCAGCTTTTTGCCAGTGTCCTTGGCTCATGGACTCCCACACCGAATTTTCCTTCCATCTCTCGTGCTAGCACAGGGGAAGAAGCATCCTGGGTTGTCTTAATGCAGCCCTTTGGCTCCTCAGTTCATTTTATCCTCTAAGGAACCAATGCATTTTTCTGCATTGAATTTTCTTTTTAAAGACTCAGAATTTTAAAGACTCTGGGTTTTCTGTCATTGTTGTTGTTTTTGCTGAATATTAACAGATATAACTGAACTCTATATATTCCTCCATGGGTCCCTTAATTGATCCTAAATAATGAGACAGGATTAATTTCCATAGACAGTATATATGAACATATTCTTCCTTATTCTAAAATACTACAACTGCTTTTCATTACCCATCTGGTACTTCCCAACGCTTCAGCAATTCAAGCAAATTAAAGAAAACCTTTATTAAAGAAATTCAAGAAATAAAATATTTACTTTTCTTTCATAAACTTCTTCAATAAAGTTCTTTAATGTGGCACATTTAAAAAAATATAGCAGCATTCTAAGCAACAATTTCCATAGGACTGGCTTGCTATATAGTTCTTTTAATACATATTACATTAAATATATTACTTTAAGGTTTTGCTGAACTACTTATTGTTCCACCAGAAGCTCATGTTCCAATTTTAGGGAACTACTCAATTAAGAATATACCATGTCTGCTCCTTAAGACCTTCATGGTAAGATCAACCTCAAAGGAGACTATTAGTCAAAGCTTTTCATCTCTCAGGTCATTGGGAATGCAGCACAGCACAGTGGTTACAACTTTGAATTCTTGAGTGATACTGTTTTGGGTTCAGCTCTGACCTCAGCCACTTAGTAGCTCAATGGAGGCAGGCAACTTACTCAGCCTCTCTGTGCCCCACACTGCTCATGCATGCAATGTGCGAACAGAGTTACTATGATATTTAACCTGAAGAAATACCCTTACTTTCTTAGAACAGTGCCTAGTGTGAATTAAGCACCCAATAAATGTTAGCTAAAATTCTTCCACATCAACCTTTGCACCAATCACAGTGAACCATTCTTATACTGGATCAAACTCTGCTACCTGTCTCTGTGGCTTTGACTTAACACCTGGCTTGCTTATCCAACTTTCAGAATGCTACTCATTCACAGCAGTACATTGCAAATGTATCTATTTAAGAAATCTTTTCTGTTGCATTCCCTCCCCTAACAAAATGCCTCCATTCTTTGGACCTAGAGAAGCTAGCTCTCTATTTCTTTTTTACACACATCACATTCTGGTCTGGGATTCAGATGTCTGCACCTGTGCCCTACCAGCTTTTAATCCTGCAAAGGAAGGATCTCTGCCTCTACTGTCACTGAATCCTACCCAGCCAGTGCTTCCCTCCCCTAAACAAGAGGTGCTCAATAAATGTTTCATTTCATCTTGTGCTCCAGGCTGTGTCTCAAACAGGATACCCTACATGTAGAATTGTGATCCTGCCTTTTAAGTGGCACGTGTGCCCAAAATGATCATAAAATAGCCCTTTGCCTAATTTACAAGTCAACTAAAATAAATATCTTCCCTACTTTTATAGTCTCTCACACCTTTAAACTGTCAAAACTGTCAAGCTTAACTCAGATCTGGATTCCTTTTGTAAATCTTATAACAGCTCAAATTGTTTCGAGTTTTATAGTTTATAATTTGTACCTGCTCAAGTCAGTTCTTTCGAGACACAGAATTCTTTACAGGATACACAGAGCAGGGGTTCTCCTCATTTTACAGATATTGAAAATTCAACTTGGACGGGATAAGTGCCCTGGATAAGATTTTGTGTCTCAGCACATCCAGACCTGAATGCAGCTGTACATGGTAGTAACTTGAGGTCTGGTTCTCGACAGCATCGTAATGAAGAGCTGTAGCCATGGCAACACCATACTGGTGGGCCACACAGTCAGGTGGGCCTGCCTAGCAGAGCCACAGTGAGTCTAAAGTAATTTTCTTACATTATCCCAGACAGCAGTGTCACCCACTCATCGTTGCACTTGTATCAGCAATCTGAAAGATCCAGTTCTTCTTAAGCCACCATGATCTCTTTCCCCTTCCTTACCTGTAGCCAATACTATCCCTTTCATTAAAGGGAAATCAGCTTACACCCTCCACTTTGCTCAAAATCATCCAAGTCCCCCTACTCAGATAAATTCTGTTAGTCCCTAAGTGCTCCAGTGTGGTTGTGTCTTACTTCATTTTTGACCACTTTTTCCCATTCTCTCTCCTGTCCCACACTCACTGACTTCTCAACAGTTCTCTATGTACATCACACACACGCCTTCTTGAGAGATTCTGACTTCCTTTACCTTCTGCCTGGAGCACCTACGTGATCCTAAGGAGCCACCCGGCACCTTCTCATTTCATATGGTCTCTGCTTAGCTGTGATGAGGGCTTTCCCAAATTTTCCCCTACTTTCCCTCCTACCTTGCCCTTTACCTGACTTACTTTTTCATAGCACCAGATATCTTACAGGCTGCTCACCCCCCTAATCTGAAAACATGAAATCTAATGTGGTTCAAATTCCAAAGCATTTTCTGCACTGAAATAACACCACTAGTGGAAAGTTGTACGCCTGGTCTTATGTGATGGGACACAGCCAGGCACGTGCCTGTAGTCCCAGGTACTTGAAAAGGCTGAGTCAAGAGGATCACTTGTGACTAGCAGCAATATGAGGTCAGTCTGGGAAACACAGCAAGATGCCCATTTCCAGAAAAAAAATCAGATGCACTAAAAATGTTATAAATCATTACATTCAAGTAGATGTTTGGAGATGGGAGAGGGAGCCAGGGGAGAGGAACACAAGAAGGTAATGGGACTGAAAATGATCAAGATATATTATATGCATGTACAGTTTCCCAAAACAAACTTCACTATTCCATATCACTAAAATACACTAGTAAATAAAATTACCTTCAAGCATTATGTATCAGATGTGTGAAACATAAACAAATTTTGTGTTTAGCCTTGAGTCCTATCCCCATATCATCTTCTTGAGTCCTAACCCCATATTATCTCCTTATGTACATGCAAATATTATAAAGTCAGAAATCAGAAACATGTATCTTCCTAAGCATTTAGGATAAGGGATTCTCAACCGTATACTATGCATTTGTTTATTTTTGGTTTCCCTATGTTAGAATATAAATTGGGCTGGGGATGTAGCTGAGTGGTAGACCCTTGCCTAGCATGCAGGAGGCCCCGAGTTCAGTCTCTAGCATTGCAAACAAAACAAGTTTCAAGGGAGCAATATTTTGTTTTGTTCACTGTTATAATTGAGTTCCTACATTTCTGCCTGAAATATCGTAGATATTTGATGAATTCAACTAAAAAGATGAGCGAGTAAACAAACTTGCTCAAGAATAGTATGTGACTCCCACTAAATTCTGCAAGCACACAGGAATAGCAGGGTGATAAAATGATGGGGAAAAGTTTGTTAGAGCAATGTAACATGAAGATCCTGTGCTCTGGTGGTTCTTACAAACATAATCAAAGAGCCTGGGCAACAATTTTGGTAGAGACACAGTGTACTCTACTCAGAATTTCAGCCAAATGGTCAGGCTGGGGGTTTGTGTGAAGCGTACACGCTTTCTACCAAAATGGGACTCCCTAACTCTAAGTGACTTTCCTGCCTTATTCTAACTTCAAGGGTCTTCCATGGATGAGGGCCAAAGGACTCTGATTCCTACTTGGATAAGATTCAGCCCTTTCTCTTTAATAAAAAAATCACATTAATTTTCAAAGCACCAGAACAGAAATGTGCTTTTTGTACTGTCGACCTCCTACAGTAATGCCACTTCAAGCAGACTGTAATAGAACTGTAAAGCATTCAAATATTTATATATGGATAGATTAGTGGATAGATTAGTTGTCATCAAAAAAATTCTTATTTGTGGACAGATGTTAGGATTCTTAAATCGGAATACATTTGCTTTTAATCTGCGGCATTTGGTACAACATAAAATAGGAAATCCTACAAATCTGGATAAATCTTATGTATTACAATGTTCACTATAAAACACCTTTTCAAAGATAAAAAATGAGTTTTCAGTAATAACATTTTATTTCAGACTTGCCTTCCAGGTTGGGCAAGTTGACATACATGGGCTTTTGGATAAGCAGCTTGTACTTTCTGTTAGTCAATTTTCAAGTGTGTTTCCCCTATGATTTTGACAAAGGGAGGTTTCATTAATTTATGCTTCTCATTATATCTTATATAGACAGATGGAAAAATGATTATTTGCCTAAATATTAATCCTACGCAATTAAGCTCTTGGAACCCTTTCACAACATTTTTTCCTTGATTTCCTTTCACGTTGTTTTGGTTGCAGAAAGAGGTTACAAAGACACAAAGTACCAAGCTTGGTTTTCTACTGGCTGAATGCCATCTTCCCTCTGTACTGACAATGTTACTTTACACAAGTCATTTGTCAGCTGAAGTATCTGCCCAAGAAGGAAACCTATGGAGGACCTCCAGCATGAACATTCTATAGTGTTAAATACTGAACTCTTTGTTATTTAAGAATTTGAAGGCATCCAGGGTGGCTAGAAACAGAAAACTACTTTTAAAAGCTATTTGACCAAAATGGATCTCTGCCCCCCAACACACACACACACCGCTACTTTCTCTTTGCTTATAAATGTGCATACGGTTTCAGAAGATTACAAAAGAAACTGGTTATAGCGGTTGCTTATAAGGAGTGGGACTGGCACTTGGAGGGAAAGAAAAGAGACTTTCAATTTTAATCTACATATCCTTAAATTATTTTTGAAATTTTTTATGGGAACACCATTTTTATAAATAAAAGCTTTTTTAAACATCAACAATAATGTAAGAAATATATTTGACTTTTACCTCAAGTACTTCTGTGTTTTTAAAGCTTAGTCCTCTATAATGCAGCAAAACCAATAAAGATGCTTTTCAGTTGGTTTCCATTTAACCCCTGGCACATCAAGAAGGACACAGGCTTTGGAATGCAGCTAACGGGTACAAATCCCAGATATAATACTTGAAAGCATGCAAGAACCTGAGCCTTATCTGTGGAACAGGAATAATAATAACAATACTTAATACAGAGTTGTCAGGCAGATTATAAGTCATTAAAATAAAATGACTAGCAAAAAGTAGGTTAGGTGAGAAATATTAATACTATTATAATTTTTGTCCTTTTTTGGATGAAAAGGGAATAAAAAGACATTGAGTTACATGATAAATTAGTTATTTAAAATTATAATCTAAATGTGCAGTCCTCATATACAATAATACGGAAAATTCTTATATTTTTCTTTTATCCATTTATTCAATAAATATTTCCCAAGCATCTACTATGTTCCCAATACTGGATGAGATGCTACAAACAAACAAACAAGCAAACATGAAACTAGTTTTGAAGGTGTTCCTGTTCTATGGGAAAGGAAGCAGGGAAAAAGAAATGATTTGAAAGGAAAATAGAGCAAGGCAAATAAACACTCTTCCAGGGGGGCCTACAACAAAGATCAGTTAGCACTTCTATTTTCATCACATTATTAACTAAAGCTTTGTACTAGATATCAAAAGTACTACTTTCTGGAGCGCACCTTCTATACCAAAGGCAACAGAGCAAATTAAAGTGTCAGGGTCCACTGATCAAAGAACTGTAAGCAAGAAAACCTGGGGCTTGGAGCACAAAAAAGCACACACCCAACCCCAGCCAGGAGCATCTAACCCTAGGAACTTGTTCTGGGAGGAACTCTGAGCTTTCACATATTTTTTCCATGAACTCAGGGATCTGGCACATTTCTTGGCCCTGTACCTTGTCACACAGACTTCAATCAGTTTCCGCCAAAATACTTATGAGCTCTCAACTGGCTCCCATTCTAAGATTAAACTAGAGTTTAAAGCTACTTCTTCCATGAGCCACAAAAAACATGTGCTGTTTGAGACAGGGAATCAGGCCCCATATGAACATCTAGATAACAGTGCTGAAATGAACATATCCATCCTTTAGCCTGTGAGCCAAAGCCTGTATCCTTGGTCTTTACACGAACCAGTTATAATTGGTATCTTCTACAATTTGGTCCAGGGGAGTCAAGTTTTGCAATAAGGCTCAGTCTTGTAAGGGAGGGTAATATAATCCCATCCATATTATTAGAATAAGATAAGGGGTGAGCAGGAAAACCTTCTGAGAGGAAAGAAGGTCTTTTTGACCGTACAGACATTTACCTCTTAACTTTCACCAACAGCACCTTCCATAATATCCTAAATTATGACCTAATAATGAGGCTGATTGTGTTTTACAGATAGTCTCAGCTCAGAATTAACTGGGGATATGGAAAGCTCTTACTACAGGCTACCTAGGGACCACCCTTCTTATCTCAATTTAGTGTGTTCTGGGGTGAAGGGATAGACTTACATGATCATAAAACCAAAATATCAAAAGATTCTTGTGTTCTAGTCTGCCTTCATAATTCTACTTTTCCAGGGGCTGGGATGTTGCTCAGTGGTAAAGAGCTTGCCTAGCACACATGAGGTCTTGAATTCCATCTCCAGCAGGGAAAAAAGCCAGACCAAAAAATTACTCTACTTTTCCAGGTTTCTGTCCTCATCCATGAAATAAAGGGACCGTACAAGTGATCATCAGGTTCATCTGGTTACTCCAAGATTCACAGCACTTCAAAAATAACTGGAAAAAGTGAGGAAACTGGGCCCTTGGTTTTGCTTTGGGCAAAGCAAAGGACACCAAACTTCCTGGATTAATCCTATGCCAGAAGATCCAACCATTTTCAGCCACTCAACAGTACAGGAGATGGGTACATTTTTCTGTCCTCTGGAGAACAAACAATTCACACATACTGCATGGAGGGTTGTGAAATTTGGCTCCCTCAGCCAAAGGGAAACTGTTTCAAATCACTATTCTCTATTGCAAGCTGCTCTTGCTAAGATCAACAAATCGTCATGTCCCCAAATCCAGTGTTTTTTTATGTCCTCATCTTATTTCTCAAGTGATTCATCACAGCTGGATAGTCCCACCTGGAAATATTCCTATCTTCTGCTTCCCAGAAATCTTTCCTTCCAGACTGGCTTTCTACTTGCCTGGTCACTCCTGCCTGGTACTTCAGGCCGGCACCTTTTCTGTCACCACTCTAAATCTTGGCTTGGTTCTTGACCTACAGACCTCTACTCGGAACTCCAGACATGTATATTGAAATATCTACTGAAAATTTGCATTTAAATCTCTAACAAGGGTCTCAAAACCAGAACTCTTGAATTCTCACATCATCATTATGGCCCTTCTCCAACTCTCAAACTCCATTAATGGTGGCATTACCCATCCATTGCCCAGACAGTTACCTAGGAACTCCGTTCTTGAGTTTTCTTACTTTGCACCTTCATTGTGTCAATGAACATTGTTCCCCTAGTCCATTCTTTCATTGCACAAGCTCTATCACATCTAAACCACTATCTTCTCTTGCTACATGATTATAAAGGCTGTTTATTTGCCTCTATTCTCACTCCACAAAGAATCCAAGGTGGTACTTTTAGAATAGAATTAATGCTTAAGTTCCTCCAACGGCTACTTATTTCAGCTGGCTTAAAATCCCAACTCTAAGATCTGGCCTTGCCCGGCTCTCAAGCTCTACCCTTATCTCACTGTGCTCTGGTCATACTGGCCTTCTTTCTGACATATGCAGTTCATCCTGTCCTCAAGACCTCTGCACTGCTGGTGGTGCACCTGGCGAGTTCTCCATCCTTTCTTATCAGTGCATAGTTGACCCTTCTTGCATACTCTGTCCTCAGTTTAGCATCCTCTCTTCAAAGAAGCTCTCCTAACCATCAGTGTCAGCAGGCAGCCCCATTCCTCTGCTTTCTTAACATGCTTCTTTCATTTTATTCATAGTGTACCTGAATTGATTCTATTTCTTTGTGTATATGCCCACTGCCAAAATTCCTCACAAGCCTGTAAAACCCACAAGGCTGGGTTAGGCCTGCCTTCTGGGTTCTCAGAGCTAAGGTACCATCCTTTCTTCACCCAGTTAGTTCACTTAGTTACTTCTCTTGTTGCTGAGACAAAATATCTAACACCCAAAGTTAAAGGAGGAAAGGTTATTTCAGCTCACAGTTTGTAGACATGTCAGTCCATAGTTGGCTGGCACCAAGGCAGGTGGCATGGCAGAGGAGAAACAGTCCATGGCAGGACAGGCAAAAAGCAGCAAAGAGAAATCTGCCTTCTTTCTGTCCCTTTATATTTCATATAGGTGACAATCCCATTGATTGGTGCCACCCATACCCAGAGTAATTTTCATTATCCACAGCCAGATGTATGCTAAACCAATTTAGTTATCACACACACTTAATCCCAGTATCACAGAACCTAATCCAGAATTACACATCCATGATTCAGCCACCTCTGAAAAGCCCCACCTATAAGCACTTGAGGCTTTGTGGGGACATCTAGTTATAACCCATAACAGGCCATTTCTTGCTCAGTACCCCACAGAAGTTTTCATTCTCCCTCAGAATAAAGCTGGACTCCATCCTTCTGATGCTTTATGGCACAGCTATATGATCAGGCCCTCAGGGGCCCATATAACCCATTCTCACTCTTACTCGTCCCCTCCCTCAATCGGCTACAGCCGCACTTTCTCACTGGTCCTCAAACACTACATGCTACACACACTCCCTCCCTCTCACATTCAGACCTCTGGTGAACTGTTTGCTCTTGTTTGTTTTCCCCCCACCTGAGCCACACAGCTCCTCTTCCCTCTCCTGTTTTTTCCCCATAGAATTTAGAGCACCTGCACATTACAATGTTGCTTATTTAGCCACTTACCTTAAACTCCCCTCCCTCACTACAGTGAATGCTACATGTGCAATGGACTACTATTTGTCCACTATTGATTTCCAGCACCTGGCTTGGGTAGGTCCTCAGTAGAGCTGCTGAATGAAGGGATGAACTGTTCATGCTGAAAAGCTTTTCTAGATTATACCTAACAGTAATTTATTCTGATGGAAATTATTCCATTTTGTTTTTCAAGCAGTCTAAACCAAAAGTGCCAGCGACTACGCTCTAGGTGAGGCAGCCACACCTGTAGGAAATCAGAGACTTCTGCCCATCCCTGACTGGTTTGTACAGAGGGCTCCTCATTTTCCCAACCTGCAGTGTTTAGTCAATCTAAGAGCTGGTGGACAGGATGCCTTTTTTCCCCCTCGCTTTTAATTCTGTTGACCTTGAAGAGACATGTCTTTGGAGAGAGACTAAAGGTTCCCTGAAGTGCTGCCTTGTGCTGTAATTTTTTTTTTTTTTTTGTACCAGGAATCGAATCGAGGACCTTGCACTTGCCATGCAGGTGTGGCACCACTGAGCTGCATCCCGAGCCCCCTTGTCCTATAATTGAGTCTGTTTGCTCAGAGAAGAACAAGAATGTGACCACGTTCTACCTACAGATTGCCACATTTACCTTAGTCTTTAGGGTTTCAAATACAAGCAATGCAAACATCCTGGGAAAATGAGCTTATCTTAAAGCAAATTAGACATGCTGGTCTTCTTGTTTGGCTATAAAACTTTAGGTTTTTGTTGGGTATAAATCATAGTGGTGACTTTGGATATAAATTTAATATGCTATAAGTTATACTATGCTTTTTCATATCATCCATCCCCACGATCCTTTAATTACTAAACACAAATATTCACTGAGTTCCTACTGTCTTCCTATTCCTGGTAGAGGATGCTGAGGAGGCATGGCTAGATATACAAATATGTATGTATATATTTATATGTAACACAAGTCTGTCTTTCCAGAACAAGTACAGAGAGCCTGCCATGTCCACAGGTTCTACTTGCACAGATTCAAAAACTGTGGATTGGAAATATAGGTACACAAAAACTCATACCTGTCCTGAACATGCACAAACTTTCCCTCATTATCCTTCCCTAAACAATAGAGTATAACAATTATTTACATACCATTCACATTGTATTAGGTGTTATAAGCTGCCTAGAGGTGATTTAAAGTGAATGTGTGGGTTAGATGCAAATATTGTATAATATTATATAAAGCATCTGAGCATCCCTGGAGTGTGATATCCTCAGGAGGCCTGCAACCAATCCCCTGTGACTACCAAAGGACAGGTGTATTCGGTGGGTTAACAAAGTAAAAAGGCAACAGCAAACACTTCAGAATCTCAGAAACCAAGGGTAGTCTTTTGTTTTGATTTGTCTTTTAGAGTTAAACTTCTGCTAGGAAAGCTGTCCCCACCGGGGAGACTGCTGCTAGGACGGGGAGGGAGCTAGACTCTGGCATTTCATCCAGGCTTGGGTGTGAACAGCACAGCTGAAT
Organism: Fukomys damarensis; assembly: GCF_012274545.1. Taxonomy (NCBI): domain Eukaryota; kingdom Metazoa; phylum Chordata; class Mammalia; order Rodentia; family Bathyergidae; genus Fukomys; species Fukomys damarensis. Next base: position 18,387,544 of record NW_022900943.1, on the reverse strand, counting down.
CAACATCTTTGTGGACAGCCAGTCCCCAGGAAGGGCCAAGAGTTTCAGTCCATCCAATACATCGATGAGCATTTCTCCGGGTGGTTAACCATACTGAGCTCACATGAGCTAAACACCAATTTTAAGTCCATTCATTTAATGGATTTTCAGTTCTTCTTATAGGGCCCGGACCAGGGTGAGGCAAGGGAAGCCCAATGCAAGTTGAAACCTGTCTACATTTAAGATTTTGGTATTTTTTTCATCATCCCACTTCTGCCTTAAGTTTGAGCTTGAAAGTGAGTGCACTGAAATATTTTTATCTTGATTACTGAGATTCTGGAACTGCCTTAAGTTTTGCATCCACAGTGAGTGCCTCACTTGCCTCTCTCTAGTTGGACCCTGGTTTATTAAGAGCAGGACATTTTGCTAAGGCCTATAGGGAATTAGGAAAAGGAAGAGGAGACATTGGTTCTGACTTTTAAAATCCCAGTTTAACAGGAAGAAAAACATAGGTTGTTTTGAAAGGCCAACAAAATGAAAGTGTTGTTAGATAAAAGGTACAGAAGACTCTTGTATAGGAACACAATGGACAAGACTAAAAATCAAGCTGGAGCCTCTCATGCTAAAATCCCACATCATCAAAGGGAAACTGAGTTGTTTTCTAGCCTATTTTTTTACTGGGGCAGTGAAAGCATAAATTTCCAAAAAAGGCCAGTTTCAATCCACATGATAATAAACTTCTCTGATAAACACATATCCTGAAGTCGACCAGTTATTTTTCTATTATTCTGCCTCACTGTTTCTGCCTTGAAAGGTAAGTAACTTTGAAAAGATTTATCCACTTTATGTTCTCTGCTTCTGCTTTTTTTTTTTTTAGCACTTTTCTTTCTATAAAACCAATCTTCTCTGCTCAACCCATGGGAACCCTTTGCTATTTTATGGAATGAAGTGTTGCCTATTCTAGAAGTGCATAAGAAAAACAATTCAGATTTTTAAATTGTTGTGATTCTGTCCTCTGACTGACGAGGGATTTAAGAGAGGCTCAGGAATAAAGACAGCACTTTGAGAATGTGGGGCAGGAGAGATGCCATGGGGAGTCCTCTCCACACCTGCCTGGCCACTCCCAGCTGTCTGGAGTCTTCTGTTTCCCACCTGCAAACCAAGGAAACATCACCTCTTTTGGGGCAGCTGTGTGTTGGAACAAGTTAAAGTGTGCAGAGCACGCAGGGGCCCTGGATGGCAGACATCACTCACTGCTGTTCTATTTAAGTGGGCATGGGGAACACAGAGCTGAGCTCTCAGTGATGATCCTGGTTACCATACACCTTCCTAGGGAGAAGGATGTGGAAATGCAACTGTCTGTGAGCATTTTTACAGAGATGGATGACAACTAGGACTAGACATTCACTTCTGTTATTTATGCAGCCTGGAACTCACAGTGATCGCCCTGCTTCAGCCTCCCAAGTGCTAGGATTACAGGCAGGTGCCACCACACCTGGTTTTGTGTTCTTTGGATCTTGAAAGAAAAATCTATGATGATAAGGAGGAATGTTTGCCATGGGATGAGGAATGTAATAATCACAGTGGATTATACATGTCAGTTTGGCTTATCTTAGGGGAAGAAAAGAGAAATAAGACAACTACAACGGTTTGAGTAATTCACATATAACCCAGATAAGGAAGATTAGTGAGTTTTCTGAAAAATTGTTCCCAGACCACAGATTAGCTAAAGATTTACCCTGTACACACACTTTCTTGTCTATGTCTAGGTGATGTCTTGGGATTTAGTTACTACTTGTTTATGTCTTTACTGTAAGTACTGCCTTCTAGATTTGACAAAAAAGAAAATATTCTATTACTGGGAAATAAAACTCTGTTCTCCTGGTGGAGCACTTACTCACATCAGCAGGCACAGGAGGAGCTGGTGGCACCAAACCAGCAGGACTAAAGTGAAACTGAAAAATTCATCCTATCCCCAGCTTCTGCCTAGATACTTTCTCAAAGGAAGCATATTGCCCAAGGCCATCTGGTATTTCTTTACATTCAAGAAGTCTTAGCAATGTGCTGACCCTCTCAAATTTCTAAAGCCGCATTGTCACAAGGTCTAAGATTTAGTCACCCACTTGTTAAACATCTATTGTCTGTCAAGTGCCAGACACTAAGTTGGACATGAGAGGATCTGTTCTTCACGGGCACAAAGCCGAACAGGACTGGTAGACAATAAAACTAATTAAATCAACAAGGAAAACATCAGACAGCTGATATGCTAAAGAGAGAGTTTAAGCCAAGTGATGTGGTGGGGCCCAAGGGGTAAATTAAACCTGAGATGAGATAACTAAGAAGGACTTGACGGCTCACCTGAGGCTTGTATGATGAGAACGGAGCCGCTGTAGGACACTCCGGGGATGGGCTGCACCCAGGACATGGCACTCACTCTTACACGGCTACCCCATGTCAGTGGGTGATCGATTCACTGAATCAAGCACGTCCTGAGCTCCAGGAAATGGACCTCACGAACTGGGTATCCAAGTGTGGTGGTGCAGGTTTCACGAGGACCTCACCCTTGGTCTCAGCTTCATTAGCTGATAGATGCAAATGGGGAGGGGTGGAGGGGGTGAAGGGAGGGCAGGGACAAGGGGAAAAAGTGAGAACCAAGACCTGTCATGTAGAGGTACAGGATCCCAACGATGAATGTAACTGTACTGTATCCCTAAAATGTACCAAAAAACGCAATGAGTGAAAAAAAAAAAGGCTATAAGCCAGCAATCACTCTAGGGAAAAGAGAAGGAGAACGAAGAGGGGAGGGAAATGGAGAGAAAAGGCGGGGGGATAAAGAGGAGGAGGAAAAGGAGGAAGAAAAGAAATGTACTTTTTAAGGATGGAGGCCCAAAAGAACTAATACAGTGGTGGAAGCTTTTTTCTCCATCTCTGCTTCATCGAAATGCTTTTGGGAAGTGGGGCTTGGTATCAGTTTTGCAAGAAAGGCACTAGGTAGTATAGTTGGCCTATAGTTTGATATCCAAGGATTCATGTGTTGAAATTCAACCTCCATCATGAGGTTTTAAGAGGGTGAAAACTTAATCGACTACTGTGTTTAGAGGTAGGGACTCAGGGAGAGGATTAGGATTAGATAAAGCCACCAGGATGGAGCTCCATGATGGAACACTGGTAATTTTCTAAGAAGGAAAGAGACAAGAAGATACACACGCACAGGGTGCTTCCTGTTTCTAGCCATGTGATGCCCTGCACCACCATGGGACTCTAACAGCAAGAAGTTGTCTTCGTCACTAGATGCAACTCCCTGGCCTTGGACCTCCAGAACCATGAGTCAAAATAAATACAGTTGAAGAGAATCTAAATAGTCAACATAGGAGCACATGGAATCCTATTCACTCCTCAAGGCCAGAAATAAAATCCTGTACTTCTTTGGAAGTTCCCTCAGTACTAAACTCACTCTGGGTTCCCAGGAGTGAAACAGTGGAACAGGCACTGGCTTTAGAGGACACGGGCATTGGGATCTAACAGCTGCTCCAGCTTTGTGATCTGGGGCAGCTGGATGGACCTCTCTGTTTCAGCTGCTGCATCTTCAAAATGGGGATAGCCACAGGGATTAGCAGAAGTTAGGAGGACTTGTGATGCTATGAACGTGGTGTATACCACATGGTAGGTGATAATCACTATTATTACGGCAAGGCTGAAAATGTGACGGACAAGCGTCTTTCCATACTATATTACATACTTTATCATTATAGTTCCAGAAAAGCAGCTGGGCTTTAAAGAACTGAGCACTCACACTCTCAGCCCAGTGCCTCTGTGTGGTGTGGAGGTCCTCAGTGTTAGTGACTGAGCTACCAATTTAAAGGAGATGAACCTCACTGCATGTGTGTGGTGTGGCCTGAAGTAAAGCAAACAATCCTGATTTTGCTCATGTAGCTTTGGTCTGGGATATAGCACAGAGGCCCAGCCACCTGCCTCATATGTGCAAGGCCCTGGGTTTGTTCTCCAGCACCGCATGAAGACAAAAATACTTTTCTTTCATGCAACCAATGCACCTGCCAAAAGAGAATTGATGTTTCCAGACCAAGCCCCTGGCTGCCCCACTTCTTGCTTGGGCTCATTCTGCCCCTGATACTGGACTCATGCTAAGAGCCACTCCTCTGAGTCCTATTCCACCTGAATTTCAAGGACCACCAAGAGGCCTCCTTTTACACGCTGGCCACATCTTTGCCACTTCTCGTTGACCTCTGAACCTCCAGAACGCAGTATACTTTCCTTGCCATGGACCAATCTCACTATATGAAGTAGGAGTTACTGTCTTCTATCTTACTTCTTCTACTAGACTGGCAACTCCCTGAGAGATGGACCTCCACTACCCACCATTGTCGGCCTCACTGCCTAGCACAGGTAGGCAAATGTTGAATGAAAAATAAAAAATAAGGTATTCACTTTAATAGCTGTTATGAGCCTATTTCTTCTTAAAATGCATGTTTATATCCCATGGGAACTTTGGAAATGTTAAAGTGTCTCAGTCGCTTTTCTCATCACTAGGACTCTATACCTGACCTGGACAAATTAAAGGAGGAGATTAATTGCACTTTATTTTGGCCCATGGTCCAACTGGCTGGCTCCAAAGTAGGGCAGTACGGCAGAAAGATATGGCAGAGCAAAGCTGCTCACAGCATGGCAGACAGGAAGCAAAGAGAGTGAAAGGAGGAACCAGGGAGGGCAGGGAGATACACCATTCCAGGCCGCACCCCTAGTGACCCACCTCAGAAAGCACATTTAGCTATAAACTCTCCAGTGGACTAATGCACCCATGAATATAGTGCCCTATCATCCTACCACCTCCCCAAAGCCCTGCCTGTGATCACCTGAGGCTTCAGGGGGACATCTAGATATACACTATCACCCAGATTCTTTATCCATAAAGAGTATCTTTCTTACTGAGTTGATGAAAAAAATTTAAATGAGAGATCCCTTGGATCAAAAAACATTGCCTGGGGGCTGGGGATTTAGCTCAGCGGTTCGGTGGCCTGCCTTGCAAGCGCAAGGACCCGAGTTCGATCCCCGGTACCAAAAAAAAAAAAAAAAAACATTGCCTGCTACTGCATGCAAAGACACAAAGACAATCATCATCCCCTGCTTTTGTTCCAGTGGTGACTTCTTTGTTCCCTGGGTTTGTACAGTGTTTACTGTTTATACTTCTCCATCCATTTGAATGTCTTCTTATATACCAGTAGGCAAATATTACATTTTCCACTTCTTCTTTTTTTGCACACGGATACTTGACTCATTTCCAAAATAAAATTGTCAAGATTATCAAGAACAAGTTCTGCTGGACTTTGTCCAAAGAATGCTGGGCAGTCATGGGGAATCCTCTGAGTGAGAGACTCTCACAGGAGTTTTCAAGTTCATCTCATTTCACTTGGAACCAGGCAGAAAATTCTTCTGTTGTCCCAGGGTCCTGTGCCATTTTTGAAAGAAAAGACTGACTTAAACTTTCCTCAAATTAGAATTTATTTGGTGGTGGGGCCCCTGAGTACAGAAGCATTTAGAAGATGCAATGCTCTTACTTGGTTGTCTTAGTAACTGACACGGTACTCATGTAGAAAAGCTTCTTGCCTCAAAGTGCAGTGAAAAAGGTGCATACTACAATTGCTATTTCCTGCACAGAGCACACACTGGAGCCACAAGACCTGTTATAAAATATAGCCCTGCTACCTGGGACCCTTGTAACCTGCAGGTCTCTGTGTGCCTCACTTTCCACAACCCTAACATGAGGATTAAAAATAGACCCAACTCACTGGGCTATTGGGAAGGTCAAATTAGTTAACATAAAAAGTTTAGACCAATAGGTAGATCAGTCACTCTGTAAGATTTAGCTATTGTATAAGAACTACCACTGTCTCTATTATAAAGTTCCTTCAAGAGCCCAGGTCAAGGAAATAGACAGGCAACATAATAGAGTGGTCACATCCATAGCATTTAGAGACAATCGGGTTAAAATTCAGGTTTTATCAATTACTTGCTCCATAAACTTGAAATATTTTTAAAAATTCTAAACCTTAGTTTCTTCATTTGTAAAGAATATCTTCATCATTGGATCATCATAAGAATTTAAGGCACTGATGCATGTAAGGCACCTAGCATAATGTCTATAATAAATGCCTAGCAAATGTTCAGTAAAATAATTGTCATCATTCATTTTCCAACTGGGTCTTCAGGTTCAAGGGCAGCATTTTTACCCAGTTCTCAACAAATGCTTGCAAATGCCACTTTGGTTTTTCAGTTTGCTGAGCAACTCTGAAATGAGATCTAAGGAGAAATACTAAAAATAAAACATGCCAGTCATTGCCCTCACCTCCCTGTGGAGGGCATCTTGGTGACAAGTCACTCTGTGATGCGCTTGGAGGCTGGTGACGAGGGCTGAAAGGAGATTAAAACTCTGCATCCCTGCTGCTTACTTTCCAGGCTTCTTTGTCAAATGTTTCCAAGGAAAATTTCTTAAATCATTTCAGTCTCAAACCTAGCATCTTTTGTGATGACCATGATTCACTGCACATTATGATGAAATGATGGGGAATACTATCTGTTTTTCCAAGACCTATGAATTTTCTCAGAATTCGTAGACTACTAGGGTAATATTATTCTCAGCAAGATACGGCTCATAAATGTGTCCAAACTTATTTTATGATAGGAACAGACTCACAAAAGCACAAATGGCTTCCTGTTCACAAAAAAGACAAATGAAAGGGGTTAATTAAAAAGTATAAAGCATTTTGCACCCTTTCATCTTGCAGCAATTTTTATTGCGAGCATCTATGTTTGTAGAAAGACAAAAGCTGGGAGGAGATTCTAAAAGATTTAAAGAAAACATTCTTAGCCACCAAGATGTTCACCTTCAGATATTTCAAGTAGGTCAGCCTCACTGTCTCTCAACAGTTGCTTAATAGCATACTTGACAGGCAAGAGGGCATTTGAATCAAACTCACACAGCAACTAAGACATAGTGGGTAATTATTCATACATTCTTTAAATAGAATGGTTCAAAAACCTCACAGTTTTGCTCTACAGCCATCAGAATTTCCTTTTGAATTTAACATTCTCTAAAGCAGATGAATATAAATCAAATTAAGTCCTAGTTCACAAACCCAAAATTAAAAAGAATTCATGCCTTAGTCCAATACAATCTATCAGCTGATGTATCTCCAACATTGCTTCTTTTACTACACAATATCCAATATCCAAGTATCTCCATGTGTGGATACTTTAAGTGTTTTAAATTGATGAAGATAAAAGTTGCATTGCAATCTAGGACGTTTCAGCCCCAAGTTTTCCCATGTATTAAATGTGAGGTAAAAGTAGCACTGATTTTGTGTTGATACATACACACACACACACACACACACACACACACAGGGACAGTAGAGTTTAACTTACATTTTCCTCATCAGAATGTGAGGAAAAAGTTTTATAGACATAAAGGTGAGATTTCCAATATTTACTCCTAGTCTTCAGCATTTGTAATAAAAAATCAAAGGATTTCCTTTCATAAAGCATGAACTTTAAAATTGCCTACTGTAAGATCAAAACACACCTAAAAAGAAAATTCTCCAACAGTTTACCCTTTTATCCATGTTTAACAAAGTCAAAGAAATAGACAATGTCTGTACAAGTTTAAAAAAGAAAATTTCCTGAGTTACAATTTCAGACTAGATAGTCTTAGTCATACAATACTGCTAAGAAAAGGAGTTTCTTGGGGAAACAGAGCGTATTAAAGTCATCCTCATTACAAGCGTAGCCCCAAATAACACTTCAGCTTTCCTTGGCAGCAAGGCAAAAGTTTTTCAAATAAGGAATGGAAATTTCTCTAAGCATTTAAGTAAGTTATATATCACATCACTGTATAGTAACATTGCCATTCTGTTGAGAGTAATAGAACAAATAACTACCAAAGTGCTTGATTAGTAGGGAGGCCAGTTTGCAAAAACACATCTATTTGGGTATTCTTTTAACTCAATCACAGGAGAACTAGATAAGTTTGAAGTTTGGGAGTATTTCATAAAGACTGCCAAAGTATTTTAGGTCAAGCTGTAAAATTTCCCTGAAGTTCTCTTCCAAAATTATGCTGAGGATTGAGAAGAGAATCCTTCAAATGCTTCCAAAAGCAAACTCTAATCTGTTATGGAAAATAATAAGTAAAAATTACATTTCCTTGCCTCTGCTTGATGCCTTCTCAAGGCTTGCTACTGCACTAGCTGAGAATTCAGGGAAGGATTTGGGATGTTGGAATATCATCAATATCATGCAGATATTTCCCACTATCTTCAAAGAAGCCTGAGCTCAGCCACATGTGGAAGAACAGAGGAGCCATTCTATTCATGGGTTTGGGGGCACCCTTGGGGCCAAGTGAAGTTCAAGTCTTCAGAGCCAGATAGGCTTGGGTTACTATCACCACTATCACACTCTGTGTTTCCCTGAGCATGTTATTTCAATCTCTCTGTCATCTTTCCTCATCTGTTAAATGCCAACAATACCAACCTTACCTTCAAGATTGTCGTCATGGTCAAAGATATTATCAACACATGTGTTAACATGGGCTCTATTCACACTACTGTAGATCTCTAGCTCTTATGTGACTACCTCATCACAGTTCACTTCCCCCTTCTAACACAAATAGTTCTTTAAGCAACAACTCCTCCTATAGCAGAAATAGGATATGTCATTAAAGCTCCCTTAGACCTCAGGCATCCTCCTACATCTCAGAAAAGGTTTGTTTTTTATGAAAACGTTCCAGGGTACATCGTATTTACCAAAGATTCAGCCAAATCTCTGATCTCCTTTGTATCTGCAGTAGAAATAAAATTTCACACATTTCGAAGTTGACAATCAGTGCCCTTGACCCACTCAGTGGAGGACTCTGGGGTAGCACAAGTTAAAGCAACTTAGTGATTGTTAAAGTGAAAACTGGGTTTTACCCAGAGCTAGTGAGGAAGTTCCCAACCTCCTAAATCTTCCTTCTTTGCTGGTTACTCCATAAACCAGCTCAAGTCTGCCCTTTATAAAGCAAAACAAAAACACTAAATGTCATCTCAGGTTTCTTTGTAGGTATACCTGAATCTCTCTTCTCATACCCAAACTTCTTGCTGAGAAATCTCTATAGCCATCTACATTTCCCATTCATTTACCCACTCAGGGCATCCGGTTCTGCTTTCATCATCCCACTGAAACCCCAGCCATTGAGCACCATGGTCTCCTGGTTGTCTATTACAGTGGCTGAGTTCTCTCTGCTGCACTGGACCAGGCAGGTCACAGCCTCCTACTGAAACACCTAACTCCTTCAGCTCCTATGATCTTTCACTCTAATCCCCCTCACACATGCCCAATTCATCATTTCTTTCAAGAACCTTTCCCTTCATGTACCTAATACATAAATGTGGGTTTGAAGATCCAGTCTTAGTCTCCTGCTGTTATCACTTTATTATTCTCCTTGGATAATACTATCTCTGCTCAGAATTTTCATCATGATCTTTATGCTGAAGTTCCCACACCTATAGTCCTGCTCAGATGGAAGCTTGGGGAGGCTTATGATGTTTTATTTAGTCTGCCTCTTTCTTAGCTAATACACCTGCTCTGTTTTAGGCCCACATCATCTCTGAGACCAATGTCTAGACCTCTAACTAGTGTTCCTATCAACAATCTCATCTCCCTCAAAATGAACAACCTCACAGCTACTGAATGAACAGAGAAGTCTAGCAGCATCATAACAAATGTCCAGGGTCAGAGTGACACAAATATCTATTAAAAGGATCTGTCTGCACCTTGCTTCTCTATAGGGAATGGGGAAAGGGACATTGCCAGAACCCCAGTAGGCCCTGGCCTCCTGTGAGCCACTACAGCACAAGGCTAAAGAATAAAGACAGGGAATGAAATTTAGAAGAAGCTGAGACCCGATCAGTGCTGCTCTGGGCAACAAAGACAAAGGCCCCCAAACAATCCAGTATTTATTGAATACAACCAGGGGAAGAAATAGGGAGAAGTGTATGTTTTGAAGGCATCTAATGAAATACTGCTGAACACCTGGCATGATGGTAACAGGCATGGATGTTAGGGAGTGCTGCTTATCTTGCTTGGATAAAGCAAACAGGTACGAGGACCAGGTGCAATTAGCAAGCAAACCATCAGGTCAGTAAGCAGCCATAATTCAGGGGAAAGGATTTAATTTGGGTCACACTGACCTCAGCTCCACATTACTCAGCAGAGCCCTGCCACTTCACAGACCAGGACTTAGGCCTCAGTGACCGCCATTAGCAAAGAAGCAATACTAGCCCAACTCTGCTACCTAGCATGCCCATTTCAGTCATGTAGGGCTTCAGTCTGACTCCTGATATAAAACAGTATAGCCAAATTAGGGAAGGAAAGAAGCATGTGCCACTCATAGCCTCTAGTACTGGGTAGGGATGTCAGCTACACATCTCTATTTCTGGTCAAACACAGCTATCTCGACTTCTTATTGATGTTAAGAGCCAAATGATACTCTTCCAATAAGTTCCTTTCTTCTCCATTTAAACAATTTATGCTGCTTGAGTAGCATAAACTCCTTATACTTCTACCATAATTACAGATGCCTGCTTCCTCTTATTGATCCATGGCTGTGCCAAGGGCATGGATCACGAGTATTCCATGTACCATATGTACTTTCTATACTAGGTACTTCAACTCCTGACATAGTGTCTGATGGGCTGTATCAGTCATATGCTTCTTGATAGAATGAAAATTCTTTAGCGGCATTTCTGTAAAACATATGATATAGTCAAGATGCTATGAAGTCATGGCACAGTATCACTTATTTTATTTTATTATCTTATTACTAGGCTAAGACACCCCCCCCAAAAAAATGAAGTCATCACAGTATCACTTATTTTATTTTATTATCTTATTACTAGGCTAAGACACCCCCCCCGAAGGAAAATCACATATAAATTTCCCACAGAATGGGGAGAAAGCAAATATTCTGGCAGTTCTAACAGAATTGCAATCCTGATCCTCTGGCTTCTCCATTTGTCACATCCCTATGAATAGACTTCTTCCTAAGGTAGACAAATATCCTTCCTTGCTTCTCCCCATCCAGAAGGATACGACTGATACATCACACTTGAGTTCATTAGAAACACGAGTTTTCAGCAGCTAGTTCAAAGTCTAAAAATCTTTTGCCAAAAATACTTTTCAATACTTCAGCAGGATTGCTCTCAGGGAGTACCATGATTGTTTGTATTGGCAAATGTTTAAGGCACTGAGAAGCCCTGAGGGTGAATAATCCAAGAGCTATTTGTTCACTGGCATGTCATGGATAAAGCAGGCCATCTATTACTGAGGCAAACTGAAAGGCTGCTTCCCTGTTATATCTGGAAATTATAATATAAGCCTCTTAAGTCTTTGAAGTTCTATGAGAGGAAGGACTACTAAACACAATTCTTTCGCTACCAGGAAACATGTCAAGAGTTTTTTATCTTTGTATAGTTTCAACAAGAGCTTTAAAGATTGACTAGATTCACAATGCATGTTGAAACCTAATATTCATTGTCAGGCACTGTGGTGATGATGTGAACTCTGTTCTGAAAGACATAATACTTTCAGGAGGTGATGGGGTAGAGACCCCAACAGACACAAATAAAAATATAGGGTGGAAAGTTAAGGACAGCTATAGAAAGAGAGAGAAGGGACAGATTTATTTCACCTGGGAAATCATGGAATATCTTTTTAAAACAGCTGGACCTTAAAGCATTTTAAGATAGCATTTATAATAATTAGCTTGGCATTACTACAATGAAATACTCAAGGAAACTAATTTTATGAAGTGAAAAGGCTTACTTAGCTCACAGTTTTGGAGGCTGAAGTCCATTCATTTGGGCCCCACTTACTAGGCCTTTGGTGAAGGTGGCACACCATGTTTGGAATGCAAGTAAGAGCAAAGGGGTCACTTCTCCAACTGCAGGTGAGTGAGATACAAGGTGGGCAGGGCCTTGAAGTCCCTCTGGAGGGCATGAGCTCAATGACCTAAGAACCCTCACAAAGTTTCACCTTTTAAGGTTCCATTCCTTCCAAAATCCCCACACCTAGAGGACCAATCTCTTGAGGTAGAGGATAAATAATCAAATACTCTGAGAACCTAAATCTGCATATATAACCATATGATTGAATTGTTTAGGATACGCATAAGAAACATTGAGGGAGAAAATAGGATAGTTGGCAGATTAAAATTAGGGATGCCAAGACAGGTTCAACTAATCGCTGCCCAAACTTAATGAGATGTTCAAATCACTCAAACTCTTAAAACCCAAATATTTTTAGTAAGAGATAGAAACAGAACTACTCCTAAAGTGACCCAACAAAAGAGATGCTGCTACTTTAAGAACCAGGACTTCCAATGAATATTATATCCCAATGATACAAGTCACAAAACACAGTAACTATAGGCTAAGAAGTTTGAAGATGACAATGAAAGCATAAAGCCCCAGGATAATAAATTATTTTCCCTCCCAACATAATGTGATCTTCGCTGACCTCTGCAATCACAGACATCCTCAAAATCTCCAGGCATCTCACTGGGATCAGGCCAGGTTGTGGATAGCAGTTTCCCATTCAACAAGTCTGTCTGTGTAGGGAGGACCTCGTGCCTCCCTCCTGGCCATTGACCTTGATAGTAGGCAGAGTGGCCATTTACAGCCTCCATCCAGTGAAGCCACTTAGAGCAGGAGGAGTGGAGAGATATCATCTGTCCACACAGGTGACCCCAAGAGGAGGGGTCAGCAAAAAGAGGTGTGGAACCCAGACTGACTGGTAGGGAGGCCAAGACTTAGGGACCTGCCAGAGCACTGAAGGGACAAGAGATCTATTTGCCCAGGAGCCAAAATCATCAATAATAGAGCTGACCGCTGCTGAGACACCAGCTCCTCAGGACAGATAAGTGGGGAACAGGCTGGGGTGGGGGGACGAGGAACGGCACAGGGAGCAAAGCATTTCTCACACGAACTAAGAATTCATAGAGAAAAAAGTGTAAGCTCTTCGGACAGACTATACCAAGTGTGAAACTCAGTTTACTCTTTCACATACACACTTATTCAGCCACACAATAGTGAGAAGTGGCTTGAGACTTAAAACAGAATCAAATGATGAGAAAAAGAAGATTCTTCCTCTGGTTGCAATGAAGAGCAAATGGCAAAACTATAAGAAGAGAAATCCATTTCCTAAGCTCTTGAGAAGCTATGTGGGAAAGTTGTCTGAACTAGAAGAACTAATGTTTATTATTTTTTAAAAGATTTTTCTTTCACAGTAATTTTTATTTTATACATACACACACACACACACACACACACACACACTCAGCCCAGTACCCAGACTTGTTCATTTAAGAGGGCTGTTCAAAAGTATAAACGATGAGTAACACTGTATATTATACACCAGATGAAACACCACTCACTACATACTGAATTTCTTTTAAAACTTCAAAATATAATTTTATAATCAGATATGTTTACAAAATGCAAATGTAGTTATATTGAGAGTATGAATAGGCTGGGATGTGCCTCAGTGGCAGAGTGTTTGCCCAGCAGGTATAAGTCCTTGGGTTCAGGATCTTCAAATTAGGAGACTGACGCACTGCCTACTGCACTAAGGAGGGAGACAAGGCCTTGGGTTCAATCCCTACTACCACAAAAACAAAACACACCCATTACATTACATGTACAAAATTCTGACTATGCGTTTAATGTACTCTTCATAATAGTCTTATGAGATAGTAGGGAAAGAGAGACACAGGCAGGATGAGACCACACAGCTAGAAAGAGCAGATCCTCAATTCTAATCCAAGCTGTCCAGTGCAGAGTTCATTTTAACCACTAGGCTTAAGCTGCAGTTCACATAGGAAATGAATGTGAAGGGGCAGAATGATCCAGGACCATGCATGCATGTGTGCACACGCAAGCACACACACACACACACACACACACACACAGACAAATATACAAGGGCACTTTCATTTGGATGCTGGATTCATTCATTCAACAAATGCATCTAGTCAACAAATATTTATTGAGCATCTATTATGTGCCAGGTCTTTCCCTATATGTGGAGGATTGTGGCTGCCATGATCCCTACACTTCCAGAATAACAAATGAATGCTACTCAGTATGGCATCAACAGTGGTGCTTTACGGGTTTGGACAGCCTGATGCACTGAGTTTTTGGGATCCACACTCTTGCCCATGTCTGAGATATAATTAGATCTGTAAGATTGACTTTCCAACATAGGCTGCAGAAGCCAAAACTCTGCAAAGTCAGGGATGGCAGGAGCAATGCAGAGCAAAGAATTAGTGGAGTCGAGGAGAAGGTCCTGCCCTGGGGCTGTCAGTCCCTTGGTCCACAACCATGACTAGCAGCTGTCTGGGCCTTCATGTAGTTCTCCGTGAAAGGAGGCACAGGCACTGGATGACCCTGAGGGCCCAGCACTAGGATCAGAGCTCCTGGTGGAGCCAGGGCAGACCCACTATTACTCTCAGTGATTGCCATGCCAGAGAGACGTTCAACCTCACAGCAGTAATATCAGGACAGAGCCAGGGAACCGCACACCATACTTCAGGAATGATGTAGCCAAATTTCTGGGGTCAGTACAGCTCTGAGAGGCATCCAAGGAACATTCCAGACTTGTGCTGGCTTCCAGCCTCTGTGTAATAGGGGTACTCTTCTGTTTGGAGAGCTCCGAGACAGTAACCTCACAGGTCCTGATAAGGGCGACAGGAACTGTCTTACGAAGCTTATGTCAGGGTGGGGTGCCGAAGCAGCCCTCCAAAGTCAGAAATACAGCCACCATCTCAGGAAGGGGAGCACTGACCCTGCTCTCCTGGGAAGGTCCCTCAGGCTCCTAGCCAGTGTTTGGCTCCAGCTGGACCTCAGGAAATGGCAGGAGGGATTTAGCACTGTTAATAATAACTGGCCCATGACCAAGTACACAGAACTGAAACTCAGATGACTGAGCCACCATTTGAGGTTTGAGGACACTCTTAAGGGTCTGTAACAGAGAGAGATGAGTTTGAGGGAGGGAAAGGGGTGCACCCGTGGACTGACAATGAGATTTTTGGCATCCTCTCCCATGTCCCCTGGCTTGCCTTTCTACCTTGCATAGGATCTCTTGCTTTCAGCAAGAAACTGTCCAAATGTTTCCTGTTTCAGGCAGTTTCACCAACCCTGATTCCTATTGCATGAAAAAGGTCTCCCCTACAAAAAGTGCTTTGAATTTTTTTGTTTTTGTTCTTTTGTTTTTTGAGACAGAGCCTCACTACACAGTTTAGGCTGGCCTTGAACTCACTATGTAGTTCAGGCTGGCCTTGAACTTGAAGGAATCCTCCTGCTTCAGCCTCTCAAGTGCTGAGATTACAGGTGTACCGCCACCACACCTGGCTTGAATTTTTTTTAACCTCCTTTTAACCGGACCCAATTCCACATTTACCTTTCCCACCCAGATAACTCAGTGCTTTGAACTTTTTTGATTTTTTGATGGTGGTACTAGGGATTGAATCCAGGGCCTACACAAGGAGTCACATCCCCACCATTTTTTATTTTGAGACAGGCTTATGCTAAGTCATTAGGTTGCCCAACAGAGGCTCAAACTTTCAGTCCTCCTGCCTCTGCCTCCCAGAGTGCTGGGGTTCCACCATACTTGGCTCTGGACTTCTAATTAAAGAGCTGTACCTGGCTTTATTTTTACCTGCCTCCCTTGCTCATTTCCTCCAATGGCTTCCTTATAGAGCAACAGTTACAGGTACTAAGCCACAATGTCCAAGAATGAGAAGCCGAAATCCACTCAATCACTAATTTGAATTATAAGACTAACTCTAATACTCCTCAGCCAGTGTTCCCTGCCCCTGCAGCTGGTATGAAGAAAATAGAACAAACAGTTTCAACTTTAGCAGGGGACCATTGCTCAAAGGGGTTCCAATATTCTCTGAAGTGTGAATGGAAATACAGATGATTTTTATTAAAGGAAAAAAATCAATGAATAAAAAAGATTTATATGAGATAAAATGGATCCCTTATTTCTTGGATTTAATTCTAACCTAAGATTCAGAAGTGGGTTTGAATTTGAGTCTGGCATATATAATGTTACTTCCTTTGACAAGTTAGGATTTCTTTTTCCTACACAAAGCATTGAGGGAACCAGGAATATATAGTAACTGTTGGCAAAACTAGAAAGAAGGCCAGACTGGATTGCAGTAGTTGGTTACCTGGCCCAGCACAGCTACCTTTCCCTGAGGGCACCTTCCACTGTGGGGCACGACCCAAGTCACACACCGCTTTGGTCAGAAGTCACCTATTCTATGCCCCATGGAGAAAGAACATATTTCAAAATAGCTACGAACGAGGGGACATTGGAACTGAATCAGAGATGCTTAGAGATCTGTTGCTCTAGAAAAACCAAAGGGATAGCCCTCAAATATAATTTCAGGCAGCAGGGGAGATATTTGAGCCATAGGAACTACACCAACTACCCCAAGATTTGACCCTCCTGTGATAAAAATTTGAACTTACAAATTAGTTTCGACTTACCTTCCTTTACTGGGCTCCAGCATTGCTCGCTCTACAATATATTACCCTAGTGACAAAGGCCATACTGGAAGTGCCAGTTGTCTTCCAAGTACTTGTGGGTAAAAGCCTCTGAAATGAACAACTTTCTATGGTGGGTCCAGCACATGTAGGTGGACAGAACCTGTTTCAAAAGGATTTTGCTGCAAGATGAAGTAATTTTACAGAGGTCAAATCAGCTTGCCAAATTTCAGCCTACGACAATTTTATTATCTTTAATTTACCAGCCTAGAAATGGATTTATAAGGGAAATTCTTACTGATAGCTTCTCAGCCAGCAGCCACAGTAATTGGCACAAATTTATCTCTCTGCCCCCGAGTCCACAGTGGACTATTATGCCCAAGTCCTGGCCTTTGGAAAACTAGATCTGCAACGACAGAAGCCTAAGCTGCCTGCCTCAACCTAGAGGGCTCGGAGAATGAATGAACTTCCCCCAGCCAAGCCAAGCCAGTGGTCCCAGTCCAGAGCCAGAAAGCAATGGCTGTTAAAGCAGAAGGGAAAGCCACAGTGCCTCCATTATACTGTTAAACTGTCATCTCCCTTCCCTATAAGCATCTTCCTGTTTTCCCTTAAGGGCTGTTTAACGGCCACACTGGTGAGGAGGTGCCAGTTCAGCGCAGCACTTCCTGCAGGCCTGGCAGGATCTGGCGCTCAGCAGGCTGTGGCATGCCCACTGACCCAGAGGCAGGCTAGCAGGAGGTGTCCTGACAGAGGACTGGGGCAGTGGGGCCCTGGATTTCAGGTGCTTAATCTCAAGAGTGATGCTTATTTCTTTTTTTCAGGGCCACACCAAAGGGAGACGTGCCAGGAGCCTAGGACACATGATTTAATGAGTGATTCACGCTCAGGATCATGCATGTGGTTCCCTAGTCCTGGCCCTGCTTCAGGCCCACAGCACAGATATGTGTGTGTGTGTGTGTGTGTGTGTGTGTGTGTGTGTGTGTGCTTGCATGTATGTGTAAAAACATATTATGGGAGTTTAGAGTCCTTAAAGTGTAGTCCCTTGACCAGTAGCAGCAGCAGCAGCATCACCTGGTAACTTGCAGGAAATCCTCTAGCCTACTTCACACTCATCAAATGAGAAACTCAAAGACTAACAAGCCCACCAGATTATTCTGTTGCAGCTGAAGTCTGAGAAGCTCTGCTAAAGAAAAACACATTCCAAAGCCAGTCCCATGATATATATATAAAACGCTGTCTCTCCAAATGCTCTGCACATGACAGGGAAAGGGCCGGGGTGGTAAAGTTAAAGGGCCTTTCCTAAAGTTGTGAGTCAGGCAGGAATCCCTCTGACAATAAATCAAGAACTGTTTTTTTCCCCAGATACCTTCAAGTAAACTGTAGATGTTAAGTGGTGGCAAGTGTTGGATATAAAGTTAACTACTGAATTAGTTCCTTCCTGTTCTTCCAGAAAGTGGACAGCCCAGGGCTGGCTACTCATTGACACCATGTGACACAGACCAGCCATTTGAATACTTGGAGACTCAGCTTCTCACCTCCGCAAAACGATACGAATGTCACCTACCCATGAGGGTCAGAGAAACTAAAAGGAAGTCTTGGCAAACTGAACTGTAGTGGCAGTTTATACATCCTAACCAGGCACTCTGGGCTCTATTCTTCACCAGGGAGCCAGACTGGATGAAGTGGGGACACCTGATTGAGGCAGGAGCTTAGCATCATTCACATCCAGTGCTGTTTCTTAACAGAGGCTGCTTTGCAGTCCAAGTGGTCTAGTGGTGGCACACGTATGGCACGCCTACAGTGGGCTGTTAGTACCCACAGAAGTTCTGAAATGTTCTCCAATGTGCACTGGGCTCCTAAATGGCAGTGAAGCAAATGCGAAAAGAATGGAGAGGTGCAGTTGGGCACCAGGAGCCAATTTTTACCCCCTAGGAAAATGAAGGGTGAGAAGTAACCCGACTCCCCTACATCTAAATTCTGCCACTGGAACCCAAACACGGGGAGTAGCAAAGCAATGACCAGTGCCCTCAGGCTGCACAAGGTCAGACAGCCAAGTTGGAGTTTCCTCTTTTGTCCAGGATTGGATGTACAGAGGAGGGCAAGGAGAAGGATGAAACCAGGCAGCAGAACGACTACTCTGCAATGGGGTAAGGAGCGGGTCTGCGTGCTGAGGTCTCACTTTTGAAAGGGGGAGACTTTTCTGCCAAGCTGGATAAGGAGTACAGGCCAGCTTTCCCGCTCTCACAGGTGTCTGAGGACCAGCGGGGCTGACGGGTGGCCTTCTCCCTCTCACCAGAGTGCCTGGAGGTGGCGGCGCTCCGAGCTCCCACCCATGGCCAGGTACACAAAGGCCATCCGCCCCTTCTCTGCCTGGGCCGTCCTGCAGCTCCGCAGAGGGTGGAAGGCTGACCATGGTTCATACTTCGCCTCGGAGAAGAATTAACTCCAAGATAACACTGTCCAAGTGCTGAGGGGCGACGGGGCGGGGTGGGAGAGGCAACCAACAGGGAGGAAAGTTCACCTGGGCCCTCTTCGTGGAGCCCCTTACCTTCCTCATTTAAAATCCAAGGCAGAAACGCAAACACCGAGTCGAAGCCACACGTGCCCTCTTCAAAGGCACAGGAGCCGGCGGACAGGTCATGGGCACCCGTGAGCTGCAGGGCTGAGGGCACAAAGCGAGTTTCAGTTCGGAGCGTTACCACCAGGCCCCCAACCAGCACCACCTGCTAAAAGTGCAGGACGCCACGCGATAAGGGTGCCTGACCTCCCCCAGCGCCCCGGGGCCTCCGCTGCGCTACCCGGTGCGCACCCGCACCTCGGCCGGGGCCTC
>NW_022900943.1:18315721-18367953 GCF_012274545.1 Fukomys damarensis | reverse complement strand
GAGGGAGGAGGAGTGGCCAGGGTGCAGGCTGCCAGCCCGCGGGGACCCGCTTCTCCTGGTGGAAGGGAGCGTGGGAGGAGGGGGCGCTGCGGGCCGAGCAGGGAGAAGCGCAAAGGCACAGCGAGCTCCGGGAGCTGCCCAACTTTACAGAGCGGGCGGAGGTACAAGCGGAGATGCGGGGCGCAACAGCGGCGCTGGCAGGGAGGAGACAGCTGCACACTTTGGAAAGGGCAGCTACCGCCGGGAGGAGCAGAGGTCGGACACGCAGCGCTTTCGCCCAAGATTTTAGAGCTTGGAAGCAGACCCCTTGCAGACACTTGGAAGGGGCAGGCCTTCCAGGATTCCCTCGGCTGGGCTGGGACAGAGCCGCCTGCCCCGCCCATCCGCGGTGGGAACCAGCTTATTTCAGGGGCCAGCCTCTCCGCATCTGGCATGTCAGTCTCGCAGGGCTGGCCCTAATTTTAACTTCGTGTCCCCAAATTGGAAGACGGCAGAATTCTTAGGACAGCTCAAAAAAACTTCAGAACTTCAGGTGGACTAAGCTGGGTATCTCGGACGTTTCAGCATTAATGGCCCAGTATTGCTAACCCTGAAATCACACACACACACACACACACACACACATTTTTTTTTAAAAGCCGGTGGAATGGCTGGCATGCCTAGGGCTCTGCATTCCCTCTGTCCAGCGAAACGTGGGCATTCCTCCTCTTCACAGAGCCATGCTAGATGACTGACTATTCACTCCAAACTCTTCTATCTTCTATCTCATTGCCACCTCAACATTTTCATTTAGATGCTTCAGACTTTTCTCATACTCAACAGGTCCTGGCACAAATGCCTCATTCCTTCCTAGGCCAGCCCCTTCTGCCATCTCAATTAAAAGAATTGCTTTCCCCTGCCACTTAGAAGACTCAGTCACGCTTGACTGGTCTCTTCCCCGCAACATAATACCAAATCCAGGATTAAAAATACAGCAGGAACTGACCGACTCCATGTCCATAGCTGTCATCCTGGGGTTCCTCAGTGGCCTCCTGACCATGATGTTGTCAGGGCTTACAAGGGAATATATTTTATATAAGACACATAATTTATGGGATTATTTTATAATATTCACCCAAAAAGTCACATGCAGAGGAATGCAAGGGATTTGTCCTCACATCAGAGACCCAAAGAATCCAGCCCAGGGCCTGGATCCCATTACGATGTCCCACACAAGTCCAGCTAAAGGCCCAGAGTCCAAGGCAATGTCTTCTCTGGGTTCAGCCAGTGGCCTAGAGCCCACGGCAATATCCCATGCAAGTCTGTGTTGAGAATCTGCTCCAGAAAGGCCCAAAGACCAGTGGAAGCTAGAAAGCCTGCGCTGGTAGGGTGAAGGATCTGTGCTACCAGACTGAGGGAGCTGCACTGGAACCAGGAAGCAATGCTCAAGGCAAAGAGCAAAGCTCCCCTGATAAGAATAGCAGCCATTCCCAGTGACAGTGAGGACCAGAGCTCCTCGGATGACAACAGCCAAGTTCATAACCGGAAACCAGCCACATCAAGCCTCCCCCGGGAAAATCAACAGCGTATCATCTTCCCCGCAGTTCCCTTTCTATGCCACTGGCCACAATCCTCAGGTGGGTCTTCCACACCCAGAACCACACTGACTTGGTTCAGCTGGGCATTCCAATTTGACCATTAGTTAATCCACCACACATGGTCTGCTTTTCCTGCCTTACCCTCTCCCTCTCCACTCTTAACACAGTAATCAAGGGCATCCTTTTAATACAGAAGTTGGGCCAAGTCACTCATTGGCTCGGGCCCCAACAACTTCCCAAATCAGTTAGCAAAATCCAGAATCGTTACAGTGACTTACCAGGTCCTACGAAACCTTCCACTGACCCCTAATATCTTTGACTTCAACTACCTGGCTTTTTCCCCTCACACAGACTCCTTGGATAGTCCTCAAACATAATCCAGCTGCACTCTCAGCATTTGCACTGTTTCCTCTGCTATAAATGCTTTTCCCCAAGGAGCCACATGCTTAAGGCCTACTGAGGTCTTCACTCTGATGTCATCTTCAAAATTAGAAAACTTAATAGTCTCTTTAATAAGGAAAAAAGTGTGATCCTTCTCTAAAATTTCAATTTTACTAATTTTTACTAATTTTACTAATATTCTGTAAGCAATGAATGAGTCAAATGATCCAAAATGTCTTTAGAGTGTGTGTCAACATGTTTGGCCTCAGGTAGTAGCTACTAAAAATAAACATTTATTGTGTTTACTATTATAAGTGCTTTAGAGAAATAATAATCTCTAATCTTCACAAAAGCTCTGTAGGGTAAATGTGGTTATTACTGCTACAGTTTGGATATGGAATGTCCCCTGAGGGCTGTGTGTTAAAACTTGGTCCCCAGCATTGTGCTACTGGAGGTAGAGGAGGACTGTAAAAGATGGTGCCTAGCAGAAGGTCTTCAGGTCCCTAGAGCATGCTGTTGGAGGGGAGGGTGGGAGCCCAGCATCTCTTTCTCTTTCTTGTATCTTGGCCATAAACTGAGTGGCTTTGTCCCATCACATGCTCCCAGACACTAGGTACTGCCTCCCCACAGTCCAAAAGCAGGAGGGCCAACTGACCAAGGGCTGAACCCTCCAAAACTGTGAGGCCAAAGAAAACAATTTTTTTCTCTAGAAGTTGATTATCTCAAGTATTTGTTACAATAACAAGAAGTTGATAGACACAATCATTCCTATTTAATGAGTGGTGAAACTGAGACACAGAGTTCAGAGACAGCAAGCAGTAGAGACAAGACTGAAATCCAGATCTGCTTTATTCCAAAAGTTTCTCAATCAGCACAGCAACATCCCTTGGCTTATATTCTTTTTGGCTTCTCTCGCACAGATGGTACTAATATCTGATAAATGTAAAGATTCAAAGATAAATATGAATTAGATGTGAAACTTCAAACTATTGTTTTCAAATCCAGTTTCAATCCAGTTTTAGTCACTACCAAACTGGAGCTCCATTTTTCAAGTACCTACAGGGTATTTTAGCGTTTTAGAATTGCCTTAGATTGATGTTGTATGTTCCAAGTTGTAAGAAAATGAAAAGCTTCAAAGCCATAAGGAAATATCCAAAAGATTTAAAATATGATTTAAAACTTGAAGACAACATAGCTTTTGCCACCTATGGAAAACAACATCATTAAAGATTAATACAAACTTAGTCAAAATAAAATTTTGATTTGGTATATAATCCATGACACCAAGCACGTGATCCCTAGCTACTGGTGCAGGTTGGAGTGTCTGCGGGTCAGACTCTTATCTAGAGTTTAGTATGCAGGACAATTTTAGGTGTTCTTGGGGACCATACCCATGAAAGGTAGGAGGAAGAAGCAGGATTGCCCAAGAGAACTCAAGGTAAGATGAATCGTGAGATGTATTCCACAGTAGGCTGAAATGCTCAGACCTTTGTACTGCTGTCCTCATCAGTCACCGGATGTGGCCCATCTTGGGGCATGTGTGATCGCAGGCCTGAGCACTTCCTACGCTAAGGCTGATCCAGAGGGGCTGATGGCTGAAAGCTATTTCACAATGATTTTTCAGCTGGAATGACAAACTCTTCTCTGGGAGTGAAGGGAGGGTGGATTAGGACAGCGCATCAGGGGCCAGCAATGACATTTTGCAGAAAAAGGAAAATGTATTGCCTCCTAAGTCAAGAGGTAGGGAGAGAGCCAAGCAGGGAATGCAGACATTTTATGGATTGCATGTGTCTGCCCACTTCCTTTAGTCACTAATAATGGCTGTGAAACTCCACCATTTAAGAAAATGGAGCCAGGCCCCAGTAAACCAGAATTTTGTCCCCCAACAGGTAGATTAATCAAATGATCAAATAATGCATGTAAAGTACTGGCTTATGGAAAGCACTCAAGATTTTAAGTATTCTCATAGGTTGAATGGCACCCCACCCCAGAGATATGTCCATATCCCCAAACATGTGACTATGACCTATTTGGGGAAAAGGACTATGTGCTTATTTAATTAAGTTAGGCATCTTCTGGATCGCCAGGTAGGCCTTAAATCAATGCAGTTGCCCTCATAAGAGACAGAAGATAGTCACAGGCACAGGAAGAGCACTTGCAAAGATGGAGGATGGACTAGAATGATCAGCTTTAAGCCAAAGAATACCTGAAGCCACTTGAAGCTGGAAAAGGCAGAAAACAGATTCTCCTCTACAGTCCTAGAAGAGCATAGCTCTGCAGATGCCTTGATTCTGAACTTCTGGCCTCCAGAACAGTGAGAGAACAATTTTGTGTTGTGGTAATTTTTTCTGACAGTATGGAAAAATGAATATAAATCACATTATGTATGAAGCAAAAAAGCCAGGCAATTAACATACATTCTCTCATTTAATCCATGCAACATCTCCAGGAGGTAGATACCATTCTTATCTCCAGTCTACATACAAGGAAACAGGCCTAGAAGTGTCCATTGATCTGCTCAAGATCACACACCCAGCCATCAGATAGCCAGAATTGTATCCTAGATGTCCAACTGTCATGGTTATATGCTGCACTACCCATAAAACCTTCTTCTTTACAAAGGCCCTTCTCTGCAAGGGCTGCCTATACCACACACAGGTGAAGTCACCTGCTCTATTTATTGAGACCCACGTGGGTACTCTGCCAGGGCCTGGCCCATCATCAACTAGAGGCTCTGCTTTTTGTTCCATCACTTCCAGCCTGGAGAATTTCTAACTCTTGCTTCTAAACTTCTGGGTCAAGAAGAGGCAGGTGGAGCACCGAGGCTCCTCACAGGAGTGTTAGTGTCACTGTCTATCTGACATCATCTCTCCCAGAAGGCGAAAGCATTAGAGGGAGGGAGCTCATTCGTGCAAAGCTAGGAAGAAATCCAGTGTCCATACTTGTGCCCATGTATGCACTGTGGATGCTTACCCCAGTGCAGAGGCCTTCTTCAGCACCCACTTTCCCTTCCGCTGGCTGCCTCTCCTTTCTGGTCATTGTTACCTGGAGTCATGGCATGAGAAGCCAGCACACATTTCCAGAGCACCCCCTAGGAGCCAGGCACTGTGCTTGGGAATGGAATCGAGGGATGGACAAGACTCTTTATGTGCCTCTGAGATAGGAAATTGACCCATGAGAAGATAATCTCAATAAAATGTGTTGATGAAATAGAAGAAGGGGTATACATGAGAGAAGTAACAGATGAAGTGAGCCAGTACCAGGGAGGCAGTGGGAGTGATGAGCCCTGGAGGGGATTGGAGTGAACCAGCCCGACGAAGGCCATCACTGGTTTGAGCTTTGCCCATCTATCCATTTTTCAAAAGAAGCCCAATATTTGGGTATTTATGAAATAGCTCCTATTTTCAAAAGCTGGCAACAGATTAAAACAGAAGATCATTAAATCCCTGAGAGGGAAGACTAAAACACGAAGATGGAATCTACTATTGAATGTCAGCCTGTGGTACTAGGTAGTATGGAGACAGAGAGGGACAGCATACTGCACTTCCTTCCAGAGGAGGCAGCCAGGCCCACAAGACTAGCCTCATGTTACAGAAGAGAAGCTGAGGCAGAGAGCGTCCATATGACTTTTAACTAAGATCACCTGTCTCTAAGTGGCATGGGAAGGCTGAGAATCCATTGGCTTACCTCCTACTTGGCCAGCATGTAGACAGGCAGAAAGGACTTTGTATACTGTAGGCCCTGTACAAATGTAAACGTGTTAATAATGGTATTCCTAATGGCCTTCACAGTGGTTCTT
Organism: Fukomys damarensis; assembly: GCF_012274545.1. NCBI lineage: Eukaryota > Metazoa > Chordata > Mammalia > Rodentia > Bathyergidae > Fukomys > Fukomys damarensis. The sequence continues at coordinate 18,362,196 of NW_022900943.1, read as the reverse complement.
TGGTTGGATTCTTTTATATGTTATATATTTTCAGATAATATGTCTTCTTTTCTCTCTTAATACCCAGTTCTTCCTTGGTCTGTGCCAAGACATTGACTCTAAATTTTTGTCTGATTTTTGTCTTTCTTTCTCACCCTCCCTCCCTCCCTTTCTCTCTCCCTCTTTCTGATGCACTGTCTGGGCTCACTTCACCTTCATCAAAAATGTTTGACATATTTATTGGAATCACATTAAATATGTACATCGACATGTGAGGACTGACATATTTACTTCAGTCTACTGTTATAAATTTTCATGTCTTCCAGTAACCTTTTATGCATATCTTTTACAAATTTTATAAATGTCTATAATTTCCTGTACTAAGAAAAGACCAAATTTGCAGTACCACACTTAGTGTTCTGCCCTGTGTTGTTTTCATGCTGTCTCGTTCTCTTTCAACATACACACTCAGCAAAACCTCACTCGTTTCATGCCACTCAGCTGAAAAACGAGCTGGTAAAACAGTTCCAGGCTCCTGGCTTGTCTCTCCAGAGACCTCTGCTGCATTCCAGCAGGAGCTGTCTGTGGGCTCTGCCCCGAGGCTGGTGGCGTCCTTTGGTTACTGCCCAGAACCATCTGCCTTGCCCCACAGGGCAGTCATGTGCCTGTTGTGGATCTGAATCATCACAGTGTGGGACTGAAGCCCAAGTCTCATCCGTCCTTACCAATCTCCTTTTATTACAAAATATGTAGCCCACTGTTCACATTGGCACACTCAGATGACCTGAACCTATAAAGTCAGCGTTTCTTCTAGAGTGAGCATTTACAAGTAAAGCCAAGACATATCATGTAAAGGTACAAGATCCCAATGATTAATATAACTGTAGTGTTTGCTTTAAATGTACCAATAAATTTAAGGGGGAAAAAAAGAAATCAAAAAAAGAATCCAACCAAAAAAAAAAGTAAATGGATTCTTAAATAGACACTCTATCATTTATCTTTTCTTTATCAGCTTACTCTAACAACAGGTTGGACTCTATATCCTTTGTTAAAATTTGAATGCAACATTTTGTTGGATCAGTCAAATTCCCTGGGCCAATGGGTCAAAGCGATAAAATGTGATCATCTCTTGTGGGGCTTTTGTGGTGTGCTGAGCAATTTCATAGTCTATTCATGGAGTAAAAAATTAGGTTCAAAGAGTTTGGGTGTCCTCCCCAAGAATGCAGACTGGGAATTGAACCCTCGTATACCTACTGCTAAGTCCTGTCACCCTGTGTGCCGTCTTCTGACACCAGGATGGATTGAGCAGATATTGAAACGTCCCCTTCTTAGATACCCTACTCTTTCCTCTGTCTTTAGGTAGGACTGGCACCAAGGAGGCATGTTTCTCTGCTTTAAGGAAGTGTGCACACCCACAGTACTTGTGCCAAACAGAATCAGATTCAAACCTACATCTGTGTCCCGTGTTCGTCCCACTCTTCCCACCCACTTTCCTGCATCTCCACATTGGCCACTTGCCCTTCCCCAGCTGTGTTCTCGTTTCCACACTTTGCGTGTTTGCATGTGTCATCTTTCTATTCAGAATCAGAATGTTTTCCTCCCCGGCTGGCTTATAAAATCTTTAGGTTATGGGTTGGATTGTGTCCCTTTCTCCACTCATCCACGTTCATATGTTGAAGTCCTAATCCCTGGTGCCTCCATGTGGCCTTCTTTGGAAATGGGGTCATTGCAGGTGCAATTTGTTAAAATGAGTTCATCCTGCAGCAAAATGGACCCCTAAGTCAATATGGCTAGTGTCCTTTTGAAAGCAGGAGATTTGGGGACCAAGAGGCACATGGGGAAAATGCCATGTGAAGATGAAGGCAGAGGTCAGGGTGATGTTTCTCCAAGCTGGAACCTAGAAGAGAGGCCTGGAATAGATTCTCCCTCAGAGCACTCAGTAGGAAACACTGCTCTGACACCTTGATCTCAGACCCCCAGCCTCCGGAACTGGGAGATAGTATGTGTTTAAACCACTCAGCTTGTGGGATTCTTATGCAGCCTAACAAACAAATATAGTTCTATACATTACTCAGGTCCCAGTTCCAATGTTCCTTCCTCTAGGTCTGTCTTCCTATGCTGCAGTGTATATTACGCTGTGTCTTATTCATCTTTAGCTGCTATAGCAGAACTTTATAGACTGTGTTTCATATAACAGTGGAATTTTATTTCTCACAAATCTGGAAGTTGGGTGTCTGGTGAAGACCTGCTTCTCCCTAGGCTATCCTCTGACTCTACCCTCACATAGCCCAAGGGATGCAAGGTCTCTTTTGGACCTCTTTTATTAGAATGTTAACCCCATTCATGATGGTTCTGCATTATGACATAATCACTTTCCAAAGACCCCATGGATGAATTGGCAAGTGATACACAGAGAATCAGCAGAATGGAAGTAAAATTAAAAAAATTCACTCCATTGATGGGGATTGATCACACCTAATGGCAGTGCCCTGATCGACCCAGTACTGGGCTAAAACTCCCCCTTTTATAGGGTTTTACAGCCTTGATCTCATTCAGGTGGTTACATTGCATTTTCATAGTTCACATTGCTGATATTCAAAACATGGTGGGGAGGCAGTGGAATTTCAACCCAATGTAGCACTTCCTTGGTAGGGTACCTTTAAAATTCATAGTTATCTATTCTAGCCCAGGGGAAGAGGGCGTGTCTGGTCAGCAAGATTACCAATGATTCTTTTCATTTACAAAACTTTTTAGGGAGACTCCTCAGGTGCCTGTTGACTCTGAACTAAACAAAGCAAACTAGCAAAAGTTATTTTATATTAAAGTGTTCTCTATCAACACCATCACCTCAAGGGTGAGGATTCAACGTATGGACTTGAGAGGTGGGCACAAATATTCAAACCATAGCATGCTATATTGCAGTGGCTCCATTTATTCATCATCTACAGTAGCAGCTGAGATTTTAAGAGCAAATGTGCTTTCTGTCTCTGTCTGCTCCTGTGCTCGCTCTGTGTATGACTAATTGCAGGTGCTCAAAAATGTGTGTTAAGGAAAAAGCTAAGGAACAGCAAAGCTTCAGTGGTACATCAGCCCAGGGTTTTGCATAACCTGCAACCCTATGGTTAGAAGAAAAGAACTAAATCCCAGTTGTAGGCCACTCGGGGATATTTGTTGAGATGAATGAACTCCACAGCTGCTCTGGGATCACAGAGCCAATCCACAGAGAAGTAACATTCTGAACAAGTAGTAAAAGCAGGCTTTCAGGGGTCAGAGCAACATTTTGGCAAACTGGAGGGCAGAGGCAAGCTCTCAGGAACCCATTGTCATTGAGGTGCATGAGGCCTCAGAGAGAGAACCTGACCTCTGGAAGCAGGTACCAGACCTTCCTTGCATGTTGGAGGGAAGAGAGATTATGAAACAATTTGGATCCTGCTCCACAGGCTTATATCTGGGAGCCTGCACTGTCCAGGAAAAAGGATAGGCAACTAGAAAAGCCAGAAAAATATGCTCTCCCTTAAAGCTTCATAACACAGTGGGCCAAAAAAAAAAAAAAAAAATTGAGACCGGTATTGATGCTGACTGTGGCAGTATTAGAAAAAGAGTAGGTGGGTAGCATCCTTTCCTTTTGGTATGGACCACTACCCCACTGGCATGCCAGGGTCTGATGCAGTGAGAAGAGGCAGCATAGTGTCATGCTGGGGTGCAGGTTGGTTGAGGAGCACATAGAGTCCTCTGTAGAATGTCCTCCCAGATCCTGGGAGCTAAGGCAAGAGTGAGATGGAGAACACTGGAATTTGATTTATAGTAGCCAGTGGTGGTTCCAGAACCCAAGGAGGCGCACAAATAACTTGGCTCACTGCTAGTGAAATGTTTTTCTCCTCCATAAATTTGGTTGGAGGGCTCTGGCACAGAAAAAGAAAAACTAAAGTGTTCTGTACCCTAAAACATTTCCAAAAAGTGCAGGGAAGCCCCAGTTTAACTTCTGATTTGTAGCCCTTGACACTACTAATCTGTGTGATTGGATTCTATATATTTTGTAATTGTATCTAATCTGAATAGGGACAGGTGATATTCAGAACAAAGGCTTGGTCAATGAGAGACACAGTAGACACTGGGAGGGGGACAGGGACTATCAGCTCTGAACCGGTGTAAGAGGTATGTGCACATGTGTATGGTATGCAAAGACATTAGCACTGAGAAGTCCAGTCACAGCATTTTCATTAATCTGGTGGCTTTAAATGCAAAGGACCAAAAACACTAGGGATTCAAAGATGTTGAATGATATTGATTCTTTCAAATTTTCCAAGTATTCAAGGCCCATATAATTGGTGATAATGAAGAAATTCTACCACCAGATATTGCAAAATGCTTCAGTGACCTACTCCAGGGAATCACAACCCCAGTTCTACTTTAGCCCCATCTGGGTAGCTATTTCTTTTTAATACAAACATTGGAACTCATCAAACTCATAGATTATGACTTCTAGGATAAAACCAAAGCACTGGCATTTCCTTAAATTTCTTGAAGAAGATTCTACTGATCTAGGGTTAAGAATGCACCAGCTTAATCCTTTTATCATTAACAAAATTAAGTATTATTGTTGTTGTTATTATTATTATTAACAGAAGCAAAAAGCAATTTCAAGAAAGTTAGAAGTGTTATGTCAGGACTCAGAGCATAATTTTGTCACTGATATCATAGACTTTGGAGACAGACCACCTGGGTCAACTTGTAGCTCTGACACTCATTCACTCTCTATGAACCTAGAGTATCTATCTATCGACTGATTGATCACTAGATTGATATAGATATATATCTGTTCTCTGCATGCCTCAGTTTTTTGATTTGTAAAATAGAAATATAATAGCACTTCACAAAGCAGTCATAAGTACTAAATGGATTTATATTGTAAGAGTACTCAAAAGAGTACCTGGCATGCTGTATTTAAGTATTGTACTATATAAATATTTACTATTAATTTTCTAGAAACCTGAGTTTTTCACAGGTATAGGCTTATAGTTGAAATTGATGATATAGGCTATGCACTAAAATAGCAATTCATATAGTGTCTTTCCTCTGGGGATAAAAGGCATTCTTATCACTTTCTCCTCACTGAGATGCAGTGCCCAACATCCACAACTGAAAGGAGGAAAAGTCTGTTTTGGCTCAGTTTATAGAGGTTTTAGTCCATACTTGGCTGGCTCCAAAGAATTGTATGGTGGAAGGGCTTGGACAAAAGAAAGCTACTCACCTCATGGTACCCAGGAAGTAGAATGACAAGTAAAAGCTATAAGCCTTCCTGGGTTATGCCCACAATAAACTCCTCTTCCAACCAGGCCCCACCTCCTAACAACAAGTCAGCCCATGCCCCTATAATCAAATTACTTCCTAAAGTTCCTGCCTATGATCGCACGATGGGGACATCTAGATATAAACCACAACAAGGGCTAGAAATATAAATTAGATAATTAATAAACTGTAGCTTTGCTGTTCTATCAGAATAAAAGAAAAAATCTAAACTGTTGAGTAGACGCCATTCTGCGCACCAACAACTAGACCTTAAAAATAGTAATGTGGAAAATGGCTTTGGGCTTATAATAGAAATCATTTGATGACACTTGAGGTGGTGCTGACAAGATGGCATGGAATATATGAAGGAGCGTCTGACAAGATTCTAGAAGTCAAAGAAATGATTCTGGGCCCTTACCTGAGGGATAAGTCCTTGTGTGTCTAATAAAAGTGTCTTCTGAAAAACAGGAACAGAGAAGAAATTTCTAGGTGTTAACTTGCTTTATGAACAGCCAGAAGCTCTAATAATTCCTCCCCAAAAGGAAAAGGTTGCTTTTTAAATTATGCATTTTATGACTTTATATATACTTTTTAAAATTTATTATATGGAAACTTTATTTATTCAGGGGCTCATAGCAGGTTCAAATTAGACATCTGAATACTTGGACTTGGAATTCCTCCCACAGTGGTTAGGGTGGGACTGGCTTCTTTCAGTCCAGCTGTGAAAATGCCCCACAAGTGGGAGTGCCTTATACATCTGTGCTGTTTCCCAACTTGGCTGATGGCATCAGTACATATTTCCAAGAAGGGAACAGCCCCACTGCATCCCCACCAGGTACCCTATTGATTTCTGAATTTCACTTCTTTCTTCAAGGGTTATTTATTTTTGAAATACCTCATTTAGTAACTTTTTTCAGTAACGATCTGTGGAAGGTCAATTCTCTTGGTCTTTGAAAGCGTCAGTCACAAAGGAGAGCTCAGAGAGATGTTAATTTCTAGGTTAAAAGCCTGGGTAAATATGACGGTTTGAGCACACTTGTCCAAGTTTTGCCTTTTCAAAGCCATATAAAAAAATACAACGAAGAGCTATCACTTAGGAATGTAAAAACCTTTAAGGATGTGAAGAATGGGAGAGGAGGCAAAAAGAAATTTAAGAAAGAATATGGATAATAAAAAACTGACCAAGTAGATCAATTTTGAAACTGGCTCAGTTCTTGTTGCAGTGGTCATCACGAATCAATGAAATGGTGACATCTGGTAGCACTGGATGGAGTGGCCGAAGAGGATAGTTTAAAACAAGTAAGATTAGAAGTGCTGTTGAGAAGCATTACCATCCTAAATCCCCTCTTTATCCCATGCAACTGGTGACTTCTCCCCATCCTAGCAAAAGGATGATGTTCACTCCCTGAAGAGGGTAAAGCAGAGGTACACTGGGGTCCCACTGATTGGGTTAAGAACACAAATCCCACACAGAAACCAAATAAACTATGAAGGGAAAACTTCAAAATCCTTAAAGACATAAGCAGTGATAGCCAATCCCAGAAACAAAGTTGGAATGCTATTTCAAAAGAAACTTTGGAGAACATAAGAAAGCTCTTAGAAATTGAAAATATGGTAGCAGAACTGAAGCTATTCATAGACACTTTGGAAGTCAAGGGTGACTCTCCCTCCCAAAACTAGAGCAAAAGGCAATGAGAAAGAAAATAGGAGAAAGTCTTATATTATTATAAAATTTATATTTATATACTTGTATTTTGCATAGAAAATATAAAACATTGCATTACATTATAAAACACTGTATAAGCAGTCCAGAAAGGGCACTATCTGTATAACTAGACTTGTATAAGAGAACAAAGAAAAAAATTAAAGAAATAATTTAAGAAAATTTCCTATACTGAAATCTAGGAGTTTCCAGAATTAATGGCTCACAAAGTTCTCAGAACAATGGATGAGAATAGATTTATACCAAGCCTTAGCATGGTGAACTATCAGAACAGTGTGGACAAGATTTTGAAAGTTTTCAGAGGATGAAGGCAAGTCACATGTACTGAAAGCAAATCATACTTACTGTAAACCTTGATAATTGAGCTAAACAAAATTACACAATTTTGCTACTTATTAAAGTTTTCCCTATCAATATGAAATAGAATGCTGAGTTAAATATGATCCATTGTGCGGAGTAAACGGAGGGGTGAAATGTTCCAGATTTGAAAGGGAAGTGAAATCCATTTGGGCCTGGCAATTCTTCCAGGGATTATTAACAAGTAGACAGATGGGCTCTATAACCTCCAGTCTAAATGAGAGAAGGCTAGAGGCAGAAAGAGAATCAAGTGAGTGGAATGTTGCTAATGTTTCGTGTGAAAACCCTTATTGAGCACAGAGAAGCTCATAGCAGTATCAGGAGAACTGAGTGTTGGGACCTGATGATGCGGTGACGTTCTGGCAGCAATTAGTCCAGCATGTCGAGCAACAGAATAACCTTCATCCATGTTCAAGGCTCCTCATTTTGACAAGCAATTTAAAATACCTGGATTCAAGGATTGCAGAATGTTTATAGACAACAGATATCAAAAGCTAGTTTTCGCTTAGAAAACATTTTCAGATTCATTTTATCCATCTTTACAGAAAACCAGTGATTAACAACGGCACAAACGAAGGCAACAGCAACTAAATAATTCTTTCCATAGGAAGTTTGGAGCAAAACTTTCCAGATCTCCAACTGACCTTGAGCAAATTGTTTCAATTCTCTGCTCTTTAGCTTTCCCTGCTCTACAAGGAAAATACTGTAACAGCTTCCACATCGAGACCATCAGTTAAATCCACAACATGTAGAAATCCAGGGAAGACGTTGTTCCTTTCAACTTTATAGAAAATCTTTAAACAATATATTGATCAAGAATTATCAAGTATTTATTTTGCTCACACAAACATTCCAAATAACAAAATAGAAACTCTATGCACAACTATTGGGTTTTCTATATTATGGCTTTCAAAACTGTAAACACATTGGTTCCCAGTTGCACTGTAACTCCACCCTGTGTCTCTTGCTTCTTGTCCTGGTGAATCGCTGGTAGCTAAAGCAGAGGATAGGAAGTGGCTCAGCAAAGGAGCAAGGGGGTTAATCTTTTCCTTCTTGCCAGTTCCTGCTTTTGTTTCCTAATCTTCCTCATCTAGTGCAATTAAACTGCATGCCTGAATGCCAGCACATGTTCCCAAGAACCTCTCAAATGCACGATTTACAAAGACTGCGTTAGAGTTGAAGAAAGCTAAATTGATCCTTTAAATATAAGTGACATTATTACTGTCAGAGGGCAAAAATAAATCCACCGAAAGGACCCTTAGGCTTAAATTCTTTAAGGATCCCAAGTTAATTAAAAGAGGATGATATACAAAAGAAGATGACCTTTTCTAGATAAGCTATAAATATGCCATCATTAATGAATTTCATTACAGGAAAGTGCAGACAATGGCAATTCTACTTAGTTTAGCATTTAAGACATGGGCCAGCAGCCTGGTAGTTAATGTTTTAAGAAGTTAAAATATTGTTACAAAGCCATTCTTTAAGAATTGACATGGGCATTAAAAATAAATGAATATATTCTAAAGCAATAAGTTTTGTTTGTACTTTGAGGTCATATGAATGATTTATCTTTCTTGTTTCAGCTAATGATAATTCAAAAACATTAATCAGAGAGAAAGAATTATAGTGCTGACGAGGTCTTACTTACTACATTCTTCCATATAGCTACACGGCTTTTTATTTTATTACCCTGTTGAAAGGAAATCTGTTTTACACTGAAGACAAACCAAAACAAATTTAGCTTTTGTAGTGGGAGAGAAATAATTGTTTTTTTTTTTTTTTTTTTTGCAAAATTGCATTATAATGTGCTGACAGATTCAAAGCAACTGTTCTGAGTAATGGATGCATAGGGCAACTCCAGACCAAAGGGACTGGAATCATAGGGACAGAAAGGAAATACCTTGGATTTAATTTTTTCCTGAAAGCTGAGCCTATGTTTCAAGTAGTTTCATTCAAAAGTTCCAAATAATTTTCAACAGTGTCGCATGTGTCGCACCAAAAATGAAGGAACCCAGAGAGACATCTGAACATCTAGCCTATTCCTATTAGAAATACACAGCGAAGGGTTATGATTAACAGGTCTTTGTTAAGTCTAACCGCTCTGAGGCCAGGCTAGTGGTGGGGAACTGACTGGAGGTCAGCAGTGAAGCAGTGAGTTCCTTACCACAGTTTCAGGGTGTAGAGATCACCTGGGTTCAAATCTCTGCTGTACTACTTATCTGCTCCAAGATTTTTTTTCTCATTGAGTTTATTGGTACATTTTAGGTATATAGTACAGTATAGTATTATTGGGATCTCGTACCTTTACATGACAGGTCTCGGTTCTCATTTTTTCCCCTTATCCCTGTCCTCCCTTCACCCCCTCCTCCCTTCCCTATTTACACATACTCTATTTCCATTTTTTCATTTTCTCCAAGATTTAATACAAGTTCTCTAACCTCTTTAAATGTTTCCTATGTTAAAAATGGATGGTAACAGTCACTGTCTCCTAGGTTGAAATGACACGATGTATACGAAGCAATTAGCATAGGCCTCACACATAATAAATAAGCCACAGAAGCCACCTATAAGCTTGGATGATTTAGCACATCCTGGGTGTATGACTCAACTTACTTTTTGAAAATGATTTAGGCAGGGGATGCTCTTACTACCAAATGAAAAATTTGGAATTCTGTGGTTTCTTCCAGGTACTCAATCCACTTCTTTGTATAAATTAGAAGCAAGAGAACCACATAACCCCAGGAGAATAAGAAGAAATTATAATGATCTTTTAACACTTGCACAGTTTCACAGAAGGAGAGAGGATAGGCGAGTTCAAAGTGCACTCATTGGACTTGAAATCAGAAAGTATCTGGGTTTAATTCTTAGCTTGGTCCCTTGTAGCGGGTTGAATGGTGGCTCCCAAAAGATATGTCTAATTCCTAAGCTCCCCAGTACCTATAAATGTGACCTTACTTGGAAATTATAGGGTCTTTGCAGATGTAATTGGGTTAAGGATCTCAAGGTGAAATCATCTTGGCTTTAGTGTGAGTCTTGAGTTCAATGAAAAGTGTCTTTGTAAGAGACAGAGAAAGTGAAGACACAGACACACATGGAAGGAAAACTCTATGTGAAAACATAGCAAAGATTATAGTGGCAAGTCTACATGCCACGGGATGTTAAGAATTGTGAGCACCTGCCAGAAGTTAGGAGAGATGCATAAAATCGATTCTCTCTCAGAGACTCCAGAAGGAACCAACTCTGCTGATACCTTGATTTCAAACTTCTGATCTACAGAAGCACGAAAGAATAAACTTCAGTCCTTTCAAGCCACTTGTAATTTGTTACAGCAACTTTAAGAAATCTAATAGCACCACAGAATTGGACAATTAGTGAACATCTTCAAGGACTAGTGCAGTAGAGCATAGACACCTGGGTATAACACATGCTCAGAAATGAGAGTTGAGCACATTCTTTCCCTTCATCTTCATAACACATGGTTTATATTATTCTAATTTTCACATAAAAAAATGATTCTCTAAAAGCTGTCTAGAGTAAATGGCAGGTTTTCTGGCTCTAGTACAGGTGGCTTTTGTACCACACAAATTGGTTCTCTCTTTTGCCTACAGAATTTTTCTATAGTTCTCTGTTTGCCACTGTATACAACTAAACTGCCATGTATTGCATGAATCTATAAAATACAATGTTGGCTGGGAGGATGGAGGAGACATTAAAAGTAGAATGTTAAAAATAAGTCTGGGAGGGCTGGGGATTTAGCTTAGTGGTGTCTCTGCCTAACCTTGCAAGTGCAAGGTCCCAAGTTTGATCCCCAGTACCACACACACACACACACACACACACACACACACACACACACAAAAGAAGTCTGAGAAAAGGGCACAAAATCCAAAGACATTCATCTTAAATCTGGACGTTAGGGAAAGATTTGTTGAAATAAAATTTTATATGAAGCCCCAAAGCATGGTGAGAAAAATCTTTCAAAAATTAAAAATTTTTCCTCATAAAGAGTAGATGTTGTTATAGAAATATATAACAGGCATCAAATGAAAACATTTACCCACCAGAGAATCTCAGAATTGTCCAAGCAACATCAAAAGCCAGCAATCCAGGGAGTCCAAATGCTCCCTTCTCATCCACTGCCAGGACTGAGGAAAAGTATCAAAGCAGTGGTATCTCTCATCTTTTCACTCATCTCAAAATTTGTTTTATATTAAAAGGATGACATTGAAAGAATATAAGTGGCTCTTAAATATAGGAAAGTAAATCTTCACACTGACTTAGGAAAAAAATACACACGAAAATGAGATGTAATTAAATAGTTTTACTTAGTAAAAATGAGAACATTCTGTTTTGTGAGGGGGTGGAGCAGTTGGTCTCATTCATGACAGGAGTGGAATGTGCATATTCTAAGCAGGTCTATGTGCAATGTCTATGAAATGATACTCCTATCATTTTAGTCCTTTAATTCTACATCTAGGAATTTATAATACAGATATGCTTGTACACAACCAAAATAATATGTTTGATACGATTCAAATAGTTTATAATATTGAAAATAACCTAAATTAACCATTAATAAAGGGGGAATTAAACATTATAGTACATCTATATAACTTGGTACTACAAAGACTTTTTAAAAATGAGGCTCCATTTTATGAACTGATATGAACAATCTCCATGAAATACCATTAAGGAAAGAAGTTATGGGGCAGAACCCTACATACACAGTGTTAAGTGGGAAGAATGTGTTTTTATTTGTGTGTAGAGTGTCTCTTAAATTTGTCACAAGAAGCTGGTGACGTTGGCTGCATTAGGGAGTGGTCTGAGTGACTTGAAAAAGGGATATGTCATCAAGATGTTTTGAAGCACAGCTAAAACTTATTTGCCCCTCCTGCTATCAGGAGGTGGAATCTGTGGTCCTTTCCCTGCCTTGTGGGCCGCTGCCACTGCCCCGATGAATGGAGTGCCTTAGGAGTCGTGCTGCATGCAGTCCGAGGCTGTGTTTATAAAGGGTGTGCAGTATCTGCAGGCTCCCGAGGGACAATCACGCCAAGGGATATCAGCTGCCAGGCAAGAAGGCTGGTCACCAGAGGTCACCAGTGAGGAGGCCACATAGTGAGGGACAGAGAGAAGGGAGAGACCCCAGGAGCCCAACTGTCCCGCTCCCAGCTTTTCCCGGTCTTCTCAGTGCAGGCAACAGACATACAAGCAAAGAAGCCACTGCTTCTCCCCAGCATCTGACAGCAACTGAGGAGACCCTGAGGAAGAAGTGGTCACTGGAGCCCTGCATTCACCCCCAGATTCATGACTGGATAAGGATACGTTGCTGCTTTACACCACTATTTTGGGTTGTTGGCTATCCAGCAATCCATAACTAGAACAGGCTCTTCACTGTTTACCCTTTATGCATTTTGAATTTTGCATCAAAGGAATGCATTGCCTATTATTAAAAATGCAAACAAGAGTGAAATTATCCCCCAAATTCCCTGCCTTACGCTTTTGGCTATACTGAACTCTTAAGGTTGTTTAAGCAACAGAATTGTTCCAGAACTGTCTGGGCTGCATAGAAAAGTGGGAATATGCCTGCTGAGAACAGGAGTGCTGAAATGCCCCCCTTGATCTACTCCAAACAAACAAAAGCCTGACTTTCTCAAGAGTGAAAATTTTGCTCAGCATTCACAAGTGAGGCCCTAGATTCAATCCCCTGCACTCCTTCAAGAGTAGAAATTAGTTCCTTGACTGATAACATATACAAATACATGAAATCTCATTAAAATTAGATAAATGCATCCCACCCACTAATTATGGAGTAAAACTAACTGCTATGTGAGAAACATGTCTTCAGATGGACAGACTGGCCATCAGCATGGAAACAAGCATCATGAGTAGAGGAGGGATGTGCTGTGATGTACCTCCAGGGGCAAGCAAAGTGAAGAAGACAGCATCCACGGCGAAGGGTTTGCTCCCAAAACACTGAGTCTGAATCTACTCAAATCTTTAGGTCTAACTTCACATTTATAAGAAATGCAGGTGGTAGGGAAATAAATTAAATTCCATCATGAAGACACAGTAAGACAAAATCTGGGATATAGAACATTCTACAAGACAAATGACTTGGTCTCTTCAAAAACAGAATGGATGAAGAGGTGGGAAACTGGCATTCTTGTGCTCTGCTGGTATAAGTGTATGTGTGTCTTCAAACCTTCTCATATTCTGCCTCCAAAGCTAACAGCATTCACAAATATAATTTACGAGTTCATCTGGATTTACATAAATAATTGCCCAAGAACTGTCAAAGCGCAATAATATCATTTAGGGTAAATCAGTGAGGATTTGATTCAACTAAACTTATTCTGAGGATAGGATATGATATCACCTTATGTGCTAGGTATTAGAGCCTAGATTATAGTGAAACCACATCAAATATTAGTGAAGTTAAAAGGAAATTTCAGTAATACCTTTAGGTCTTCTTCAAACTGCAAAGTATGTATTTTTGTTCTTCTTATTAATCCTTTGAGGTCATGGAGCATCCATATAACAGTTCCAAATTGATCTATGTACTTAAAGTAGCTGGAGACAGGGTTAGAACCGCGATGTTACAGTAGCGAGTGAGTGTGCTAGAAAAAGTTAATTATATCCAGAAAGCTCTTCATCTACTCACCACCCACAGTTATTCCGAGATTTATTATGCCATCAAAAGTTGGTCTTAAGAAACCTAATGAGATTTACTAATTCTGCCTTTAATTACAGTGGTGATATTTCAAGGCTCTCTTATTAAAATATTTGTAGTCAACCTATTTGGGACACCCTCAGAAAGAAATATGTGAAGCACACCAAAAGGGCATAGCTCCCTTTCAGAACAGGGTTCTATTTATCAAAATGTTAGAGCAAATACCAACATTAGATTAGCACAACTGTTTCATTATTTCTCCCAGAAAACCATGAAAAGCTGTCAGGCCACTTGTGAATCTGCTGATTTTAGAGTAAATTAACACACAGTTGTAAAGAGTACTTTGCCTTGAGAAAGAGTAAACATTCAGAAGAAATTAGAAGCAAACATTATTGCCTCTATTATTCTTTCGGATAGCTTTCAATAAGTTAATGCAGTACCATCCATAATATTGTTTACACATATTACTAAATTTTAAATGATACCATACTTTAAGAAATGAAGATCTATTAAGGTGCTCAGTCTGCCCAGCCATGCTTGTGCCTAGCAATGCCCCATAACTTCTGGAGATAACGTTCCTTGGCCCTAACTCTGAGAGGGGCCTCATTCCTGGTACTGTACTAATAAGAGACCCATACACCTCAGTAAACACAAATATTTTGCCCTTTTCATGTGTTATAATCCACTGGCACATCTAAAGCCTCCCAAAGCTAAGATTGCCCTAGTTCCTTAAAACATTCAAATGGTCTCCATTCCAGTGTGCTGTTTGAGAAGATGAGCTTCAATTCTCTCTTCTACCATTCACTTCCAATAAAGAGGCACGTTACTCCTTGGGGCATGGTTTTCACCTATAAAGTAGGGATAGTGATAGTAATTACCTTCTTAGACGGGACTACAGGAGGAGAGCCATGTGATCCACTCAGAACTCTGACTAGCACATTGAGCTTCTCTTCCTGTGCTCAACATGCACTGTAGAAGGCCCAGTGCTAGGTACTGCCATTCAGTGCTGGACGAGGCAGCCTCCCCCTGGGGATCTCCCCATCTAGCTGAGGTGCAGCCAGGAAGTCATTGTAATGCTTGCTGTTGAGATCCTTGCAGGAGACATAAAAGGATCCCTTTACTCTTCCAGGGGTTGTGGCTGGGGACCTTTGAAATACCTCTGTCACAGAATAGAGACACTTCAGCAGGCTCTTGAAGGATAAATGAAACTTTCCCTTTGGCCAAATGATCTAAAATCATATGTATTTAGTAATTTAGTATTGTTTTAATTAGACAACATTGCATATTGCAGTTACCGTGCAGGGCCAGGGCGTGCTTATGTTACCTTTTTTTGGGGGGTGTGCAGGACCAGGGATCAAACTCAGGTCCTTATCTATGTTATTCTTTAGTACATGCAAAGGCAATGAAGGATTTTAGTGTTGTTCTATGCATGCTTTAACACTGGTACATTTTTCCCCAGGCCCAAGTCACCCAATAAAATGTCCAGCAATTTGGGTCATATTAGCTCTTAGAGGGTTGTTGTAGTGGTTTTTCTTGGGGAAGGATCACATAGAATTCTCTTCAGGCATGAGAAAAGCTGAGTATGGATGCATGCTATGACACTAACTCTTGAAACTAAGAGAATTCCTGGTCTTGGGGTTGGGGCTCAGCAGGCTGAAGTTAAACTGACTGACAATAGCAACTAAAGACTGCTGTCTGTTACTCTTTCCTCTTGTTTTTAATTGTACCTCTATCTGATGGCTTTGTTATTTATTTACTTTGCCTGGCATTCAATTTTGAAACAATTCAAATCCTTTATGGATTAAAGAAAAATATGCTTTGAGAACTCTCAGAATAAGACTGATAAAGTGGTACCTTCAAAGAGTTTACAGCCTCCTCTTCCCCAATGGTTGTATTTACTTTCAGAAAATTTACTCGTTGACAGACCAAGCCTCAAGTTCCCGACCATCAAACACAACAGGGATGTTTTTCGGAGGAGAAAAAGATCACATCAACAACACTTTTTTTTTCAAAAGGGATCATTCAGATACATTTGCTGCAGCAAACAGCCCATCTCATATAAAACCATCTAAAGACATGTTAAAGGTGAGTGGCCATTAGAGGCCAATGGAAATGCTGAAAGCAGATTGGACAGCCACCAGGACCACGTCCACACAACAGGACTGGGGAGACACTTGTGGTGGAGAGAACTGGAGGGTTAGGAGATGCACACATACAACCACTCAAAACAAAGCCCATAACTCCACAGTGTCTGAAGAACACTTTTAGCACAATTTTTCTAAGTGGACAGCTTTGTTTTTTTGATAGAAAATATTCTTACTTATTAATATCTTTTCTTTACATAGCTTCCACGTTTATTTTTTACTCATGGGTTTGTTGATTGGGAAAGTAATTTTTTCAGGCATGTGATATCCCTTTGAATTGAAGGCCTGTCATTCCTCACCATTTATATGATACTACTTTCTAGTAACTATTAGACAACTTGGGTTTCTTACTTTTGTAATTTCTTTTTTGGTACTGGGGATCAAACTCGGGGCCTTCTGCTTTTGAGGCAGGTGGCAGAACCACTGAGCTAAATCCCTGGCCCTTAAATTTATTTTTAACTGACACATAAAAACATAACATTGTATGTATTTATGGAATTCCATGGGATGTTTTCACACATTTGTGCTTTAGAGTAATGTTTAAATTAGGTTAAAAATACAAGTCAAACATTTATTATTTCTTTATGGTGAAAACATGCAGAATTTTTTGAGAACTCCATTTTTATCACTGGAATCAGGATAAAATTCCAAAAAATACCTAGGAGCAGAGAAGGATATTTATATCAAGTGGCTCACCAAAATGAGGAAAGTGAGGAGGATTAAAGTAACAGCATTATGTAGCATTACGTAGAAACAGGATACCTGTATGGAAGGTTCCCTCGCCCAGCGATAGGTTCATGGTTGAGGCCCCTATAGCAAAAGACGAATGAATAAAAGTCTGAAAATCATTTGTGTGTTTTAGATGACAGGATCCTCCAGAAAATGAAAACCCAAAGAAATAGGAAAGTCTGAACATTGTTACGCTAAATTTGATGAAGAAGAGGGTAGTTGTTCAGAAGTATGATTGGACAAAGTGAGTGTAAGCTAAAATAAATTTTGTTTCTTTAGATTCTCCTTGGTGTTCTTGTGTCCTTAAAGAGAAAGACATCGCTTTCTTCTCAGTATAGGATGGGCACTTCCAGAGTGAAGGTTTCATGACCTGCTTCAGGGGAGAAACATCGGGGATAAGTAAAAGTTGCCTTCCCTACTTTTGTGATTTTTCTCAAATGCCAGGGTGCCAGATTTTGCGGTAGTGTGTCCTGAACTCCATCAAAGCATACCATTCATATAGCTATATATACATGTAGTTTATACAAGTACATTATATAAATTAGTTCTCTCAAGAGGTAGATTTTAGGTTTTATCACTGCACTGTCAGAAGCTGTGAAAGTTCACTAGCTTGTTGGTGCACACGTGTGTCGGTGGCTGAGCTGGGTTTCCATTCCCAGCCTGGGCAACTTTTCTGCAGGTTAGCAATTTCCAATTGGTCCTGTGCAGCACAGAGGAGAGGTAGAAGCAAGGCTTGGAGGTACCTTGGAAGCTGCTGAGAAAAAAAGACTGAAAAACAACTCTTCACTGGCATGAAAGAGATTAATCACACTCTGTCTTTTTTCTATTACTAAAAATTACTTAACAATATTGAAGAATACTTTGACTGATCCGGTTTCAACACAAGCTTGAAAAACTCCTCTGGGTGCTTATTTAGAAAATGTGAATTTGCATCATAGTCAATCCCAAAGTCTATGAACCAAGAAATGCTGCTCCTAGTTTGCCTAAATCCCAGGCCGTGTGTACACGAGGCCACAAGGGAAAGTGAATGATTCACCAATGTGGACAGGAATTTAGCTACACAATCAAAACTTCTGGGTTTCTGGGAACATCTGGAGGTCTGACATTGAGAGACGCAGCCTGAGCCTCAATCACTATTTTGCTTGGTGTGTGTCCCTGAATGAATCACAAGAGAGCTAAAAACAGGGAGTAATAGAAGATAAGGCACCACAAGCCCAGGGAAAGCCAAAGTTCTTCACCATCAACTGCAACAGGGCTGGACCTGTGTGGGCCTCAGTTAGAACCCAAAGTTTGGGTCTGAGACCCAAAAGAGTGTGGCAACCAGAAGCGTCACTAAAAACAAGTGCAAAGGAGCACTGGGGCCCTATGAAGAGAGATCCAGAGCAGGGCAAGTCGGGGAGGGGGTTGACAGTTTAGAGACAAGGAACAGGTTAGGCACAAAAGCAGATTGGGCTGCAAAGAGGAGTGGAAGGGCAGAAGCCAAGAACCCTGTCTGAGGCTTGCAGAGAGTAGATGTGGCTGGAGGAGGATTATTAACGGAAGTACCGGGTATGGAATTTCGTTCATTCAGGTTGAGGGATGGCGAGGCTTAAGCACATTTATCATTCATGCTACTCAATGTTCTTGTTAAAAATCGATGCTAGTAATTGGCTTTCTGGCATATTTAACTGGGAAAAGAAAGTGAATGAAAGATGGCATGTGTAAAGTGAGAAGAAAACCATAAACAAACTGTGTTTTCTCTAATTTTGACACAATACTTAACACCATCCACATACGATGTAACATTTTCAATAGCCTTTTCAATAGATTTGAAAGTAAAGTTGGTATCAAAAGTAAGCTATACCCCTTCCTGTCTGTGCCTTCTCTGGAACTCTGAGTTGGGGTTTTATCATCTTTAAAGTGAAAGTAGTAAAGGCAACAGGGCTACATAGGGACAAAACCCCGCCCAGGATGAACAAGCTTAGCACAGAGGCTAAAGAAAGGGCCGCTCCATTGAAAGGCAAAGCAGGGCAGGGGGTGAAGTAAAGCTCAGGTAAGGTGAGGGCCTTAAGAGACCCTGGTAGGAAAGGGTGAGCTGGAAATCCAGGCATGTGGTGCGAAGTCCAGCATCCTTTGCTCTGCAACTTCTAGGTTTCAAGTCATGCATGGCGCCAAGTGGCTTGCTTTCCCAAGGGCTCCTGGCCACGCTATCCACACAGCCTCTGCTACAGGTGAACTTGAGCTCAGTGGGGAGGCTCTTCCTGGCAGCTTGACAAAGAAAATTTCTGTTGGCTCAAAGGCATAATAGCTTTTGTGAAAAGTGCAGTTCAGAGCACTTCTGCTCCCGGTTTCCCCGAGCAAGGGCTTGTGTTGGGCATGTTGCCTGAAACTCTGATGGTGTGCAATGAACTACATGCAGTGCAGTTGTGAAAATGATGGGGATGTTAATGAAGATACCTGGTCCCAGTGATAAATGGGATTTCCACTAAGGTTCTATCATATCTTTAAAAATGGTTTAAAGAGAGAGAGAGAGAGGTGGAGGGGAGAGTATGCAGACAGAAATAGATTCTCAGATACAGAAACAGATTACAGGACTCAATTCTCCTAAAGAATTTAAAATGAGCTTGCTTATGAGTCATCTGTATCTAACAGTGAATCCATTTCCTTCATATTGGAATCCAGCAGTGCCAGCCATAAACATAATTTGATTTTTTGATTTTTTTTTTTTGTTGTTGTTGTTGTTGTTGTTTTGAGACAAGATCTCACTATGTAGTTGAGGCTGACCTGGAACTCACTATGTAGCCCAGGCTGTTCTTGAACTCACAGTGATCCTCCTACTTCAGCCTCCTGAGTGCTGGGATTACAGGCGTGTGCCACCACGCCCGGCTTGCAAACACAATTTGAAATAAGAACTATTTGTTACTCTCCTCCACCCTTTGGCTTCTTGTTCTACCTTCTCCCAGACATAATCTGTGTGTAGTACAGCCAACCTCCCAAACTCCACCCCTCGGTATACAATTCTTTTCTTCTTCTATCTCCGCCTCCCTCCAAAGGTGACTGAACTCAACTCAAAGTGAAAAGGAAAACAAAGTCAGTGGGATTAATTCCTATTACTTTGTGAGTGATTAATGGCTTTCCCGAGGTATTTAGACTGTAAGAATTGGCACTCTCTACCTGGTAAATTTTAGTAAGATTGTCATCGAGACTGAAACAAGTCATTTATCTTCACAAAAGCAGATCATTATGATGAATTTAAAAAATCTTGATCCCATTACATATTTAATCACTAACTCACTGGAAAAAAATATTGGCTGCCTGTAGTAATGGGTACTGGGCTAGCGATTAGCTGGTGAACAAGGAAGAATCCTTACATATGTTGTAGGTAGCTAAAAGCAAGGCATATATGACAGCTTCAATTTGCCAGAAGCATCCATTTCTATTAGCTTTGTCCTCCATTGCCACCTGCACCAGGACACACTTAATAAATTCACTACTCTGGTCAATGTTGGAGACTTTCTTTAAAGTATCACTTAACATAAAGCTTTCAAGTACACAATTAGAATTGGGTTTCCTTAGATCATCAACATGTAACTATGTTTGTCTCACTTATTCTACCTTCCCCTCTACTAAAATGTGTATGGCTAAAAATTAAGAGACATGGATTCTAATTCTCTGGGTTCACTATGAGCACTATAAGCTGTGTGATCTTGGACAAGCTACCTGATTTTTCTGAGCCAGTTTCCTTATTTGTAAAAAGAGAGGATTGGATTCCATACTCTTTGAAGCCTTTTAGGTAAATTTGGGTTCTGATGCCATAATTCTTTACTGTCTCACAGAATCCACTAAGATTTTTAATAAAAGAACTTCACATTTCTCTCCCAATTACATGGCTCAGAAATCTATCCTAAAGAAATCCAAAATAAAAGTCATCAAAGAACCGACTTTAATTTCTTGGTTAAAATGCTTCCTTTAGGACCAAAGAATGTTCATGTATTGATTCCTGTTACAAAGAAAGTACTCAGAACTATTAAAGAGTAAAGACCCATAGAAAGCACAGCTGATTATACGTAGCATTCTAAAGTATAGACTCATATAGGGTAGATGCTTTTGGATTTAAAAAAATGGAAACTGAAGTATTTTAAAAGTTATCCTTTGTGTTTCAGATTCCCAAATCATCCAATACAAATATGACCACGTTAGGTGGCCACAAGGCTACATAACAGCTCTCCATGTGGACTATTTCCTCTATGCACCTTAACACTAAGGTCTTGTTATAGGTGCTTAACACAGAGAGAATGAATCACTGGGCCAGACTCTGCCTTGCTACAGGGTAGAAAGGCTCTGGTTAGGAGAAAGACTTGAAAATCTTTTAGAAGTTTGGATTGTACAAAAGAAAAGAGAATGAAGAGCATGCTCAGTGAATAGACAAATCACAGGGAGGAAGTGGCCTGGTGATTAGATGCGCCAGTTGGTGGACTGATTAGGCGTAAATGGACCAGCACTTAATCCCTGAGTCTCTGTCCCCACATATTACTGTCAGTGAACCATGTATGAGAGAAAAAGAGTAGAAGAAATTACTAGGACCACAAGGTTCTAGATAGAATTTTAGAAACAAAAGAAAACCTGGTGTTTTGTTTGAGGCTTGCTTGCTTTGCTGTCTCATTATACAGCAAAATGAGACCCAAGAGGGAAGTGACTTGATGAAGGGTCAAGCAACTCTCTAACAGCATAACTCATTCCCAGACGCAGGTCTGTAGGTTCCTAGTCCAATTCATTTTTCCGTATACTACAAACAATCTTTCTCCGGGCAGCAAACCTCCTGCCTGAAAATCCTGTGACTTAACCTTCTTGAGATTGCTTGTATGTAGACAGCACAGCAGAGTCTCATTCAAGTCAATCTAATTAATGTATCAGTTGGTGTGGACTAACTCAATCTTTCCCTTCTCCGCTGACAGCAAAATACAATTGGTGATGGATGCTGTTACTATTCACTCCTGTGATACCCAGCATTTAATTTGTTATAATCACTCTTAAAATGTCACAGAGACAGATGCAAGTGGTATCCCTACAACAGGCGTCAAGTGTGACTTGAGATTGTGGGCGTGCCTACTAGGTAAGAATCACGTTATTGTCACTGCTAAGGAATCAACTGGTCAAGAGGCACGATAGGCAGAATAGAAGCACTCTGAGCTGGTTTTGTGACTGACAGGCTGGAGCTACCATGTGAGATTAAACCTCAACCAATTTCCAAGTGGCCTTGACCCCAGCTTATGAAGATCTTGACAGTGACACAGGTAATAAACTGACTAGCTATGGGGAAGCTAGCTCCGAACAAAGACAAACATTCACTTTCCTCTTGCCATCTTCTTGTTCTTACCCATCAAACCCCCCATATGGCTTTGCCTTAATGAATAGATTTTCCTTATTTACACTAGGAAAAAAGGAGAGTTCTGTCATATGAAGAGGGGCTCACATTAAGCTCTGTTTCCTCACCTAGTTTGATTAGTTATGTCCTATCTGGCACGTAGTTCTGGGTCTGCTGAGTCAAACTTGGAATTCCTTTGGCTCTCAGTTTCCTCATCTAAAAGCACACTAGTAACTCAGGCTCCTAACTCCAAAATTCTCAGTAACTAGTAAAAATTTTTGATGTGGCAGCAAGCTTCTGAAAAGTTGCCATTGTTAATCAGCTATGTGACCATAAGTAGAATGCAAGATAAAGTTATATATTTTAATAAGTCAATTCTATTCTCATGAAATTCCCTAAACATTTCATTTTATTCTACCCTCACTGTCCAGTAGCATTCGTTACATACACAAGGACAAGAAATATCTAAAATCATGGGCCAATGACCAGAACAGAGCAAAGTCTGATAGGGTGAAATTGATATTGGTGGTTCACTATCAATGGGAAGATATCAGCTCCCTCTGCAGAGAGAAAGCCTGACAAAAACTATAACCGAGTGGAGTCAGTTTTTGCGTCACAAAGTAAATCATGGGGTAGGCACAGGTGTTTGTTGCCATTGTTGATGGGTCATTTATCCGTCTATCCCTAGCCCTTTTTATTTTGAGACAGAATCTCACTAATTTGCTTAATAGCTCAGGCTGGGACCAAAGTTGTAATCCCCCTCCCTCAGCCTTCCAGAATGCTGGGCATGCACCACCATGCTTGCCTCTCATATACTTTTTGTTTGTGGGTTTTTCGTTGTTGTTTTTTGGTACTGGGGATCAAACTCAGGACCTTGCTCTTGCAAGGCAGGCAGCAGCTACACCACTGAGCTAAATCCTCAGCCCCCTCATATACTTTTTGAACTGCCATGAGGTAGCAAACCATTCTGTCTCAGTTTTCCAGCCAGAAGGATACACCCTCAATCTCTCTCCTTCTCTCTCACTCTCTCTCTCTCTCTTTCTCTCTCTCTCTCTCTCCCTCAATCTCTCTCTCTCATTAAAAACTATTTCTTCCAATATCACTTTCACTTCACTGAATTTTTACTTTCTCTCTCTCTCTCTCTCTCCCTCAATCTCTCTCTCTCATTAAAAACTATTTCTTCCAATATCACTTTCACTTCACTGAATTTTTGTTGAGCAATTACTACACATTCCATAGCTTGAAAGCTAGTTTAGCAAACTTCAGAATCTCCTGGGAAGCTTTAAAAAATAGACTGTGCCTGCTTCCATGTCTGAGATTCTCATTTATTGGTCTGGAGTTGGACTTCAGCCAAAAACATTTTTAGAGCTGCCCTGGTGATAGTAATAGGGGGCTAAGGTGGAACCAGCCACCCAGGAACTCTAAGCACAGACATGAATATGACCTGCTCTTGGCTAATTTGTAACTGGCACTGGTCATTTCACCATATGAAATGTAGGTACAATTTTGGCTTTGTTAACAGCGTTTGCTTAGATGATCAGTTTGGAAAGGAAGACGCTCTATCTGCTAGCCAAATGAATGACCCCTCATGGTACATTTTTTAGTTCCTCTGATTTGTTTCACTGGCTGTTTCTTACTAGCACAATTGCCTCCAAAGGCTGAAGCTATCTGTGAAAAGCCTCTAGCTGGCCTCTCCTGCCCCAAGTCGCTCATGCGACTTTGGCAACTGGCACAGAGACAAGTCACCATCCATGTTGTTTCTACCAAGTTAGATCAGCAGAGCTGATCACAGACCAAACATAAATTTTGTCATGGGAGAAATGCCTAGAGAGTTCCTTATGATTAAGCTATTTATAAAACATTACTGCCAAAACTATTCTTAATCACATGGGAGGGAGAAAAAAATCCCCATTTTTTTGGCATATTCTGTTGAGTGGGAGCCAATGTTTTCCACCAGCTCAAAAGTGGGTCAAGAATGCTCGCCTGGGTGGGAAGCTGTGTGTGTGGGGGCGGGGGAGATACAGGTGGCCCCTGGGAGCCTGTGTGCAAGGACGCTCATGTGCACTGAGGCCTCCGGAAGGGAAAAGGGGCAGGCATTTCTGGTCTATCTCCTTCATCCTCCCCATCCAGCACCATCAAAAACTCTCACCTTTGAGCATGAATAGATATCGGCCTCCTCGGTGACCCTGCTTGCAGCTGAGTTGTTAACTGGAATTCTGCCCCAAAGCTGAGCCTATTTGCCCTCCATCCCTACTGCAGGACCATGGGTTGGTGATCACAGACCCGACAGCAGAGCTATAAGTGGCAACTCTGGAGACACACTTTCTCCAGTCAGTCTTCCTATGTTCCCACCTCACCTGCCCAGACTGAGGCCTTCTCTCAGCTAATCCTCATGGAGTCCAGGGAAGGAGTACTAACGATGGCTCCCACACTGCAAATGTGAATGTAAAGCTGCAAATCAAGGCAACAAACCCTAAAAAAATGTAATTCTTCTTAACAAAAATTCCTACCTTGATAAATATACATCTTCATAATGAAATCTACTTATTTCCCTTTTAGCTACTTAAGCTCTATTTTCATATTTACAGTATTAATCATGATTTCTACCCATAATCACTCTCAATGATAAAAATATTAAAATATATGTAATTCAAAACATACAAAGATTGAATATACCTTATAATTTTTAAATTTTTATTTTTATTAGCACATGTATAGAGTACATAATACTTACTTACATTCATCCTGGGAGTTGGTACATGTGCATAGCACACCTTAATTCTTTTTAGCTCCTTTCTCCTCCTCTCCCTCCCTCTCTTGGTCTCTTCCCAATTTACAATCTATCTCCCTGTTTCCTATTACCTATCTTAAAAAATAAAATTTTTCATGCTTCTTATTTCCTTCTAAAATATCCTAAATTACCTATTAAAACTCAAATTTCATGTTTTTATCAAGCTGCCTCCGGGGAGCCTCATGCACTCATAGGTGGAGCTTCTGAAAGGTGACTGAATCAAGGGGTGTTCTCAGTAAATGTGATGCTGGAGGTGGGACCTGGTCAGAAAAGGCCTCGCCGTGGGTGTGGCCCGGAAGGGTGTTTCTCCCCAGCTCTCCCTGCTCTCTGGCTTCCTGGCTGCCACTGTATGAGTAGTTGAGCAGCTCCCCCACCCGGGCCCTCCCACCACGCTGCCTACAGTGCGAGGACTGAAACTTCTATGCTGTGAGAGCCAAAATGAACTTTGCCTCCTCTGAATTGCAGGTGTCTGGAATTTTGTCCCAGTGACAGAGTGACTAAGACACAGATTGTAATTTACCAATATAAAAATGCTAAATTAAAAGTATTTCAATACTGGAAATGTAAATTTACGTTTTTACAAATTTACTTGTATTAAGAAATATTTTAACAAAATTTAACCTGTTCAGAATTCTGGGATCCAACATCTAATTTGTGATGTAGAGCATCAGTACTACCTTATGTATATGATATATCTACATCTGTATACATTTAAATTTAACAAAACTAATTATTAAAATATTTTTAAGCATTCCTTAGATGCCATGTGCAATTGCTGCAAGTAATTCAGTAGTTTTGTGAGTAATTCTGGTACAACAAATAGTAACACAAGGAAAAGCAAGAATAAATATTGTAATTAAAAATTTGACACTATAGGCAAATGATAAATGATCAGCAAGGGTTTATTACATTCAGGCTGTTTGAAAGGAAGTGTTTGACAATCTACTTCATCTTTTTTCTTTTTTTTTTTAATTTTTCTTTCTTCTAAGTGCTTTTGCCATTCAAATATTTCCAACATCTTAAATTAAAGCAGGGTCTGTCACTGAAGTCACACTGGCACAACTCAGAAAGCTCCTGGCATCATAAAACATCACATTTTGTAGCATTCTTATTCATGAACTCAGGACAAGTAAAGAAGCATCCCTGTGCTTAAACAGTGTAAATGAAATGTGTACGTTTGGGGTCATGGGTTCTGCTGAATTAGTACTGAACACCAGATCTTAACCAACAGAGGCATCCCTGCCAAAACAGTCCTAACAGACTCACTTGTGTCTATGCTTGGGTTCCTCTAAAGCAGTGATGGTAAATGTTTTAGAGATGCGTGCCCAAACTGCAACCAAAACCCCACTTACTTATCACAAAGTTCCAATTCTACAATGACACCTGAACATCCAGTGCTCAGCTGTTGGGGTGATTTGCCTCATGTGCCAACAGCGAGGGCTCTGCACGTCCACTACAGCACGTGTGCCAGAGGCTCACCATCCCTGCATATAGGGCCCATGGGAGCTGCTCTTGCCTAGGCTCTTTATCAGTTATCAAGGGGGCTGGCTCAGAGCAAGCGTAAGTTCTCAATCACAGTTATGGAAAGACTGCATAACTCTAAAACATTTAATATTGATAATTCTGCTCCCATAATAAATAACTGGAACTAGAAGTATACTCCCACCATAACTTATAAACAATATGTGCTAAATACCTCTCTTTAAACACTGGATGACAGACATAACAGGACTATGCTTTTGGAAGAAAAGGACACAAATGAGATTGTCTTAAGACTGCTCTGGCTTTCTATCTGGAAAGCAGTGTAGGAAGGTAGCTGGAAGCCATGAGACAGAGAAAGAGCTCCAGAATTTTGCTCTGGGCTCTTTAAATCCATTGCTAATCCTAAACCATGAGTTCATAGTGAAGCCCAACATTAAGACCAGAGCTTATGCCCACTTCCTTATTCAACTTCACATGACCCTTATCTTTCACAATAATCAGATAAAGTATATTTTCTTTTCATTACTATGAGTTTGGTGTTCAGCAACAGGCCTCTGACAGCCACCCCCTCTAGTCTATCCATTGTGTAATATGTCAGGAGCTGCACATAGACTAATCAGTGACAAGAATAGTTTGAAGAAATAATGACCTTTGTCTTGAGATTTGCAGAGCTGAAAACATCTTAAGACTGGGTAATTTGGAACAGATTGCAATATTTGGCTACAAACTTCCAACAGTGAGAAGGTGCCCATCTTGTAGGTATAAAAATTGCCCCTAATTCAGCTTTCTAGAAAAAATGGCCCTTTTTTCCACCATCTTCCAATCAGTTAGCACCTTATAATAAAGTTATTTCTCACCACCTTGCCTCTTGATTAATTGGCTTCCTTTGTGTGGTAACAAAAGGTGAAATTTCTCTAATTTAGGCAAAGGATGACCGTCAAACTGTAAACTAACAATTTTCAGAGCTCATACAGTCTGAGGGATGTTGAGATTCTGATCAGCCAAAGTGGAGCATGCTCAGGACATTTGATAGAAACTCAGAAGGGTTACACCTAGATAAACTAGCCCTAGTAAAGTTTACTCCAAAATCTGCTGTAACAAAGCTTTTAAATGTGCCTTGGAAGGAAAAAGTTGATCAGCTAGCAGTACTACCTATAAAATAACTTCTAATACTCTTTTGAAGAAAAAACTATTAAATATTCTAAAATTAAAAATGTCAAGCACTCAGTAAAAAGAGTTACTAAACATGAAAAGTAGCAGCAAATGTGCTGTGTAACTTAAGAGAAAATCAGTCAATAGAAGAAGATCCAGAAATAATAGAGTGAACAGACAAGGTCATAAAATTAGCCACTATGTTGTTCGAATACAAAAAAAAAAACAAATAATGAAAAGAGAAATGGGAAACATAAAAAAGAACAAGTAGAAACACAAATAAATTTTAGAGGTGAGAATATTCAGTGTGTGGAAAGAGACACTCACTCGATAAAATTAAGAGCAAATTAGATATCACAGAAGAAAAGACCTGTGAATTAGAAGATAGAGCAATTGAAGCTATCTAAACTGAAGTGCAAAGAGAAAAAGATGTTAAAATTACGAGTTTCAATCATTTGTGGAAAAATCTATCAATCGATCTATCCATCTATCTATGGATTCCCAGAAAGATGTAGGGTAAAAATTATTTCATGACCTAGAGAACAAAAAGACAAGCTAAAGAATGGCTTTATAAAACATATCTATTTCCTGCAAACACATATCCAGTAAAGGACTCATATCCAAAACAGGAACAGTAGGGGTTGGAGAGTGGTAAACACATGGAACATAAAGGATTTCTAAGGCAGTGAAACTATCCTGGAAGGTGTTATAATGTTAAATACATGATCACAAAGAATGGGTCCTGATGTAAATTATGAATGTTAGTTAGTAACACTAGGTGAGTATTGGCCCATGAATTATAAAAAATATACCATACTGAGACACTTAAGAATGATGATAGTGGGACAGAAGGCTAGGATGACAAAATAAACCCCTGGGTGCAGTAAAATTGACCCTTTATAACATGACATGTGTTTCTTTACCTTTGTACTCTTTGCAATAGACTCAACATGAGATCCTGATTAAACCACAAAAAAAGAATATTTACATGAAATGAGAAATTGTAACAGAGGAAAAACCTGAATAAGCCCTCTAGCTTCCTTTGCTCTTAGTCAACGTAAAAGTCATTATTTTTTTTTATTTAAAAATCATACAGCCAGCTAATACATCATTGATTTCCCACTAGTGTAGCTATAGATAATATCTCTGACAGATGAGTTATGCTAACAGTTGCCTAGATTATTTCCCAGGGACCTGAAGTCTACTTTTGCTAAAAATATTGACCTGAGCTTACGGAATCTGATGACTAACTACAATGGAATGACACTTGACATTGCTGTCCTTATATTGTTTTTATTCCTTTTGTTGTTTTAACCCTTGGGTCAGATTCTACACAGTTCTACAAGTATCCATGTTGATCATTTTAAAAAAGTATTCCATTCTGTTATACAGGGTTAACTTGGCCTATTGCCTGGTGGGCCAGGTATATCTTTCTTTTCTTTCTCTTTCCTCTCTTTTCTGCCCTCATCTTTGTGCTTCTTTAGCAGCCACAGCAATCCAAGAACCTAAGCTCCGTTAGTCCTATTATAGGTCCAGACCCACAAAGCCAGGATGTTTTGTGCAGGATGACTGCACCAGATACATGAAAATTCAACAGCCTTTAGGACAAGTTAGGTGTGACCACCAGGTGGTCCAAGTCCAGGACCAGAAGTCCCACCTTTTGAAACCATGCTCCTAGCCAAAGGAATTATCAAACTTTAGGCTACTCCAGCAAATCAATAAACACCTACAAACCTTTGTTTGGAGAGCAGCTTGGCCCTTCTCTCAACCAATGCCAATCCCTTCTGCCAAAGCCCTAATTCAGCTGAAGCCCATTGCTCCAGAAAGCTTTACGATGCAAGGGTGAGTGTGTAAGCAATATTTGACCTGATCTCATTTGTACTGTCTCCAGGTCAAAAGATCCCATTGTCTGGTATCAATACTACTGCAAGATGTCAACAATAGGGGAAAATTTGGCAAAGGAGAGAAGGGATATATGAGAACTCTCTGTATTGTAGGGAACAGGGAAGGTTACATTACTAGGACCTTCGCCTTGGATCCTGGCCTGTAAGCCACCACAGCACAAGGAGAATTTAAGAACAGACAGAAATGAGACTTAGAGTGGAGAAGCTGAGTCTTGGGTTCTGGTCAGTGCTGCTGATGACAGCAAAGACAAACGCCCCCAAACACATCCAGTATTTATTGAATACAATCATGGGAAAGAATAGGGAGCAGGGTATGCTTTGAAGGCTTCTAGCGAAATGCTGCTGAACACCTGGCACCATGGTGTCAGGTGGGGCTGTTAAGGAGTAAGCATTGTTTATCTTGCCTGGATAGAACAAACTATTATTGGGACTGGGTGCAATTAGCATGCAACCCATTGGGTCAGTAAGAAGCCATAATTTGGGGGAAAGGGTTTAAATTTGGGTCACACTGACCTCAGCTGCACATAACTCAGTAACAGACCACTTCACGGACCAGGGCCTAGGTCTCCATGGCAGCCACTGAGGGAGGGGCTATACATGCTGAGTCTGCCAGCTGACATGCCTATTTGAGTCACACAGAGCTTTGGTCTGATTCCTGATATAAAACAATGTAGCCAAATTATGGAAAGCAAGAAGCATGTGCCACTCATAGCCTGCTAGTACTGGGCAGGGATGTCTCCTACAAGTTCTATCAGTTCAATTTTCTATACACCTAAAACTGCTCTAAAAACTAAAATCTAAAAATTAAATGTTTTTTTAAAAAACAAAGCTCAGTAAGGGTTGTTTAGTACTATAAAAACATTTGGTGTTATGGTTTAAGCCACAATCCTGGCGCCTTCATACCAATTTCAGGCAAATTCACAGAAAAAAGGGGTGACCTTAACATCAGAGCGGTGTCCCAAGTTACAAATGGAAGTGACACCAGTCAGATTTTATTCTCGCATATGACTACACATGCTAGTTGACCTGTAACAGTCTTGGTCTGTGTCTATGGATGGCAAAAATATTCATAGAGCCCCCTCTCAATTATAAACTAGATCAATTTGGGATAATTGATTATATGACATCCTACTGACTGAGATTTTTTTGGAGTACATTTTAAATATCAAACATTGCCCCACGATACAATACATTATCTTAAACAATAGCCTTATAAAATAGATACTATTATAGATGGCACTAAAAATATTTGAATGACAATTTGAAAATAATCCATACATGTAAGAAGTTTGATGAATTCCAAGCAGTCTAAATATACACATATGCAAACACACACACACAAAGATACATGTGAAAATTGCCTAAAATCTTTGAGAGTGCAAAGACATGTTACATGTAAACATCACAGAACTTTTCAGAAACAGTGCAAGTGTGATAATGCAACATCTTCAAAGTATGAAAAGACTGTCATCAAGAATTTTATATCTAGTGAGGATATCCTTCAAATAAAGAGCACATTTGGCATGGTATGATTAAAAAAAAAAAAGTCCCTGCTAACCCACTACTGCAGAAAATAGTTCAATGGTTCCTTCATACCAGGGCATTGACTAAAGAATTTGGGAATGATGGGAATGGTCTCTATTTTGATTATAATGATTACATAGTCGAATATTTGTCTTAAAAGTCATTGTACACGTAAGAAAGTTCAATTAAATTTAATTAATGTCTCAATTAAATTAATTTTTAAAAAATTATTTTTAACGATTGCAGTACTCTAACCTTCAGCCCCTTTGGCAAATCCGTAGTTGCCCTACTCTGGTTAAAATTTGGTCCTACGTACTGTTCCCTCTGCAGTTCCAGCTGAACAGAAATGTGAAGCTAAACATCAAAAACCTCCTACCAGTTACCCACACTGTTGGTATATCAGCAAACTGCCATATTTTCTCAAAACACTGACCTCCCAAGCCCCAGCCTGGATCCAAACCACATTCCAGTACTCTCAGATGTGTTTAGAGTTGTCAGATTTCTGAAGAAGACTAAGACAGCTTCTATCCCAGCCACTGAGGAGGCACTGAAGTCCCTGTATCACCACATCCAAAATAAATGTACTGTCTACACCTTTTTGTCACAAATTATTAAGCTCTCAAATTGCATACAACAAAGGATTCAGCAGGCAATTCAGGAGCACTTAATATTGTCTCTCTTTAATACCTTCCTGGAACATCTGAGAAAAAGATTCTCAAACTAAAGCTTTAGGGTACAGAGGAGCTCCCAAAGGGCTTGTGCATGATGCAGATTTGACCAGCCCCAACCCTACTCCCATTGTGGTTTCTCTTGAATCAGTAAACCGGGGTGGAGACTGCTACTTGCATCAAACACCAGATTCAGGTAAACCAAAGATAACACTGAGAAATAACAGCCAGAGGGTTCTTTCTGGGCTGGGGGAAATATCTGGAGGACCCCCAGGAGTAGAACTCGTCTAGGAACTCATGGAAAAGTCTTCTGGAGACTGGAGCCCCAGCAACTAAAAGCCCCTGAAGATAAGGGTATTGTCAGAAAGAAGATTAGAAAGGGATAGAGTTGTTCTCAGTGGAACATTCGGAAGAGAAGGTTTAGGTGGGACTGCCGTAAACTGGTTTTCCATCTCATTTTCTCAGTCTATCCCACCACCCTTTGGTCAGTATCAGCCTGCTAGGCTCTGGCTTGTTGAAGTGTGTGATATTTTACATTTCATGTATCTTGAATATTTAGTTAACCCCAAGGGCTAGGAAGCAGGCTCTGAGATGCAGATTTGTAGGCTGGAGGCTTAGTAAAGAGTGCTCACATGGTCAGTAGTCGTGTAAAGTGACGGAAGCAGGACTGGGAAGAGGAAGTTGGGCTGGAATGAAGATGGCTTCCACTGAGCTTGAAATAGGAATGAATTTTTAGCATTGTCTCAAGTTGGGATGCCTCCAGCTGGACCAGTCATCGAAAGTGCCTAGAAAAATGGCCAAGATGTGGGGCAGCAGCACTCTTGACAGATAAGGCAATTCCTGGAGAAGGCTGATAGTTGAGGACTACGGTAGCATTGCTCTCAGCAGCTGGAGAGAAAATTCCTTAAGGCCCAATGGAGATCTGAATGCTGTATCCTGTAATTTTTCACTACACATTGTATGCTCCCACTTTTTTGCAGTTGCTTTTTAAGATATTCTTTTAAAAATTTCTACTAGTATATAACCCCCATTCATCCTTCAGTTACTAGCTTAGGGCTCATCTCCTCTTCGAAGCCTTTTGTGTTCATCAGCAAACACAGGCTGACCATCTTCTATTTCCCCAGGGACCTCCAGCTCTCTCAGGAAGGAATTATTTTACAGTAGTGTCAATATCTGTGAGTCTTTTTCACAACCAGGACACAAGATCCTGGGAAAGGGATCATGCCACTGTTTTATCTGTGGAGTTCAATGTTCTTGGACAGGCACAGCATCATTATGCGTTGAATTCTATTTAGCAAAGGCCCCATGATCTTGGTAGGGGCTACAAGGCCCTCCCTGTGGTCTCAGGGCCCAGCTAAGATGTGTGGGTATCTGAGGCATGCTAATGAGGTAGCATTCTGCCAGCCACTTTTTTCACTTTTGCCATTTTGTAGAAATAGAATATGAATTTTAAAATAATTTGCTTTCAGAAAGAAATTGTATTACCAATATATTTTCCAGCGGCCAAAGTTGGATCAGTGTTCTTTTCAAATAGAAATCTAAGAGAAATATCACTCGTTCTTCTGTACTTTTTGTCCTGTTTGTGAATTTAAAAGTTAATGTATGCTTTAAAAATTAGTGTGATTGGGCTGGGGATTTAGCTCAGTAGTTCCGCCACCTGCCTCGAAAGCACAAGGTCCTGAGTTTGATCCCCAGTACAAAAACAAAACAAAACAAAAAAACCCACAAATATAATTGATTGGAAACAAACCAAAGAAATTAAAATTCAGATAGCAAACTACTCAGTTTTTAATGTGTTTGCAGTGGTAGAGATTGAACCCAGGGCCTATGAAAGTACTCTACCGCTAAGCTACGGCCACAGCCCTGTTACATACTCTTGGTTAACATACTACATCATGTATTTTTTATTTCC
The DNA here is from genome assembly GCF_012274545.1 of Fukomys damarensis. Lineage (NCBI taxonomy): Eukaryota > Metazoa > Chordata > Mammalia > Rodentia > Bathyergidae > Fukomys > Fukomys damarensis. The sequence goes on along the minus strand of NW_022900943.1, from coordinate 18,328,528 downwards.
AGATATTTTAGCAGACAATCAACTTTTAGCTGTTTGTACCCAAAGTAATGAGAATCTGGGTATGGAAAGCTGAGTTACCTGGCACTGATTTCCTACTGATGCTAGTGATGTCTTAGTGCTCTTTATGGACTGGCACTTGAAGTAAGACCTGACCAGTCCTCAGAATCTGACTATATGGGGCTTCATTTCCTCATGGAAAAAATAAGAAAACTTCTGAGAAATTCTCAGATTTCTTTCATCTCTAACATTCTTTGATTCTGCGGTTTTGTCTACATGCGAGCACAAGATGGCTATTTAAATGTTTTGATACCTGCCAAGCCATCTAAAATTTGGACCATGTTGTTATCAGAGAGTGCGGTTTCTATTTAAAGGTAGTTTTTATTTAGGATCTCTCTTTTAGTCATTCCTATTTTTCTTTGAGTGACTCAACTAAAATTTTTGCTACATGAAAGACTTCATATGAATGCATATGATGTAAGATATTTTTAGCAAGAAATCTGTATGTCCTATAAGGGGGAAAAGAGACATTTTGTGTGGATCAATACCACAAAGTACTTGGAGAGGTAAAAAAATGATGCTTGAGAATTGCATTTAATCTCTTTGCCCCTGTATTTTCACATAAAGCATTTTTTGCAGCTGTAAATGTAGGGCTCATTTCTGGGGGACTAGAGACACATGCAGAATCTCTGAGAAGAAATGGCAAAAATCTAACTTAAATGGTGCACAGAGTAGAGAAAGCTGGAACAAAATGACATGCTTTTGGAGATGGATGGCACCTTCAAACACATCGCACTTGTAGTATCCGTGAAGCTCGGACCAATTTAAGATGCCATATTTGATAGATTCTGGAAGAACTGAAGAGAAAACAGGTTGCTGTTGTTTTTATTTCCTACTCAGTTTTAAAGCTTTATTACTTTTGGGGAGATAAATTTCTTTGTTTAACATTATCCATCTCCTCTGTAAGATATATTACTACAGCCCCTCCCCATTTGGGAGCCAATAACTTATTTCTATTCTGGCTGCCTCCAGATCTTGCAGTGAATCCTTTCAGGGAGCAATCTTAAAAAACAGGAGTTGAAGTGGTAATGCAGAAACACAGGGCTTTGGAGCTGGAGAGTGCTCCAGAGTAAGGTGGCATGCTGGCTATGTTCCTGCTCCTTGCACAGTGTACTGTGCAATCTAAGGAGATGCAGGAAGAATGGGTCTTGTGTGGAAGAAAGGACCATGGTTCTACCTCTGACTTTCCAGCCAGCCAGCTGTGGGCTAGGAACAAATCACTCAGCCTTTAGTTAACCTCAGTGCCTCACTACTTAACTTTGGGAAAAGCTCTTACCCTTCATTTTCTTCTCTTCTAGAAGTTGAGGAGTTGAACTACAAAATGGCAAAAGCCTTTTTCAGTTGGGGAACATTCTGTCTTTTTACAATACCATGCCCAACAATAAATTGATGTGTATTTCTGTCTCAGCTGCCTGATGTAGTTATTCATTGATCTGAGAAAACTCAACATAAACAAGAACCTTGAATTTTAGTTTATTTATTTGTTTAATATTAGAAATAGGATTTTTACTATGTAGTTTACGCTGTCCTTGAACCCACTATCTAACCCAAACTGGCAGCAATCCTCCTGCCTCAGCCTCTTGAATGCTGGGATTATAGGCATGCACCACCATGCCTGGCTAGAATCTTTAATTTTAATAGTAGTATTTCAGAGAATTGGTATTTGTGTTATCAAAGTACCTTTCCCTTCCACATATTAATTAGTTAATGAAGTTCTTTAGTTATGCATTTTTGTGGTACTTGGGGTGGAACCCAGGACTTTCACACTGAGCTACATTCATGACACTTTTTTCCTTCTTTCTTCCTTTTTTTTTGGAGACAGTTAAGTTGCTCAGGCTGGGCTACAATTTGCAGTCCTTCTCCCAAAGTGCTGAGATTACAGGTGTGTGTCACCATATCAAGCTATAAATTTATTTTATTTATTTATTTTGACACGAGGGATTGAACTCAGGACCTTGTACTTGCAAGGCAGGTCGTGGAACCACTGAGCAAAATCCTCAGTCCCTATTAATTTCTTTTAAATAATTAGCTACTAAATTTTTAGCTTTTGACAATTAGGTCTCAGACAATTTTTCAGAAATGCATGCTTAATAGCAAGTCTGGTGGACCCACTAATAATTACCACCTTGGGATTCACCAGGTCCCTCCATTCTGACCTCATGTTTATGGCCTCAGTAATCTCTAACAGCCATTTTCATCCTATTCACAATTCCCACGTACTCCTCCCCCTTCTTGCCACTGAGCCACCTGGCTGTGTACCATTTTCTTTTGTACTAATTGAGTTATTTCCTTGTTGCTCATCATATTTTTTTCCTACACATCATATTTCAGCTGACTTTTATAGTGCACTCTGGAATTCAGAGTTCCCTCTTGAACGTCTGCTCCAAACCTGTTTACTCTGTTTGGGCTGTTAATAATACAATGTCACAGAAATAGCAGAAATGTATTTCTCACAGTTCTGAAGACTGGGAAGTCCAGGATCAAGGCACTGGCAGAGATAGTGTCTAGTAAGGGCTCACTTCCTGATTCACAAATGGCGCCATCTTTGTGCGCCCTGATGTAGTGAATGGGACAAGGCAGCTGTTGGGGCTTCTTTTAAAGGGCACTAATCCCATTCACAAGGGCCCCCCTCATGACTTAATCACCTCTCAAAGACCTCATCCCTAAATACCATCACCACGGGGACGAGGATTTCAAAAAAATATCTGTGGCAGATGTAAACTTTCAGACCACAGCAACATTAAAATGGGCCCTGTTCCCTTAATCTACATCTTCATAATCGCTGGTGTTTTGAAACTCAAGGGAAGCTTCTCTCTGCAACTTAACATTGAAGTTTCCCTTGTTCCTTGCTTCCTTCTGAATTTCAAGAGATGGAAAAAACATGTTCTTTGCTCCACATTTGATAATTCATTTTACATTGTCACAGAGACAAATTGAATTACCAATTTTATGGACAGAAAAATTGGATTTCTCACTTGAATATATTCTTTGGAGAAAGGTGCGTAACACTCTAGAATGATATTGATTTGTTGTCAACAAGGAAATAATGCTGTTCTTAATTAACTTCTAAAAAAACCATCCTTAAAAGGGAAAAGAGATCCATTTTCTATGAAATGTCTCAATAATTCAAAAGCCCTGCTAGAAATACAGTTTTCGACTCTAAATTTATTAAAGAAATATATATGGCAATTTTCACACAGGTTAAGATCTTCAGGAATTTTTACATCTATGATCTATAGGGTTTAGCTTTTACGTGTTCATACCGTCAAACCAACAATCAGGCCATTTAGGTAGCAGATATCTCATGGTAATACAAGAAGTGGGTCAGCAAGAGAAACAAAAGCATAATTTTTTCCCATGAAAAGTGGACATTTACTTTTAGAATCTGTTTAACTCACCATAAAGCTGCAGTCTATGGTGTCAGTACTGTTTGGATATTTCTAACATCTCCCTAAAGTTACTGAGGTATAACTCTATACAATAGTATTTTCACCAGAGAGCTAATATGACTTGTCTAAATTGACACAGCTGGTCACAAAAAAAGTGAATTTTCTGACTTTTGATATATTATAGTCTCAAAAGAAAATGGAAAAATTCTCATTTTCTATTTCACTTTCCACCCTTTGGTTCATTGCTGCTGTTGTAATCTCAGACTCACCCTCAAGTCCAAGCCTCTTGTTAATTTTAATCTCTTTTCCACAACTTCAATTTTTAAAGGGCATTTTAAGATAGCCATATGACCTATGGGGATGTTAAGGGTTCTACAGTTCAGTATATTTTAAAATTTACTCCACAGTGTCCCTTGTTTTTATCTATATTAAAGACAAAATCAGCTTCTCTTTTTAAATTCAGAATGACAATTTCTTGCTCTTTTTACTAAATTCACACATAGATCATATAATTATTCTATTTACTTCAGCAACTTTAAAAATCATTACAAATATGGTAAGTTTTAACTGTTTATGGAAATCAACATATGCGCAAACAACCTAAAATCTATTTTCATCCTCTACAATTTGCATTTTTACATTGAGTAGCAATAAGATGTGAAATCTGATTGCTAATTGCTTAAATACAGAAAGTAATTATAAGAGATGCAGAGCGACAAACAATTTTCATAAAATAAAGTGTCCATTAGAATATTCTATGATTGTGGGAGGGTGTACAGAACAGACACAAATTTCCCTCGAGCTTATTCAGGAGCCAACAATGACAGCAGATGAGAAGATGGAATATTCTCCATGAAGTATTCTTTTCATTCAACTCTCCCAAAACTCACAGTTATTATTTTGTTAGCTGTATACAAACAAAAATGTAAGTAACTGAGTGATACGAAACTGTGTTTGTTCTCTTCCTTTTTACCTTCAGGGTGCTATTTCAGGGTGGCCTCTGAGAAGTGAGCTGTCCCAGGTAGGCTTAGTAGTATCCAGCACATGAGTCACTCTGTGGCCCTAATGCCTTATTCCAGCTGGCAAGTTTAGGATTCCAAAATGTAAAGCCGAGGTACCTCTAAAAATCACCCAGTCATTTTCCTTCACTGTACAGATGAGAAAGCTAAGGTCCCAAAATGCTAAGTGACATGCCCTAGGTCAAAATAGCTAGTTAGTTTCTGGATTCCTCACCAGAGCTTCCTCCCCCAACACCCCTACAATGTGCCATTTTGATTTCTATCCAGTGTAACTTTTTATGAGGGCAAACCGTGGATTCTTCTGTCCCAGAAGGAAAGTCTAGCAGATGGATGTGGCAGCATGATATGGAAATGGTCAAATATCTGAAGAGACAACACCCTGCTGTTGGGTCAAGAGCCGTGAGTAGTTAGGTCTCCAAAGCACAGTTCTTTTTGTTCACAGGTAGCCATGATCATGTTGTTCATCCTCACTGAGCCCGAGTGTCATCACCAGTAAAACAGAAAGCTAAGGGAATGACTGAGCGAATTAGAGTAAGTGGAAGCAGCTGGTCCAGTATTGTTCAATCTGAAGTGACTGCTAATTCAGGTACCCAAGTTAATGAAAGCAGAGCACTCATAACTTGGATCTTGATTCCTTCTCCAACAAACATTCCCAATGTTTCTTAACCCATTCAGTTAAGAAATATTTATTGAGCACTTACTATGTGCAAACCAGGATAAGTACAAAAGGTAAAATGGTAACAGAAAGGCATGACACCTACGCTCAAGCAATTTTACAGACTAATGAGAGACATGAAGTAAACACATGATGACCTGCTATGATGACAAAACACAGAAGAGAAGACCTTCACCAAGGAGATTCCCAAGGCTCCTCACAGAAAGCCACTCATGAACTGACACCTGGCAAATGAGTAGGAGTCACATAGATGGAGAGGAATGGTGCAATGTCCCAGGAAGAAAAAGTCCAATGTGATGATGCACAGGTGAAAGAGTTTAGTGTGCTACAGGAAATGAAAGAAATTGATTTTGTTGCAATTAGAACATGAGGGCTGGTGATTCAGAAGAGGCAGGAGTCATATCGTGCCACGTCTCATAAGGCAACTCTGACGCACTTGAACTGTGTCCTAAAAGCAACAGGAAACTTCAAAGAATTTTAAGTAACAGAGTGAAACAATAACATAGATGGCTTTTTTAAAATTTTGGCCAGGCTGGGGATGAACCAGGGGCCTTTGCTCTATGGTACATCCCTAGCCTTTCATCTATCTCAGACAGAGTCTCACTCACTTTGTTGCTAAATTGTTGCCCACAGTCTGTGCTTGAACTTGCAGTCCTCCTGCCTCAGTCTCCCAGAGTAATGGAATCACAGGGGCGCACCACGACACTCAGCTATAAATGGCTTTCTTCATGAGCAATCAGATTTTTTTTTTAACTTTGAGAATGTTTTTCCCATGGCTATAATCATACCTATGTATATTCCTTTCAATATTTAAATAACTCACTCTCTTTTGTCCAAAATCCATGTAAACCATCTCTGTCAAATTTTATTCACTTCCACTGGACCTTCATCTTTTAAAACTTACCATGCAAATTGCTTGATCTTTATTTAAAATGATAGCAGGGTTCATAATCACAGGTGATCAGACAGGGTGCAAAAATATTGATGGAATAAAAGCATGTACTGCAAAATTGCAGTTAAAGCTTCCAATATTCATACTAAGAAGAAATGACAGGAGAAATTGGAAGAGAGCACCAAAGAGTAAATAAAAAAAAACGTGAAAAATATCATACTCTAAAATGTGACCCTGTTAAAGTGACCACACCCAGCCTATTTGTGACAGGCAGGCAGCTCTGGAAAGCTGGAGCACCATTACTGAGTCTTGCCAGGTACACTGGGCCATGCCAAGCAAACCTGGGCCTCAGTGGAAAAAAGACAGATTTGTATTTGCCAGGAGTGAAGCTGTCACAAACTTTTCCTGAACCTCAGCCTAGAACCGGGCTTTGCCAGTGCACTCTGGTAAGACTCTGCTGAGGACCGGTGAGTCGAGGGGTATTCACTGCATCCAGGGCCCAGCAAGAGCTCCACACTGGTGTCTGAGCCCCCATGGGAGATGGGAGATCTTCACATGCAGTGGACTCTGCACTCTGTGGTTGATCCCCTCCCTCCCCATTGTAAAATCCATGAACTGTTTTTTAGCTGGATTCCACATTCTTAACAACCTATAAAACAAATAGAAACAATAATCATTTGCGTTTATAGAGTATTTTTGCTTTTAGTAGCACCAACTTCAGATTTCAAGCCTAGTGTTCTTTGGGGAAAACACTTCCCTCAAGCTGAAGATTTCATTTTATCAAATAAAAGGATTTATGGACCGCAAACAATGGGGATGGTAGCAGATGTAGGGGAAAGAGATGAACACCAAGAGGCCTTCAGGTTAGATATGTGACAGACATTTTAGGCGATAAGAATAAGGAAAGTAGGCAAGGACTCTGCAACTTCTGTAAAGTTCTGAATTTTAGCGCTCCATTGTTTAATTGCAAACATTATATACAACTTTTTAACTTGTGAAGTAAAGCATAAGTTCATTCACACCCAATATGAAAAATATAGACAAAAGAGAGAAAATGTAGTTCTACCACTGAAATATGATTACCATTAATTTTTTTATCTATCCAAATTTCTGTTACTGTAGCCTGCTCACTTTTCTTTTACACATGGTAGATATTCAGTGTGTTCTTGTTAACGGAATAAACACAATAGATAAAAATGGGAGCAAGTTGCTTACATATGAAAGGATCAATTTTGAGGCTGGATGCCAGTGTGGCTTGGTCTGGAGGGCGAAAACAAAGTGAAAGCACAGATTTAGGGACAGAGTCCAGTGTGGCCCTTCTAATCCTCTATTATTCAAGAGCCAGATGATACAAGCATGAAGAGCCTTTGTCCAGACAAAATCAAAGGCAAATCAGGAGGAGATTTCATGTCCAAACAAAAGCATGCCTTTGACAATGAGGACTGTGTTTCTTCAGGAGGGCTGAGGTATGGCCTGGAGTATTAATCCGATAACTAAAAGAGTGGGGATTTAGAACAGGGAAGGTAAAAGTGAGAGTTAAGTCAGCTAATACTTGGAAATGATGCCTTTGCGAAATTCTGGAACCTTAAGATAGTGAACAGATGTGCTGGGGGCATTGAGGCCAGCAGCCCTTATCCACTCACTGGCAGGAGCTGGTGGACTTATGTCCCAGATGTCTTGCTGCTATGCTGGAGTGACTGGAGGTGTATATTCTGCACTGCCTCCTGGAGCTCCCCAGAGGAAATAAACTTCAGTTGCCCATTCCCATGTTAAATTGTTTGAATACGCTTTATTTATTGGCTGCCTTATCTTTCCTGCATCACTTCTCATTCCTCCATGAGTATTTCCTAGGAAGACTTCCTGAAAAGTTATTGCACTTAAAATCCTTATCTCAGAGTCCTGCTTCTAAAAAAGAAGTAGGAAATTCCTTTGGAGGCAGAATATGTACACAGATGCCTAATTCACATGCCCCTTACATCTTGGTCTTCTCCTACAGGGCAAGTTCCTATTTGAAATATTAGCAGAGGTAAGTAGGAAAGGGACTAGTCTTAAAAATACTTAGAGAATGTGAAATTATCTCCCAGTACAAGACTTTCATATTTTAAAAGAAGACACCAAGGTTAAGTGTGCTCTATATTGCAGGGTTCCACTCCTAACACAGATTTTCCCAAAAGTTTTTTTTTTAGTTTTCTAATTTAGATTTGTCACTAAAGGATATATCAGTAAATTCTACGGTCATAAATTTAGGGAATGTTGGGTCAGATAAAATCACTTAGGACTTTAATAGCTGGAGACCTAAACTTTTATAAGCAAACAGGTACTGAAAATACGCAAAAAAAGCAGACACATCATGTACCATCCCCTAGATTACCTATGTGTGAGCCTCTTGAGGGTCTACTGAAAAAGCACTGGGAAAGAAACCCTGCCTACCTCCAAGGTACCCCATAGACACCACCCACTATCCAGCTTTGAATTCCCTATTCAGCCTTTCTCCTTGTCAGTCCTTGTCTGCTGCCTGGCTTCAACTCTACAGTGAGTCTCAGAATTCTTCAGGCCTCTGTTTGCTTGGACTTTTGGACACACTGCTTCTTTGCCTGGAATGCTGTACCTGCTGAGTCCCTCGGGGCTAGGTTTATCCAGAGATGACCAGAGACAACTCAAGACTTCCCAGAAATCCACCTCTTATTCATCTCTGTTCCCCAGAAGTTTGCATAGAACCTAGAACCTACAGCAGGTACCTGTATGAATGAATTCAAGGGACATATGTATCAGATGAGGTTTACGGACATCAACCAATCTTGGATGTCACACTTGTTTGAATTCAAAGCCAGGAATGGAATGTGGGCTTTTCACTTAAATCCAGATTAATTCTGCTATCTCTATCCATATTACAGAAATTTAAAGTGCTATTTAAGGAATGTAGTGATTTTTAAATAATGTGACAAAATACAGATAACAAATTTTACCACTATATCCATTTTAAGTGTACAGTTCAGTAGTGCTAAGTGCATTCACATTGTTATACAACCAATCTCCAGAATTCTTTTCATATTTCACAGCTAAAACTCTACACCCATAAAGAACAACTTCCATTCTCCCAATCTCCCATTCCCTCAAAACTGCCATTCTACTTTCTATCGCTATGAATTTGATTTCTCTATGTACCTCACACAAGATGACTACATAATCTTTGTCTTTTTGTGGTTAAATTATTTAACTTAGTATAATGTTCTCAACATTCATCCATGTTGTGGCATGTATTAAAATTTTAGTTTTACTTTAAGATTGACTAATATTCCATTGTGTGTGTATTTTGCATTCTGTTTATCCATTCGATTGTCAATGGACCCTTGCTTTGCTTCTACCTTTTGGGTATGGATAATGGTTTTAAAAGCATGGGTGCCCAAGTATCTATTCAAGACCCTGCTTTAAATTCTGGTGTGTGTAACTGTTAATTTCCTTTTGAGATCCTTGAGGTTTTAACATGTTCCTTTAAAGTTGGAAGGATGCTGCAGAGTAACCTAACTTCTCTCTTGGTTACCTGTTATCAAAAGCATAAACCCAGAAATTCAACAAAGAAGAGCTCTATGCCAGTCAGCACTCTTTAATTATCTGAAACAGGAACCAACCTATACCAGTCTAAGCCAAACAGGAGATTAACTGGAAAGGTGTAGGAGCACCTGCTAGTATCCAATGAAGAATCCACTCTGCCAGTAGACAGGCACCATTGGGGCTTAGGAAGAAGGGGAACCAGAGCTCCAACTGTCCTCAGGCCCTCCACCCCTCCACTCTCCTTCCTGCATATGTCTGCTCTGTTTTTCTCTCCCTGCACATTGGTTCCTCTTGGAAAAAATTGACATCCAACACCTATCACTGTCACATCTGTGGCTCCAGTTCCAACAGAGACTGGACCAAATCTTTCTCAGTTCCAGATCCAAAATCTCAAAGAAAAGACTCAGTGCCCCATTTCTACCACCAATAAGCACAGCTAAGGAGGTATAGTCAGATTGTATAAAATGAGTGTTCCCAATGCCGGTGACGGGACAAGCCATAATCAAAATGTCATAGGTGCAGTACGACCATGAATCCAGTAACACCTTAGTAGAAGAGTTACGGAATGAAAAGCAATGAAAAAGTAGCCAATTACCCCAGTAAGTATAGCCTGCTGTCCTGGGGCTAAAGGGCAGGGAATATGGGAATAGATGAGCACAGTAACCCAAATTCTGAAGCCTCAGACAATGTGACAAAGAAAAGTCTGGCTGGCTGTAAAATCTCTCTAGAGAAGTTTCATGTCACATGGCATGTCCGGCAAGAGTCATGTAAAAAGGAAAAAAAAAAATAGGCTTTGTCTAATGTCAAGTATGTCCAGTCACCAAGATTAAAAGGAAATAATAACAGCACCCAGAGGGATCCTAGACTGTAACGTCTTTAGGAAGGAATGTCTGAGTTCAGTCACCTCTAAGGCATCTTATTTACTAATTGGTGGAGAGATGCAATTGAACACAAGAGGCAGAAAGACACATATAGCACTATTGTTAAAAATCAAAGTTAAACCCCACCTCACTTGAGGCCTGCTTCTGGTAAAACATTTCTTCTGTTTGTTCATTGATTCTGAATATCAAGTAAGTCTTTCTAGAAGTGATTCCAGGGGGTTGGAGCAATTGAGTCTCAGGCAACACATGAAAAATGAGGGACTCAAAGTTCAGAGAGTTATAGCAAATTAAATCTTAAGTGAGCTGCTGTAAACATTACAATCAAAACACACAGTGCAGCAGCAAACTGTACTGGCAGAAAAGGCAATAGATTTCTATTCTCTATATAATTGGTATTCTCAGGTTTCAAGATCAGGAAGGGACTGAAAAGGAAGAGAGAGAAATGAAGCCAAGGGTGTTTGTTCATCCAAATATCTTTTTAGGAAAAAGCATTTTTTTTCCTCAGCAAAGCCAATAAGTGGTACATTGGTTTGTGAACTTGATTCTTTCCACTATTTGGGTTGAGTTGGACAAGAATCAAATCAAATTCAATGTTTAGGTTCAATCTTGACTGTATGGGGAAATTTGATTTGGTTCTTGTCCAGTTCAGTTTTCAACCAGAATCATGGAGAGAAATGAGTTCATAAACTGAGGCACCAACTGTAGCTCAGCTCAGAAACTCTTACAGAAATGCATCTGATGCAGACTTTCTCAGCCTGTTAGATGTAGTTATTTACAGCACTCACCATTTTGGGTTAACTAAAGTTATATGTGAATGTGTTTTATCCCTGCAATGAGATGATAAACTGCTGGAAGGCAAGGCAGAGGACGCCTCTTTGCTCATCACCATACGCCTCACAGCTTCCAAAAGACCTGGAACTGTCTCTGACATGACAAGCGCCATGTAACGTGGTGTAGCATTGTAGCCCTAGGGGTCTCCCAAATACCCTGCAAGATGAAGGGGACTCTCTCATATTACTGAAGCAATAAAGCTCAGAGCAGTGAGCAACTTGCCCAAATTTGCACTTTGATCTGAGGTTCAAAGCCTATTCTTTCTTCCTGTCAAGTGCCATTCCTGTCCTCTAGTAAGCATTCTGATAACAATAATAGCAACCTGATCCAAGGACTTCCTCCCAGCCAGGTCCAGGTAAAAGCTTTACACATCTTATTTCAACTAATTCTCACTACAGCCCAAGAGTTTGGCAGTGTTATTATCCCTAACTAACAGATAAGAAAGCTAAGGTCCACAGATCTTAATATAATGGCCTGAAATTTTAGGACTTATGCTAAGTGAGGGCATGTAGGTGTTAACCTAGCCCGTCAGATTCCAGAATGTGTGCTCTTAATCATTCTCCTATATTGATTTCAAAATGTAAACACACTCCACACACACATACCCACACAACACATTACAAGTTTTGAGCAACTACATCATGACACATTTTGTGAATTTTGTTACCTGAATCATTCTTACAACCCTCAGAACAATGCCAGTATTCAGTAATTTGTGGAATTAATGAACAATTGGAATTTAAAAAGAGAGAAAGAGTCACAAATATCATCAATCACTAGAGTAAGAAAAACCCATAGACTCCTCTGTACTGTATTTGCCTTGACAACACTATGGCTCCCACACTGTGGTAGACCAGGAAAAATAAATGAGTATTACAAACCAGAAGGCATATAGGAGCAATCAGATAATAAAAAGAAAAAGTTTTAGTATGTAAACTGAGTATTGTATAAACTCAATAACAACCCTTCCTGGGGCTAGGGAGTTAGCTCAGTGGTTCCACTGCTTGTGTTGAAAGCACAAGGACCTTAGTTCAATCCCTGGTGCCAGAAAACAAAACAAAACAAAACAAAAACCATCCCGTTTTGTAAGACTCCTTTGTTGTGACAGCATTTTAAAAGAATTGTGCCAGAAAACCAGCATTTACAACAAAAAAGGAACAGACGCCTCCCAGGTTCAACTTTGCATCAGACACATAGTCCTCTCAAGAAGATGACAAGTCAGTAGGGTATCCAGATGAACTGGAGAAAGATATGACAATCTTGGCATAGTAAAAGAGCTTTAGATAAAAAATTAAAATGTCCTGGTTCCTCCTCTGGCTTTTCCAGCCTTACAATCATTTGTACTACCCAACAAGAGTCTCTGCAAGGCTGTGTGACTTACTTGGACCAATGAAGTGTGACCAGCAGTGAGATGTCACTTTGAAGCAGAGGCTTTAAGATCAGTGCATCATTTGCAAAGCTCTGACCTTGTTGTGCTCACAGCTGACTTCCTAGAAGGCACTTGTCAATC
>NW_022900943.1:18305663-18315221 GCF_012274545.1 Fukomys damarensis | reverse complement strand
ATGGATGCTTCACGGGAGCTGCGTCTGTCAGGCCACCCACCCCAAAACCAGGCTGGCGTCAGGTGAGCGACCGCCGGCAGCTACTTCAAACTGAGCCTTCCCAGGCGGGCGGGGCTTGTTTCGGAGCCCTTAATGACTCAGCGCAGCTCTGCTCAAACTCAGAGAAAGCGCCCGGGAGCGCCGGATCCCCTGCGGGAGTGGCTAAGGGGCGGGTCTGTCCGCAACTGGAGCACTGGTAACGCGGCCAGATCGGGAGGAGCCACGCGTCGCGATGTGATGACGTCAGGCCACGGGCCGAGCTTGGCGAGTTTGACGTGCGCTGCAGCGTGTGGGCGTTTTGGTCCCAGCTCTTGAGCTGAGGCTGAGATTTCCTTCAAACCCGGAATGTTACCGCCTGTTGTAACTGGAGATGAGGATGAGGAAGAGGAACCAGCCGAGGAGGATTGTCCTGAATTGGTTCCCATTGAGACGAAGCAAAGACAGGAAGAGGAAAAGCTTGGCCCCGGCGCCAAGATCCCAGTCACCATCATCACCGGGTATTTAGGTAACTAATCATCCCGGTCAGGAAATGCCGCGAACTCAGATTTGGGGGGCTGCTGTGTCGCCTGCCTTAGGCTCTGGGGCCCTGTGGCCGAGAGCAAATGTTTGAGGTAGGAGCTGGGTCACTTGCTCTTCGTGTGGATTTCCACCCCATTACTCACGTGAGATTGGAAGTGAGCTTCGCGTTTCGAAACAAGGCTTTGAAGCCTGCACCCACCTTCTCATTGTCCTGATGAATCAGAGTTCAAATGCCTTGACATAATTACGAGGACCTGTATTGCCTGGCTCTTGCAAACTCTCCAGCCTGCCAGAAAGTGGCCCAGCACTTTAGCTGATTTACTTCTTAAAAGATGCTCCCTGGGATGCTTTTCTTCTTACTGTTACTTTGGCTAGATGTCTCTTCGGTTCTCCATCGCGTGTAGTAATCTCCTTGCTGAATGTGTCATCACATAGCGTAACTGCTTCACTCATCTAAACTCCCCACTATTTCCTGAAGTCTTTTTATTCACTGTTTATTGGTACATTTTAGGTGTACGTTATGATCACATTCATCTTTGGGAATCTGGACCTGTACAGGATATATCTTGGTTCTTGGTTTTTGTTTGTTTGTTTGTTTTTTAACATTCTGCTTCCCTCCCTTTTCCCCCTCCCCATTTACAAGAACTTTACGCTTTTACCTTCTTTTCTCATATTTTTTCTTCGCCTTTTTTCCTTTCCCCCTTCCCTACTTCCCTTTCCCCTTTGAACCGTTTCTCACTATTTCACATCTATTTTAGGTGTCATGGAGGCAGAAATTGCCGCCATTTTCACTCTCACGCAAGGCCCAGCATAAATCTGGTCATCTGGTCCATAGTTGATACTCTTGAGTGAGTGACCTGTATCTTAAAGTTTTTCTTCTTCAAAACATAGTTATTTCTTAAGCTCTGGTAATTCTACTAGAGGGTTTCTTACATTTGCACCTGTCTTTAATTTTCACTGGTTCAGAAGTCTGTCTCACACTTGGACTAACTTTAAGAATTTCCTCATTGCTCTGTCTCCTTAAAGTCTGTACCTTCTTTTTACAAATTTAGTTCTATTTTGTTTATTTATTTTGTTATTTTTGAGACAGTGGCTCACTTTTTAGTTCAGGCTGGCCTTGAACTCACTACGTAGCTCAGGCTGGTTGTGAACTGCAGGAGATCCTCCTACCTCAGCCTCCCAAGTGCTGAGATTCCAGGTATGTGCCACTCTGCCCACTCTAGTCTGTACCTTCTATATGTCACACTTGTGTAATATGGAGCTTCACCAAGCCCTCTAAACATGTTTTCATCTCTTCAAAAAGCTTTTTTTTTTTTTCTTTCTTTTGGTACTGGGAACTCGAGCCCTTGCGCTCTCAAGGCCGGCGGCGGAAGCACTGAGCTAAATCCCTGGCCCCTTCAAAAGCTTTTAAAGGACTATAACTAAAAGTGTTGAAGATATTATTACCCCAGTACTTCCTAAGTCTTTCTTAGATACACCGTACAGACTTGCAAATGTATTTCAGCAGACAAGTAAGAGGTGTGATCAAAATTACAGTGATTGTTTACAAAATTTATTGTAATAAAAGGCACATTGCCACTACCCTCTACCTCGAATATTCTCTTTGAACACACTGATTGTTTTTGCAACTTTCTGGAGCAGTTGGGGACACCTTATTGTGTGTCTTTATGAGATGTACTCAAAAACAGGGCGAATGCTGCTGCAGAAAATCGGGCTTGTAAAAACAGTATGGTCTGCCGGGCGTGGTGGCGCATGCCTGTAATCCCAGCACTCAGGAGGTTGAGGCAGGAGAATCGCTGTGAGTTCGAGACCAGCCTGGGCTACATAGTGAGTTCCAGGTCTGTCTCAACTACATAGTGAGACCCTGTCCTCAAAAAAACAACACCACACACACAAAAACAATATGGTGTGCCTCTATCCACCACGGTCACTGGACCCGGCGGTGCGGGACTTCCGGCTTTTCCCCCAAATCAAATTGACTGTGAAAGCATTTTGAATAGTTTCAGGACATCAAAACAGCCAGGACAGTGCGACTAAAAGACATGCAACAAGACTTCAGAGCTGCTTCAGAAAGTGGCAAGAATGATGGGAGAAATATATTCAAAGACAGGGTGTATTTTGAGGAGAATTAATGGTAATGTGTCTTTGACTAATATATTTTTAAATATTTCCTTGTACAAGCTATGTACTTTTAAAATCTTTCAGTCACTGTTTATAACAGTAAAATGAGAATCACTAACAGAAAATAATATTCTTTTATTTATATAATTGAATAGTCCTGCTATGCCGTGAAGGTTTTCTTTCCTTTAAAAAGTTTAGTTTGGTGCACAGGATGTTTCTTCTGTTTGACAAGATTATACAGTACTAGGATTAACGTGCCACCTACTGGATAGAGTTAGTATAGTTTATGTGTTTCTAAATGCTGAATATTGTGTCTTACGCTTCCTATTTCTGTTCCCCAGTTCATAAAAATTCGTTTTATAGTTTAAGCGTGCTAAAAGTGGCCATGTAGTCTGAATTTATATCTGATTAATTGATATGGAAAGAAAAGGTCTTCATATGTAAACTTTAGGTATGTAAATCAAATATCCTTGGTTTAGAAAAATAGTCATCCTGTAAAAGGACTTACACATATTAAATGTTTAGAATTAGACCGTATTTCTTAGAGGCCACTACTTCATGGATTCCTTAGTCAATAGAAGTTTTAGGTGCCCTTATGATATTATAAGTTTAGAAGACTACATATTAAACTGAAGAAAAACTGATTGAACTTACAGGATTATTTGTAAATATTTATATATGAAGCATTTGTAAAGCATATTAGAGTAGTTTTGAAAGATTGCTTTCATCTTTTTTTTTTTTTTACAATCCCCCATACCATGAGTGTCCAACCTTGTGGCTTGCTGGGACTATTGTCTTGAGTCTCTTAAAAAAATATTTCATGTAGTTAATCTATATGTAACAAAACTTCCTTTAAAAATGTATTTTATTTTATGTAAAAATATTATTACAGGGCCTCATTACCTGCTGTGTAGGGCCACATGTGTCTCCTAGGCCTCAGGTTAGACACACCTGGGTCTATCGCATGCTTGAGTATTATATGGAAAATAGCACATAGATGCTTAAAAACATTAAACATTTTAAAATTAGTCTTTGTATCTTTAATAGTAGTCTTTCAGTTTTGTTGCTTTGTTTTATAGGTGCTGGAAAGACAACACTACTGAACTACATTTTAACTGAGCAACACAGTAAAAGAATAGCAGTTATTTTAAATGAATTTGGTGAAGGTAAGTAGAAGTCAATAAGTGTCATGTTGCAAGAACTTACAGGACAGTTTATTCCACTTGTGAATTGATATTCTCTATTTTAAAATGAGGATAGAAAGTATTATAATGTGAACACATTGATATGGATAGTTCTGGAAGAATTAATTTCTGTCAGGCTTTAGTTTGTATGAATTTGGGATACTGAAATAATTTCTATAAAATTTTATTTTGTTTACCTTTGTAATTCATACTAACAGAATTAACTTAGATTTTTACATAAGTGATTCTCGTGGTCAAAATCTTGAAAGTGCTTTTAGCAACTAAAAAGTGTTTTTGTACTGACTACACATTGTGTATTACAATTCATAAAAAACTTTTTGATGGGTGGGGTTCTGCCCCTCAGTGGTTCTGCCGCCTGCTTTGCGAGGTCCTGAGTTCGATTCCCAGTACCAAAAAAACAAACAAAAGCAAACCACTTTTTGAAAATGCTTTAGATGTAAGTTCACGTTGAATGTTATCTGCAAAGCAGTTAAAACGAAAGGTTTTAAAAATAAGTTAAAGGGATAGTCTCTACCCTCAAGCACCTCAAATTATCTATAAAAATATGTCTACTTTTTCAGTGTTTTGGCTTTAATATTAAACTATGGTTTAAACAGTCTGTACAGCAGTATTAGATATAATACTTTGACTACTTTTACAGAAATTTTTCTTCACAAGTATGAAGTTTAATAAAATCTCACTTTCAGCCAGAAATAGTTTGTTAGAATGTTTTTTAAAATATATTATTTTTTTCAGTTGTAAATAGGTAAAAGAACTAGCTTTTATGAGCAGAATGGAACACATGTGAGTAAAACTTGATTTCTAGATCTAGTAAAGAGAAAAATTCTTTTAGACAAAATAAAAATTTTAAGATGTTTTTCTTTTTTCTTATTCATTTTTTGTTTCTGTTTTTGTTTTCACAGTTGGTAGAGGTCAAACCCAGGCCTCACATATGCTGGGCAAGCGCTCTACCACTGAGCTATACCTCCAACCCCTTAGAAATCTTAGGATTTCTAAAAATAGTTTTGTTCCTAGCCTCTTCTTAACTTTCTCTTGCACACTGGTTATAGTTACTGTATTTTCTTTGTCTTTTTCTTCATTGTTTGGGATAATTTTCACAATTTTGTCCTTTGTAGCATTCTCAGTACTTTCCTTCATGTCTTATATAGCCTGAATTCTGAAGCAATCCCTTTGACAGCTCTTTATATCACCTAACTGAAATATGAATGGAAAATATATAAATGGAAAATTACCTTTCCCACACACACATTTGCATTTGACCATTTGTTTTCCTGAACATTTAGAACTGTCCTCTGGTTTTGGTATAATGCTTTGCTTCTTTTTGGTTCCTGGGATTGATTGCAGGGCCTTATGGATCTTACCCTGAGGGGTTAGCCCCGGCCCTAGTATATTTCTTTATTACAGGCAAACTAAAACTTTTAGAATCATTCTTGTAACACATATTTTATATGTGCTTCTTCCCAAGTAAGCATTAATAGAAAACTTTTGTATATTTGATTAAAAGTTTCATTTTTAAATGAGAACATGATAACTTGGCCAAAACCTTTTCTCAATGAACTAAGATGTTTACTCATCCTGGGAATAGTGAGCAATCTTCCCAATAAACAATTTATTTTTAAATGAGAACATGATAACTTGGCCAAAACCTTTTCTCAATGAACTAAGATGTTTACTCATCCTGGGAATAGTGAGCAATCTTCCCAATAAAAACAATTTAGAGGAAGATTGAAAAGAAAAAAATAGATAAGATAATCTGATAAGAGTTCAGAGGGCATACAAAATCCAATATATAAAATATATTCATCTACCTAGAAGATTTACTGTAGGCAGGGAAAAATGTTCTCAAGGTAGTTACTTTATTTTTTTATTTTAATTTTAATTTTTTTATTTTTTGGTACCGGGTATTGAACTCGGGACCTTGTACTTACGAGGCAGGTGGTGGAACGAACCACTGAACTAAATTCCCCACCCACGTTTGTTACTTTATTAAGAAATGGGAATTAGCAAGTAAGAGACCTAAAAAGGAAGTCATTTTGAATTTGCCTTTTTAGAGGTTTAAGTCTTACAGAAAAGCAAATATAATCTAGAGTATTGTAATTTCAGTCTTAAAACTGAATGGGTAGAATGGAAGAATTAAAATTATAAAATGGAGTTACTGCTTTGAAGTCTCCCTGTTTGTTTTTGGTTGGCTTGTGAATAGTCTATAAAGAGTGCCTCCTGTTAATTTTTCTAGGAAGTGCACTAGAAAAATCCTTAGCTGTAAGTCAAGGTGGAGAGCTCTCTGAAGCATGGCTGGAACTTGGAAATGGTTGCCTCTGCTGTTCAGTGAAGTAGGAATGTGTTTACTCTGTGCTTGTTTTAGTTTACTAGAAATGTTTATTCCAGCTTTGATTTTCCTGTGCAAGTTAACTGAATTTAGACAGTTTGCTTCATTGTATTTACAAATAGGAAATACATTTTCAAGAGTTACTTACTTAAAGTGTTTCTTTTTTTTTTTTTTTTCATATTTACTCTATTGCTTTTGTCATTTTACTGAGCTTAAAGATTTTTTTCCATCTCAGGGTTTATTTAAATAATATGTAGAGCACAAGCTGGGGGTAGTAGCACACACATGTAATTCCAGCACTGTAGAGGCTAAGGCAGGAGGATCACTACAAGTTTTGAGGCCAGCCTGTGCAACAATGTGAGTTCAAAACCAGCCTGAACTACATAGTGAGACCTTGTCTCAAAAAATAAAAATAAAAAAAACAAACACACACACACACACACACACAGAAAGAGAAGGTGCATGAAAATCTCCTTTCATGTATAAAAAGTCATTATTCTAAATTTAATACATCAGTCTTACTTCCAAATATTAAACCTCTTTTAAAACAAATGACTTTCCAAACAAGATGAAACAGTTAAGTTTTCCAGACTTATTAAACTGGCATAAATCCAAGAAGAGTACCTGATACAGAATAGCAACTAAAATATTTGTTGGATAAATTATGAAAATTAGTACGTGCAGTACTGATTTTGTGTATTCTAGTGAGTTAAATTGTTTTCTACATCATGGACTACCTTACATATTTGACTTTGAATCAAATGTATTAGGAGGGATAAAGTCATAACAAATTTTCTGAACCAAGATGTAATACAATATTTTTTCATTTTTTGTTATAAGAATATCATAATTTAAAATAAAATGTATACTAATTCAAGATAGAACTAAATGGTATTTAATGACACTGACCCTTTAGCTTTTAAACGTCTATAAGTAATAAATTTTACTATTTTAGATGTTCATTTTTATCTCTCAGAAAGCTGTAAATTAACAAACACTGACTCGATAAGTCAAAGTATTAACTCATTACATACATAACTTCTTTTAACTTTTCTGTGTATATGTCTCTTTCCTTTTCCTCATTGGTTAACATTGGATAGACAGTTTCTTAGGTGCTTAAGAAAGAGTTAAATTTTCACATGCATAAAGATATTTTTATGTTTTGTTGAATATGTTTTAAATGATCATTTAAAAGTATTTGAGTAATCAACAGTGGTATATTTTGGTCTTCTCTAGGGATAGTGGCCTTAGGGCTATTGAGAATTTGATGCAGAAGAAGGGGAAATTTGATTACATTCTGTTAGAGACCACTGGATTAGCTGATCCTGGTAAGAAGTGACATTGTGAATAACCAGAAGGTAGTTCTTTGACTTTTTTAAACAGATGTATCAGAGATATTTAAAGTGAGTAATTTTTTTTTAATCCATAATTAGCATTATTAGCCGGGGATTTATCTAAGTGATTGTGCTGCCTGCTTTGCAAGCAAGCGCAAGGTCGGGAGTTCAATCCCTGGTACTAAAAAAATA
Source organism: Fukomys damarensis (assembly GCF_012274545.1). NCBI lineage: Eukaryota > Metazoa > Chordata > Mammalia > Rodentia > Bathyergidae > Fukomys > Fukomys damarensis. Next base: position 18,307,485 of record NW_022900943.1, on the reverse strand, counting down.
AAATAAAAATTAAAAAATTAACATTATTGATCATCGACTATTAGACAGATACATTTCAGCAGTTCTGAAGAACAAAGACGGTCCAAAATAGCATGCTTTGCCATTTACAGTTAAGTGAAAAAACAGACCTCAGTGTGCAATGCATTTATAATGATTTGTTAGTTCTCAGACCCAAAATGACCCCATGGTGCACCATTATCTTTTAAGATTATATATTGTGCACCTGTGGTGCCTGGCCACCTGGATATCAGCAGCAACAATGTTGACCTTAAGAGTTAAGACAAAGAGAAGGCAAACCATGGATTGCTTTGCTGTGCATATTTAAATTTCTTAATTTAAATTTCTTAATTCTATCCAGACAATTTAGATTAAGCATGCTATCGTCAAAGAGTGCATTTGTATTTGGGGACACAGTCAGTGGTTATTAACCAACAAGTCAGCACTGTTACATGGTAGAGTACCCTAAATGAATCACAATGAAGTCATTTGCTGAAAACAGAGTTGGAAATAAATTTAGCTCCACAGAACTAGTGTTGGCTTTGTTGGTTTCCCAAGCTGAGATAGAATTGTGAACTTAACTACAGGGCATACAAAGTGGGATTTATGCTAAGTGTCCTATATGTCTAAGTAATACCACACTTAGCAATACTATTTTCAAGTGTGACAATAAGAGATGTGTCCTTTTAGCAACAGATTTATAACTATACTTTTCACAAGCTCTACTAATTTACCTTCAAGCTAGTAATCTTTCCAAATTGAAATGACCTCCAAGTTACCTAAATTCTTTGGTATCTATGTGCTGCTACCATGAGATCACAGCAGGATCAGTGGGATTAAGGACACAAGACACTGAGCAAACTAAACTTATTCCAGACACAGGAGGCTGGGTGTGCATGAAACCAGATACCTGAATTTGTTGCTCTGATGTGTTTAAAATTTGGGGGAAGAGAGTCAATAAGACCAATTATCTGGCTGGAGGTCAGTTAAGTACCCACTATTTGTTGTTAAATTATGACCAATCGTTTGGGCGTACACCAGCAAAGAGTACAGTTATAATGAAAGGTTCTCCTACAGCCTCAATGATCTTGACTCTCACTAGACAGTCTATGAGATAGCAATGATAAAGGGCAATGAGACATGGAAACCGAAGCCCACGCCTCACACTGTTAGAGCCTGCTCTTGGGAAGGTTTAGCTGAAGGTTTCTAGAAAAACATGCACATTGTTAGGAAACCCTGCCAGAAAGATTTTATTCCTTTCTCCACAGCAGCCTCCTGGAGCTGGACAGCTGAGGGCATGCGCTTTACTTAGGAGGAAGGGCCAGGTTTCATTCTGTGGCCATGACGGCCCAACAAAGTCAGTGTGATTGTCCCCTATACAGGCGAGGACCTTGAGTCTCAGAACGTTTAGGCATTAGTCATTCAGAAAGCTACTTAGTGCAAAGCAAACCTAGGAATCTAAGATTCCACAACCTTTAGTCTTTCTGGGGAATTTACTTGTAAAGGAAAATGGATACGTTTAGAAAGAAAGCACTCAGTTCTCACAGAGGACATGCTCTGTCATGTCTTCTACCTCACGCTTGAGCTGAGCTGAGAGCAACACAACAATGAGGACATCAGAATGTGCAGATCAGACGGTGCTTCCCTACCTTGACTACCGGGTAGATGTCTGAGGATGGGTAGGTGATGGAGAAGATGGCAGATCTTGCCTGACTGGATGGGTCAACAGAAGGTGTGTGAGCTCGAAGAAAACCTTTGAACTGGTCAGAATTGAGGTCACAGTGAAAATTTTCTGAGATCTGTAAATAAGCAGAAAAGGGAAAAA
>NW_022900943.1:18291891-18305573 GCF_012274545.1 Fukomys damarensis | reverse complement strand
AGATGAGACAGTGTGGCACAGATGGTAAAGAGTCTGCTCATGTCGTACGTGAGCTAGAGCGTGACATGATCAGTGCTCCTTCACTTCCTAATTCAGGGTGACTTGAGAGGCACTCGGGGTCTTGCCCACCGACAGCATTTTAATGAGAAGTCACTGCCCAGAGACTACATATACTAGCTTCCCTTTCCACTGAGACTGACCATGTGACTAAATTCTGCCCAGTGAATTGTAGCAGAAATGGTATGTCCCAGTCCCAGGCCTCTCCTGCCCACCCCTTGCCTTATTCCAGGCAGCAATGGCGATGAGAAGAAAGAGGGATGTGGGGAGAGTACATAAAAATACAGAGAATATTTATGTAAAAAAACCAGTACTACAGGAAAACCACATTGCCATTAACCGCTCTCCAAATACTCCCACTTACTCTGAACACACCCCACTGTTATTGCCACTTTTTGAAGCGGTTTCCAATTTACGTTTATGGAAATTTGCGACACATAAAAACACTGTGGCGTGTCCTTAGCCGCTTCATTCACTGGATCTGGCCCTGTGTGACATCTGGTTCTTTCCCAAAGTCAAGATGACCACGAAATGTAGATATTTTTAATCAATTCAGGACAGTAAGGCAGCTGTGTCAGTGCAACTAAGGAAACTCACAAAAGACGTCTTCCAGAAGTATTTCAGGAAGTGGCAAGAATCATGGGATAAGTGTGCAGAAACCAAGAAGGAATATTTGTAGGGGGATTAATGGCAGTGTGTCTTTTATGGTAATATATTTTTAGAGAGCTAAGCATTCACTATAGTTTTTGATCATATCACATCCTAAAGGAAGAGGAGGCACTGCCATCCCAGGTTCCCGAGTGACCACGTGGAACGAAGGTATTACTGGCCTTCTACTCACCACCCACACACTCTGGACTGCTAAGAAACAAAACAGCGTTTGCTCAGCATGTGCAAGATGCTGAACTCAGTTTCCAGCACTGCAAAAAACAACAAAAGACAGAAACTTCTTGTCCTTTAAGTCAGTGGTTTTTCACAATGTGTCCCCTGGCCGGTTTCCACATCATCAATGAAATTAAATGTTTTGGGCTCCACTCAAGACTCACCTAGTCAGAAACATCAGGGCAGGGTACATTATCCGTGTTTACCCAGGTCTCCCACATGATTCTGATACACATTTAACTCTGAGAACCACTGGATTTGGGAGTCTACTTGTTTTAGCAGTTAACCTGCCTCTACTCCATGACTATTAATATTTATTCTGAGATACATGTTTCCTTCAATATAGAACAGTTATGGGTAAAGACTGGCTTTGCTACTGTTGTCTTCCTCTGAGAATCACAGAATGATTAAATATTAAAACACTCATAGAGAAGTCTTCGGCCTCTGGATTTTTTTTTTTTTTTTAATGAAGAATGCTTTATAGTTGGTGAGGTCTTCACACTGTGATCAATTTAGATCTCTGATGCCTGCATTTACTATGAGCCTATTTTGCCTCAGTGCAAAAAACTTTGAAATTGAGGGGACATCATATACACATCCCAGCTGGTTAAAAATTGATTTAAATTATTTACGTATAACCCCATGTGTCATCTATTTTGTTTTCTTTCTCTATCCCTACCAGGTCATCACCCCCAGACCTTTTCCTTAAAATTTTCTCAAGCAGCATAAATTACTAATACTTCCAAATTATTTCCTCATGAATCACAAAAGCAATAGAACTAAATCTAGCAAAGGTCATTTCCTTTCAAATCGTATATATTATTTTCTGTATAGAACTAAGATTTAAAAGCATGAACTGAAAGAGTCATGAACACTATGCATGCTCGAATGGGTTGTTTTTTGCTTTCTTACTTTTTTCCTTTAACATCTTAGAGGGCGATGTTGGCAAACAGGCTCAATTTCAATCTCAAATCTGTAAAAAGAAGAAAGAGGATAGAAAAAGTCAGTATGCTTTTACACTAGACAATTTTGAATTTTCTGAAACTTCTTGGATGTATAGTTAAAAATATAGTTTCCAAAAATATTTGGATAACTCCATGTATATCAGAGTCACATTTGGATATTAATGAAGAAATATGCAAGATCCACAGAAAATAGCTAGTCCTGTAAGGACACAGTGGATGCAAGGCCCCAAATGCTTGGTGGTGGTACAACAAGAAAAAGTGGACTGAGTGAACCTTTGGTCTGATCCAAAGTAGTATTTCTTATCTCCTCCATAACTGCCATATTTTAAGGAAGTCTCTCTCTGTCTCTCTCTTAGGGAATGGGCTTGCTTACATTTCAATTCTAGGACAGAAAACACTATTATTCAACTTTTTTAAATGGCCATTTCAGGTAATAGAAAAGAAATGCTCAATTACATTTCCTTAGACTCACAGTGGGACAATCAGAAGATTGGGTCATGACACAGATGAATGTTTGGCCCTTCCTAAACTCTGCTGCTGGGGAACTGATGAGTTTACGTAAGAGGAAGGGATTGAGCACAGAACATAAACACTGAGGAGTCAAGACCTCATGAGAGCTGGAAAGAGGAGCCCCTCAGCTTGACCCTGACTGCTGATTCTTTTTAAAATGGTGAGTTTAAAGAAATACATTCCCAAAGCATAATCCTGCCACATGTAAGCACCCATGAAACACAGATAAGCATCCTCCAAGTTTCTCAGTTTAGTAACTGTGACCTTGGACACAGTCCACAGAGAGCACCGATAAAGAGGCCTGGACCACCACTACCTCACAAGCCATATGAATTAGGCCAAATTTTATCTTAAGGCCAATGTAAAAGGATGATCTTTCCATTGCATAGTTTTGTCTCAACAGAGGACGTTTAAGAAGACTACTTGGATAGAATGTAAGCACAGACAAAAGGGTTAATTGTCAGATGACATCTTTAGCAATGAGGTAGTCTAGGGGAATGGCAGACCCACAGGCACTGAGTCAGACAGACAGGGGCTCCTGCCTACCAATTCTGAGATCCTAATCAGGTCCCTCACCTTTTTCCCAGTCCCATTTTTTAAAATCTGGAAAATGAGGGCATGAATTTGACTTTCTCATTTTTCCACAGTTGTAAGAATTGTGGAAGACATTGTTTGTGAATGTAATTTGAAAATAATATTGAGAAACAGCATTAGTCACCATAGGCAAAGGGCAAGATGAATGAATAAACAAAATGGAATGTTGGCATATTATTCACTTAGGAAGTCTAGTCTGATATGTGACAGCGTACAATGTTAAATAAGCCACTCATGAAAGGACAAACCCTGTACAATTCCACTTATAGGACATACCTAGTATAGTCAAATTCAGAGACAGAAAGTAGAATGGTGTTGCCAGGGGGCTGAAGGAAGACGGGAATTAGTTTTAATCTGGGAAGGTGAAAATTTTCTGGAGATGGATGGTGGCAATGGTTGCACAGTAATGTAAATGTACTTATGTCCCTGAACTGCATATTAAAGATGGTTGTGACAGTAGTTTTATAACACCCCCACACACATTTAAGAATTTCTATGCTAATTCTCTTTTGTTAGATAATAGCATATTAATTGGGGGCTTTATTGCACATAGGGTCACCTGTGAATGCTTGGCATAGTCATCCTGTATTGTGTGCACAGTGATACTTAACAGGTGTGAACACTGTGTGTGCCACTTAGCTAAGTAATGAATCGAAGCTCTCAGGGCCCAGAAAAAGAGAATGAACATCTACTAAATACATATAATTATGATGTGATAAATACTGCACACATGTCAACACTTTACTCTTCACAACAACAGCACAATGCAGACATCAGCACCATTTATACACGAAGAAACTATGGTTCAGAGAAACCAAGTAATTTGACAAAGGCCACACAGAGTTAGGAAGTGACACAGGCAGGCTATGGAACTAGCTCTTTCTGATCACAGAACCTAGGATTTCTTTCAGTGTTTTCCCAAGTATAGACCAAAGAGACAAGTGTTTGAGGCAAAGAATGGATTTGTAATTATGCAGGCTTTTGGTCCCACTTGAAACCTGTTGAACCAGAGTCTTCTTGGGGAGATGGTGATGGAAGGCCTCCTAAAATCTGCATTGAAAATCAACTCTCTGGGCAAATTCAATACAAGCTTGGTCTCACCACCAAGACGATTCCTCTAAGCAGAGGTTATTTTGCTCAAGATGACATTAAATTTTAAAACAGAATAATTGCCACCACAAAATACAAAATAGAAAATTACTTTGTTTTCCCTCTCTTTTTTCTGAGTACTACATTTATAGAATCGGCACCAGCTTAATTCTTTCAATATTACTGAGGCTTTATCTGTTTCTCAAAAGCAAACAGACAGTTGGAGATCCCAATAATTTTTCAGAAATTCCTTAGCCAATAACTCTTACAGTGTTATAAGTAGAAGTTTGTATATTAATGTCAATAGGAAAATGCATGTTAAATATTATAACTAAATTTTTACTATTCACAGTTTTGCATTCAAGTTTTATCTGTAGAAATTTCTTTCTCTTCTTTTCCCTTTTGAGATAGGGTTTGGGGCTTGAACAGCACTATGTAGCCCGCACTGGCCTTGAAGGCAATCCTCTTGCCTCACCCTTCCAAGTGCTGGGATTCCAGGTGGGCGTGATAATACCTGGCTATTCCTTTTAAAAAGTTTATTAAATGTAGTTATACCCTGTATAGCTATCTGGTCCATCTCTTTGGTCTGTCTTTCCTCTCACAGATATATACATAACATAGATATACTACTTGCATCACTTGAGCAGGCCAAGGGCACTGGAAAAACACTTAATTCTGCTTAATACTGGCTTTAGTAGTTGGGTAAACAACACTGGAAACCACTCTTAATAATTTTCATTAAGAGAAATCCAAGTGACTCCATCTTTTTCTCTTTTAATAACTCGTGCCTCTCAGCGGGCTATGTTTTCCCACCTGTGAGAACAGCTGCCATTTATTTATTGGAAAGGTCTAGAAGGCTTGGTGACAAACATCACGGGAAGAATTCCTCCCACTCCAAGTGGCACAGGCACTGCATCTAAAAGTGGTTATGCATCCTGTGCCGGAGAACTGAGGGCAGCAGACAATAGCGTAAGCTTCCTGAACACTGTGCAGAACAGCCACTTCCAGTCATTCCTTCTGCTCACAGCTGGCTGGCAAGGACCAGTTCATTTTTGTGTGTCCACTGCTTGGTAGAGAGCCGGTGCATAAGCTGGTCATGTCTGTGTGCATGACAAAAAGCCCTTGTAGCCACCAGTAGAAGTGGCGAGGGTGAGAGGGGTACAGTACAAAGTCAGTTCACATAGCTGCAGGAGTCATGTAGGCTCGCCTTCTGAGGAGCGGCCATACAGACTGTTCAGCCATCTGGTCTACCAAGTAAGAACTCTGATCCTATAGTAAAGACTCCAAAGCTCAGAGAACTTCCCAGGGTTGAAAACTTCCTGGCAGCATATGAAAAAATGCTATGCTTATGTATGTTGTCAATATAGAGCATTTACAAGTTCTTTTTCCAGGTGGTGCTGCGGATCAAATCTAGGGCTTCTAGCAGTTAGCTACATCTTCAGCCCAGAATTTACATATTCAGGATTTTCTAAAGGATATGTGATCTGAAGAAATGGCAATTAAGGGCCAGGGATTTAGCTCCGTGGTTTTACAGCCTGCCTTACAAGCCCGAGGTCCTGAGTTCAATCCCCATACCAAAAACAAAGTAAATAACACCATACAATTCAAACAAAATATGTTTACAGGTTGCTTTCAATTTGTTGGACCATTATTTCCCACATTTATTTTAAAGTAGTTATCTCTAAACTTTATTGTTACACTTTTATTTTCTAAGGGTCATTTCTCCTCTCTATGCATGTATTAATTTTGTACTTACACACTGAAATACTGTATATATATATATATATATATACAGTATTTCAGTGTGTAAGTACAAAATTAATACATGCATAGAGAGGAGAAATGACCCTTAGAAAATAAAAGTGTAACAATAAAGTTTAGAGATAACTACTTTAAAATAAATGTGGGAAATAATGGTCCAACAAATTGAAAGCAACCTGTAAACATATTTTGTTTGAATTGTATGGTGTTTTTTAAAAAATGAAAAAAAAATTTAACAAAATAGTAACTTACACACACAAAAAAATCTGCATTTATAGTTTTTGCCTGAAAAAAAGGTAAGACAACTGACAAAAAATGAGCCTACTTGCATGGAAACGGTTGGCTATAGCTAGCAATAAGTGTGCCCGAACCACTGAGCTAAATCCCCGGCCCTGCTTTATTTTTAATAGCAGAATAATACTCTGCTTTTACAAGAGCATTTGTCATTCCACTCCCATCCCTCAATGTCAGCATCTATAGCAAAGTTTCTTCTTTCAGAAAGCTGAGCATTTAAGCCAAAGAGACTCAGAGAGGAAGGAAGGAAATGCTAACATGGATGTGGCTTATTGACATCCACCAGATGGCATCGCAAAATATTATACCTATTGTTGGCTTTTTTTTTCTTTGCCTGCTCTAAATACACACGCAAAGGTGTTTTTCTTGACAAGGGTCTTCACTAGTAAATATGAAAGTTTCAAACTTGAGATGGTAGTCAGAATAGTTCACTTTAGGCCGTAAACCAACAACCTTATAACACAGAGTCTCTTTTCCGGTTCAACGATTCCTTAAACCAATGATAGAGATTTCAGAACTGAATTTAAAGGTTGTAAACAAACGTATCCAGCTAGAACTTGATAAGGTCCTAAGTACATGGCTTAGATACAACAAGGTAACAGCTATTCCTGCCTTTCTTACCACACAGAGACTAAAGACTTAAAGAGAGTTATCAGGTCCCTACTGTAAACTGACATTTAAATCTGAACTATCATGATTATCTTGCTTATACTCCTGTATGCCAAGAGAAACAGTGCAAGTCCTTGCAAAACTTCAGTTTGCACTTAGGCAAGAGACTATTTAAAACCTGTAACATGGTCTAGCACTTACAAAGATTTAAAGAATAGATTCGGGGCCAGGGATTTAGCTTAGTGGTTCTGCTGCCTGCCTTGCAAGCACAAGATCCTGAATTCGATCCCCGATGCCAAAAATAAATAAATACATAAATAAAATAAAGAACAGACTCTTATTTGTCTTTTCCTGAATGTTGGAAAATTCCCACCAAATATCCCCAGAGCAAACATATCCCTTTTACAAATATAAGTCAAGTCACCTTTCTGGTCAACCTGTATCCAGTATGGGGGAATAATCAAAGTGGTGAACTCATTCCTGCTCACCCTGTCCTCTCCTCAGCCCCCATTCCTTGGGGTCTGAGGGGCCATTCTGCTGGGTGGAATTGCTAAGTTTGTTTCATAGGAAGCCCAGTTCGGAAGCCTACTTTGACCTGGACTGCCTTGGGGCAAGCTGGAAGTTTTAGGATCACCAGAGCAAACTCATCTAAAGGAGGAAGATCCTTCTGCTTGAAAAACAACCTCAAGGCAAAGACATCTGTAGATTTCTAAGACTACCTTTGGCCTCAGTTCTAACTCCTGGAATTTTTTTCTTGAAAAAAATTTTCATCTGGGCAATTTTAAACAAAAAAGTAGAGATACTAATACAATGAAACACTGCTTACCCTCCCCTAGCTTTAGCAATTTTAACTAGGTCTACGTATGTGGTATTTGGATGGTATATTTCCTAAGTCCCTTCTTTATACATTTCTTGAGGCTCCACAGCTATCTGAAAGAGGAGTTAATTCCCAAAGAATCAGAAAGGGAAAATGGGAAGCTTTGAAGCAATTGTTTTCATCATCCTAGGAAATATACAAGTATATCAATGAAGAGAGCGAGGGAGAGAGAAAGAGGGAGAGGGAGAAGGAGAGAGATTATTGAGGATATTCTTTTATCTACTGACCCAACAGACCTTGGGGCCAACTCCACCTATCTGGGGTTCCATTATGTGAGCCCTGGAGTACCCTCTATCTTCCCTTTTGCCTAAATGGTTTTTAGTTGGATTGTGTTGCTTGTATCAAAAACTCCTTGGCAAACTCTTTCACGATGCAGAGTTATAGGGGCATCTTTCTTAGGGACCAACACAAACGATGCCTTTTCAGAATCAGGGTGAATCAGAGAGAGAACTCACTTGGTAAGACGCTTGGTTTTACTTTGGCCTCTTGAGAACTCAGTCATGATTTGGATATAATAGCTCACCTCTCACAACTTCTCTCACTGGGGACTAAAGCAATGATAATATAAAGTAATCTCTTTATGGTGTCATAAAAAATCAGCCTCTGTTGTCCTTTCAGAGCAGAAAGAGAAATTTACGTCTCTTCTATAGGACTTTTTAAAGGGGAAAGTACAAGTTGTGAGTGTAAATGCACTTTCTGTGAGAACAACTTCAAAATATTAAAGGGCTGGCGGAAAGACTACCAAACATTGTAAACACACTAATTTACAAGCAACTGGCACACTAATTACAAAGCACTCCTGTCTAGTCAATAAAAGGAGGCCCACTGGGGTCTCTACTAAATTCTAACTTTCAGTCCCACTGAGTTTCTTTCTGCATTGTTCCAAAGATCATAAAACAAAGTTCTTTCAAAAACAATTTGCTTCATTCTTTTAATCACTTCAGACTGTACATCCTCCCATTAAATCCACCAGGGCAACTCTGAGGAGCAAATGTTTTAGTGGTCCTGCTCTCATCCTTTAATTCTCTTCTCTCTCATGGTGTTCATGCTACCTGCCTTTCTTACATGTTAGCATCTCCATCATGGAAATTGAAATGGGAAGAAAAGGGAGACATAAAGGTCAAATTTAATATTAAAGACAACTCTGGAGAAGAGTTTTAATGTTGTGGATGTAACAGAAAAATGGGATATGTGATTTCTAAAATGTCACCTTAGGATTTCACTTATGTATGCCAATATACTAGGCAGTCATAAGGAGGTGAAGAAGCAAACATGACATTTACAGGTAATGGGTTAGGGTCCCTGTTTTATAATTCAGTTTGCTTGCTGAATCTTGAACAAGCTGTCTACCCTCTCTGATACTTTCTAATCTGAAGAACAGAGACATTATTTCTATTGAATATATTTACTTACTTTTAAAAATTGATGATTATGTATATTTATGGGAGATAAGTGCTATTTTGGGTTTTTTTTTTTTTTTTTTTGATACTGGAGATCAAACTCAGGACCTTGTGCTTGTGAGGCAGGTGGCAGCACCACTGAGCTAAATCCCTGGCCCTAAAAATGTTTTTAAAAAGAAGAATAAGAACTTTCTAATTACTAGGATTGTAAAAAGTTGACAATTGTTGTAATAAAAAGTGAAAGTTATGTCACTCTCTGCTGTGTGCTTACATCATGCTTGGCCTGGTGCTGAGCACAGCACAGCAACTCAACGAACCAGGGTTAACACCTCATTCGACAAACGCAAACCTTGACAAATATCTATACCTCGGATTTGAACACTGTCTGACTCCAAAGAACATGATCCTAGTCACTTGGCTATTTACACAAGTTGAAAAATGTATTTAAATCTAAGGATACTCTTTAAAAGCATATGGAAGGCAATGCTATGCACAGTTACATTAGCAAGGTAGGATAGCAGGAATTGTTTCTTCTTTTTTACAGTGCTAGAGATTGAATCCAGGGCCTCACACAGGCTGGGGAAATGCTCTAGTGCTAGCCCCCAGTCCTAGTCCCTTCCCCTTTGCCAGAATGTTTGTTGCCATAATTTTTTGACAGAAGTTGTATGCATGCACAGTCACATAGACATTTTAATCTACCACAACAGAACCTTAAAAGTCTCTTGAATTTGCTTGACTTTGCTTTCACTACTCTTTTGTTTTTAAGTCTCCTCAAGTTTAAAAATAAAACTGAACACATACTTGGAGCCCCTGTGCCCACTTTCTAACCATTTGGATCCAATTAAACACAGCTCACATTGTTGGACACTTGATTAAAAGCACCTTGTTCTTTGCTCCGGTTTGTGATTTACAAGTTATTGGTCCCAGAACTGCCAGCTCCCTGGCCAAGACAAAGGCCACAAGCTGTATATGTGCACAAGGTCCTACACTGGGCTATTCTCAGAGGTGCCGTCCAGAGCAGGGTCTTAGTAACATGTCTGTGGGACTTAGTGAGGTGCTTCATGAAGACCCAGAGGGCCCTCTGGCTTCTGCTGTTCAAGTCGATTCCAGTTGTGAAATACAAATGCCTTTAACTAGAAAATGGGGCAGTTTTACATCTTTTCCTTTTTTCATAATTTTGCTTTGTTACACTGTGGAGCTTACTCAGGTGGTTGAGAGACTCTGTTTGCCCATGAACACAGCCTTAGCCTGTGGCAGATGATGACACTAAATTAAAGACCATCAGATAATTGTTGATGTTACCTTCTTGCACATTCTCTATTGTAATAATTCTCAAAATGTGGTCCTTAGACGAGCAGCATCAACATCTTCCAGCCTGGTAAAAATGAAAATCAGGCCTTACCCTCCAGACCTACTGAATCCTAAACTCTGAGGACAGGGTCCAGTCCCTTCAGTTGATTCTGATGGGCACTCAAGTTTGAGAGAGAACCTTCGGTCTACCACCAGCAGACAAATGCCATCTCTGCCTGCCAACCTCCTTGCCCTGTGCCTACCCTCCCCCACGGACTCAGGACTTAGCCATATAATAACGTTTCTCAACCAAACTAACCCTGCCTAGCCAGTTAACCTGATGATCAAGATTTCACAAACATCCAGGTAATAATACCCACAGTTCCTCCTGAGTCAGACTGAACTAAAATATGCCACTTTGTATGAGTGGTTCATGTACTCCAAAATAATCACTTTCTCCAGCTCTTTGTTCCCAGTCCTAAACTGCCTCCATCCTTTCTCAAAATTTATTTTAGTCTGCAGGAGGAGAAAAATGTTCTTAGGCCAAAGAAATTGCCCCCTTTCTAAGTCATTAAAGCCAGCAAAAGGCTCTGAATGAAGGGGAAATTGAGAGACTAAGAAGGGAAGTATTTTAAAGAAGGAGAACAAGATTAAGAGAGTGGTTGAATGGGTGGGGCTTTAGCTCAGCGGTTCTGGTGCCTGCCAGGGCCTGAGTTTGATCCTTGGTATTGGAAAAAAAAAAGAAAGAAAGAAAGAAAAAGAGAAAGTGGTAGAATGAAGAGAATCTCTAAGTTGAAAACAGCAGATGGAAAGATGAGGAATAAACCCTGATGTATGATGTTGATTTATTCTTTCAACAAATATTTATTGAGCACCCACTCACTGGAGATTCTGGACATATTACAATAAGAAAGTAGACAAAATCCCCTTCCTTAATAGTTTTTGTGGTTACATTTGCTTTTTTTTGTTTGTTTGCTTTTGAGACAGGGTCTCACTATTCAGTTCAAGCTGGCCTTGAACTGGCGATGCAGCTCAGGCTGGCCTCAAACTCATAACAATACTCTTGCCTCAGCTATTAGTGATCCATGTGGAGCTTATAAGCCATGTGCACACATCCCTGTGCTTCCGCTGCTACTATTTTATTTGAAGCATTGCCCTTCCCACTGATCCTCTCAACTCTTGGTGTTTCATGAAAGCACCCTTCAGATACAAGAGCAACCTTGGGTGCCTTTACAATAAAGAAAGTGATTGTTGAAATGAGGGAAAAACTGTTCAAATAGGAAAGGTAGCCAGATCCTGCCCCAGCTAAGCTTAGCCATTTACAGAACAAAAAAATTATCCTGAGTCTTTTATTTTATCTTATCTTCACAGCTTCTAGGAAGCATGCACAGGGTACAGAGCCAAATCTTTCCTCTTAACAACTCTCCCATGGGAAAAATAAGATCCTCATTTTACAGAAAAGGAAACTAAAGCAGAGATTAATTGGGTGAATGGATCAAGTTCTCAAGCAGAGCTTGGTCTGACCTAAAGAATGGAGTCTTGCTGTCCTAGGGTTTTTTCTTTTTCTCTTTTTCTTTTTGGCCTGGACTGGCATATTTATGGTCACTTAGCTTGAATACTCTCCTCCTTTGCTGGAAGTGGACCCAATCTTCTGCCAACATTTCCAGGAAGTCACTATGTCCTTTATCATTCCTGCAAATATTTCCTGCTGTGTTCAGATAGGCCCACTTTTGTGTTCTATTCTCTGCATGCCACAAATATTCTAATGCTATATCCCAAATAAAATTGTTATCGAACTATAAAAATAAGTTCCTTTGTTCATCCCTTACTAAAATGTTTGTCACAAAATGTGATAAATGTAGATGTAAAAATCATTTTAATCACTCCTTCATAAGTAAGAATACAGTCTACACACTAAACAATTATTGAAGATGACAGTTATAAGGTTATTTGTTTTGGGGAAGTTGAGAAGCCTGAGTTATGAACCAATCTGTTATTCAAAGTCAACAGTCCTGGCTAAACACTCAATTCTGAATTGTAGCGGGTAGAGCTAAATATCTTATGCAAACTTTTCCCCATGTGCAATATTAGAATAATTGTATACTGATTTTATAAAATATAGCAAAATTTAAACCAATGGGTATAATTTACTCTTACTATTGAGAAATAAGAGTCTAAAAGACATGAATGGTAGAGTTATATGAACTTTTTAAAGGAAACATTTAGCAAATGTGAAGATTATATAGAAAGAAATTTCTTTCTTTCTGTATTGATTTATTCATGACTATTCACTTGAAAGGCAAAACAGTCTCAGAATCCTAAGAATGACCTAAAGACATTCTGTTGAGACTCCTAGAAAATTATGCAAGATACCTATAATTGGGAACATATGTGACAATTTTTCCTTTTTCTTTATACATTGAGCCAGTATTCTTTTTCTTCTTTATATAATTTAAACATAGAACCTTACCACATTTAAGCTACATTGTATTAAGGTTAACTTTAGACTTTGAACACTAGCTTTGCAGATCCCAAAAATGTCTCTCCTAGCAGGGATCCTAAAACTTTAAAGTCCAGAAGAATCAGCTGGGGAGCTGTTCAATATGGAGTCAGACCTCCCTTGGCCCAAACACAGCCAGAATCTGCATTTTTAACAACCCCAAGGCTTCTGATCCACTCCATTGAGGCATGCTAGACCGCCTTGTGAACTCAAGCCAAGAGAAAACCTGTGGGATGAACCTGTCTGGCAGTATTAAACAAACCTCAAAATCGTGCGTAAGAATGCAAGCTGGCTGAGGGTCACATGGTGGCTGAGCAGGGGAAATGGTGGCTTCTGGAAGGAGTGGTGCTTCCAGTGGCTGCAGCAGCTCACAGGACACATTTATGACCTTCTACAGTGAGGTAAAACAAATAGAGAAAAAAGATTCAGTTCCAACGTCCAAGAATTAGGCTGAAAGACTGATCCATCCCGGGTCCCATCACTTCAATTTCAATCCATTTGAAATTCTTCAGCTAGCTCAAGAAAAAGCCAAATGAGAAAGAGAGTGGAAAGAAAATCTTTCGAGACAAGTCCAGATGGGCAGGTGGACTGCTGGCGAAACTTCCACGCAAATACAAAGAGGTAGACAGATAATTAAAACTGGACCTCCCGACATCACCAAAAATGAAAATGGAGCAGCGTGAGTGACCTTTTGGGTCCCGGCCACAGAAACTTTCCCTATCTTCTTCCCAGTTTGCAGGATTTTTTTCACCTCCCACCTTCACCCCCAGGTAGCATAGTATTTGCTTCTAAGTTCTCATTTTCAATACAATTTAGTCTCCAGAGTAATTCTTTTGTACATTGATGACGGGTTT
>NW_022900943.1:18219605-18290965 GCF_012274545.1 Fukomys damarensis | reverse complement strand
TTTCGAGACAAGTCCAGATGGGCAGGTGGACTGCTGGTGAAACTTCCACGCAAATACAAAGAGGTAGACAGATAATTAAAACTGGACCTCCCGACATCACCAAAAATGAAAATGGAGCAGCGTGAGTGACCTTTTGGGTCCCGGCCACAGAAACTTTCCCTATCTTCTTCCCAGTTTGCAGGATTTTTTTCACCTCCCACCTTCACCCCCAGGTAGCATAGTATTTGCTTCTAAGTTCTCATTTTCAATACAATTTAGTCTCCAGAGTAATTCTTTTGTACATTGAAATGACGGGTTTGGTTACTCATTTTCTGGCCTCAACTCTCTGCAAAATCCATGAGAGTTTATAAAGATGGTCTTTTTCAGAAATCTTAAATGCATAACAAATTATGGAATGGGACTGTATCTCCCAGATACCCACCACGAGTTTGCAATTCTGCTTGGGCCTGGCTATTTAAGAATGTGACTTACTGTCAATATCATGGTTTTTTATTAAACAGCTCTCCTTTGCAATTTCTAAACATGAAACCCAAAAGAAAAAACATGCCTAAAAATAGCATTGCCTTTTACCTTCAGTGCAGGAATAACACTTCGATTTAATATTCTACAGTTCTACAATACTTTGGTTAAAAAGCTTCTCACATTTGAACACATCTCAAAATCTTGGGTATACCCTTTTCCTCAATGCACAAGCATGTGGTTATGGACCTTGAGGGTGTTCAAATGGTTCGCACCAGGTTACTGTGTATTAAACATGCCAATGTGAAGTTAGTCCATGGAAATCAACAGAAATGAGATATTAGAACAGAAAAACCTAGAACTGGTTTCTGAAAGGAAGCCATGAGGTATGGTGGAGAGGCCAGGTGGTGAAGACAAAGCCAGCATTTGTGCACTTCTTCCTGTGATGTCCCTTTTGGTAGAGGGCAATGTTTCCCATGAGAAGGCAGCTGAACATGTCTCCAACTTTGGCAATCTCATATGAGCATAACTGCTAGGGTCTAATCAAAGCCAACCTTCCCATTTCAGAGTCTCACCCCCCATGAATATGCGAGAAAAGTCAACAAACACTCTGAGAGGATAGAGATGGCCAAATGCTAACAAATCTTGTAAATGGTTAGAGTAGCATGAGACCTGAGTTCTCTTCATACTCAGGAAACTGGGTTATATTCTTTTTTTTCCTAAAGTTTCTTTAGGCACAATTGGCAGAATTTTCTGTACATGATTTAAAGGAGAAGGAAATCCAGACCAGCTATAACTGGCTCTACCTATAATATTTACCACCTTAAAGCAATGGGTAGTCCTTAAGAATTAGTTATGTTAGAGAACAATGTATGAACTAAACAAATTACAGGGTCAGTTTTCTATATCAGGTCAATCTATTTACACCTCATCTTGTATAGGGACACCAAGGAAATAAAGCTCAGACCCTGTGGAGCCTTGGGAGCTGTAGGAGAGCCTGAAAAGAAAAACCAACCAACGAAACAAAACACCAGTGGTAATGGGGATCCAGTCCTCTCCCAGGAGGGATGGAGAATAAAAAGCCTAAAAATCAGGTTTTCAATGTTAACTCTCAGAAAAAAAGAAAAAAAAAAGCTATTTGGAATCAAACTCTTTCCCAAGAACCTTAATCCTAGAACCAACTTTGCTCACTTCCTGTTTTTCTTAGATTAAGAAGGAATTGAAAGGCATGTTGGTACCCAATGAAATTTAAATAATACCTATTTAAATTTACACAGGGAAGTATTGATTTTTTTAAATAAGCAAAACAAGACACTATCTTCAATATATTCATGTTAACTTATAAAGTCATTATTTCCCAAGGAATGATAACTGTGATTCAAATTCTGCTTCATTTAATTGTGTGACCTTGAGTAAATATATTGGTCCCACTAAGCATATGGCAGGGTGGGCAGAGGCCTAGAGACACACAGAGGGGAAGCAGTAACTGGAGGGTGAGAAGCATGAGCAGAACCAGGACAGCAAAAGATGTATTCAATAGGGCTAGTAGAAGAGGAAGGAGAAACAGGTAGAGATCCTGAGTCCCAAACCTTTCAGCCATTAAGAAGACCTAGTTTTGTGCTAAGTAGTTTCCTCTTTCCCTCACTTCCTGGTATACTCTTAGAATAATGTGTGTTAAACTGAAAGTATTTATGATCCTTATAACCTGGAACAGCTTAATACTATGCCTATTATTAGTACAATTAAGAATACAGCGCTAGTTGCACTTAAACAGTGCTGACTATCTCAGTGGGACTGTTGTAATTAGCTCCTTGAATCCTGACAACAGTACTATGGGGTAGGTATTATTATCTCCTCTAAAGTCAAGAAAAGTTAAGAAACTTGTGCAGTACACGGCTTGACAGGTAGGCAGAGAAAAGAAAAGGGACTGAAGGCAGAACTATTGGAAACTTTATCATCAAGAAATCTCACAGAAAGGTGCCATAGAGCTAGGCTTCTGGTATTTTCCTTTCCTAAGAGCTTATCAATGGAAAGCTCAGCACAAGAAGGCTTTCCCAAGAAAGGATATTACACTTTATCCTGACTGCTGAAAGGAACAAGTTTTGGCCTGCTGCTGAGACTTTGAACCCAGCTCCAACATCAGTAATCCTTTTGTGAGGAAGCAGTGCTGGACTATCTTCCAAACAAGAAATTTAAGAGCAATTACTGAAGACTGATTTTTAAAAATCATCTGTGATGCTCTTTTTGTGTACATCTTTGGTCTCTGTGTTTCCCCAAAGAACATACCTCAAGCATAGTAAAATAAATGCTCTGAAGCCCCAAATCCATTTATGGACAAATATTTCCCCTTGGAGTGGTCAGAGAAGACTAAAAAAAAAAAAAAAAAAAAAAAAAAAAAAAGCCTTCCCTCCCTCCCTTGGTCTCCCTGCCTCAACTTCCCATCTCTCCCCTTCCCCTGACCACCAGTCTTCTGCTTTCTTTACCCCCTCTCACCTTGGATCCAACGATCTCAGGCTCCCACCAGCCCCTCTGCAGAAAAGCTGCTCTGGACATAGCCACTGACAACTTAGGACAGAGCACACAGTGACCTCTTCCACTCTTGTTCTAACTTGATCTTTTTGTTGCATCAGACATCAGATGCTGCTGACCTCTTGGGCAATCTTCCCCAGGAGTGTACACAAGCCTTTAACTCTCCTGTTTGATTGTGTTTGGCTTCTTGAATTGACTTTCCTTTTCTTTAGACCCTTTCAATATTGGGTTTTTCCCCACAAATGCTAGTACCTGGGTAAATTTGAGAATGAGGGTAGAAAATTCCAGGTAAGTAAACCTTGTTCCTAAAACATGCGGAAGTGTTCAAGAAAAACTCTGGGAATATGAGCAAGGAAAATCTGAGGTATTGGGTGTTCCACTTTGATGAGTCTACCGGGAATATTTTACATTGCTATATTATTATAAATGATCTTTTTTATCAGAGGAAATCAATTTATTCAGTTGTTTCATTCCTTCAAGGGACAGTGTCAAAGTTGTTGAGCCCAAAACCAGCCCTTTTGGTCACTGAGCTCTCATGCAAAAAAATTTCCCTAAAGAATGCAGAAAGGAATTTCTATAAAGCAATTAATTTATCCTCTTTTGCCCAAATGAAAGCAGTAACACTTGGGCCTTGGCCCTTTCCTGTCCGTTTAATAGTAAATAACCCAGTCTTCTTTTGCCTTCATGTCTTCAACCCCACAAGGTCCTAATAATTTGGTAAATGCTTGTGCTAAGACATAAGGACAACTTAAAAGATTCTTAGCGTATGGAATATAGACAAGGACTTAAGGTTGCTATAATGCACAGCTCCTCCTGTTTTCTAAAACAAGGCATAGGGCCCTTGGGCCAACTGCAGCTTTACAGCTTTGTAGTTATAGACTGTTATGAATTGTCTAGATGCCATAATTAAAGGTAATAGTATAGTATATCCTTTGGAGGGCCAAATACGGCCTGGTACATGTAATGCTCTCTAACCAAGTAGGAACAGAGAAGAAGGGCTAGATATCACATATTACTCTTTTTTTGGGTACCGGGGATCAAACTCGGATTTTTGCACTTGCAAGGCAGGCCACCGAACCGCTGAGCTAAATCCCCGGCCCATATATTACATTTTTGAAAGGAAATTTATTGAGGCTGTCAGAATAGTGCTGACAGCATATAAAACATCACGACTTTTCTCATTTCCTCTGTGGAAATATAGTCTATGGTCAGAGGCAGGATAAGACTTCAATAGTGACTTGTCTTTACTGCTTCACAGAGTTTAGTTTGGAGCAGGAGAACTCAATGTGGCAAATTGGGGGTGATGTGAATGCCTTGGTATGAGCAGTTCTGTCCCCAAAAGCCATGCCACAGGGCTATCTCTGGACTGAAAGTTTTGCCAATCCTTGGTATTGATTAGTGAGCCAGGGCAACTTCCCAGCAGCCTAACCTTCCTCAGGCAATGGGGGGGGGATTTACTGTACCAGCATCCGGTACAAGGACCACAGGTGCAAAGAGAAAAGGAGAAGATGCTCTGCATGTGAGTCAGGGATCACCTCATGACTCATCGGTGGTGGAAGTGAGCCTGGTCCCGAAGTGGTCACCCATTCAGTGTGCCCTCCTTTCACGCCACCCAGAATGGAGTAACATTGTCAGGCCACAAATGGCCATTCCTAAGATTATGGTTCTCCTGGGAAGTTCCTACTTTCCAGGTAGTTCTTCTTCAGCCAGAGCCTCTGCCTTTAGCGAAAGCAGTATCTCAGTAAAAATGCAACTGAGTCTATGAATGATAACCCACTAAGCATGAACTTAGTAGCTCAAAGCCAACTGACGTTGAATGATGACTTATTGGGGTGGGGTGGTATTGAAGGTGGTTGGGGGAAAATACAAAAGATAAGAACAGACAGACCCCTTGGAGATCACATGAGATTGAGAATTCGGAACATACTAACAGAGGGGGAATAGGAGTAAGAAGGTGGAGACATCAGCTAACGACAATGCCACTTACATCACAGTGTTCTTCAGGCCCTGATAGTTGAATCAGATAAAGGGGGAAAAAAGGGAAAAAAGCACGAGACATAAGTGAATGGTATTTTTTTTTAAATGAAGAAAAGCTAAAAACCAAATGATGATAGAAAGTTTAAGGTTGAGGGCTAAAAGGTGATGTTAGTTTTTATCTAAAAGGCACAGGCAGAGAGCACAGTGGAGGGAGATCAGAGCCTTTTGTGGCTCTGGGGACAAAAGCGTAGACAGTGAATGTGACACTAGAGAGCAACGCAGTGACAACATCCAATCATCTCAAGGGAGTTGCTCTACCTCGAACTACCAGAATCTCTGTACTGTACTTAATACAAGATCTTTTTCTTGAACATATCGAAATTTCAACTAAAAGTTTGCACAACTTGTTGGCTCAATTTTTTAAAATATGAAGACCACAAAAGAACTTCTTATTACAATGTACACTGAGGTAATGAAACAGACTCAGAAATATTTTTTTTTTATAACCAGTGAAACAGTCAGTAAAACTTAGATGAAATATTTACTTCTGCAGAGATTATCGCCCTTTATAAACAGGGATTTATCTGCCATAAATACAGTTAAAATATTTTAAAAATAAGAAATGCATACCGTAAAAGATTTGCTGTCAAAAATACCCTTTCAGTTAAAAGGTAAGCAAATTCAGGTAAGTTCTATTAGCTCATTATTTTGTCTTATTGGATTAATTTATGGAATGTGGAAGCAGTGAAGATACATAAAAATAGCTATTCATTACCTATTTCTCTAGCCAATTAAAGATAATTACAATACAAAAGGCAAATTCAAAGTAATGGTATGGCCAGGCGACATGGAGCACACCTATAATCTCAGCACTTAGGAGGCTGAGGCAGGAAGATCACCACAAGTTCAAGGCCAATTTAAACTACATAGTGAGTTCAAAGCTAGCCTGAACTACACAGTGAGACCCTGTCTCAAAAAAACAAAACAAAACAAACAAAAAACAACTCAAAATCAAAACCAGAACACCCCAAAGTAATCTCTTTTTTCTGTGGCACTTCCCTTTATCTCATTTTCTTGAACTTGTGGAAGGTCTCATTCAAGTACTTTGTAAACCCACAAATAGCAAGACTACTTAGAAAATGGAATCATTTTATAGGTATAATTTAAAGTTTTCAAATATGTATTTGTTCTTCCTTCTGCCACAAGAAAACAATCCCTTAAATACCCTGTGTTCCATTTCTGTACCCCTCTTGCCTTCATCAGATAAAAAGTAGGTCAAGAGGAAGATTTTTTTGATTCCCTTTTTAGTTGCTTTTGTTTATCTATTGAATAGATTATCCAAGTCCCATTTGACTGAATGTTTATCTGAGTCCCATTTGACTTGGTTTATTGAACAGTCAGTTATAGCCTTTACATCTTGTTGATGCCCACCAATTCTTGCTTTGTATCCCTACTCTGCCAATGACCTGCAATTGTGGGATGATGAGAGAGCAGCTTGGGAAGGTGCCTGGTAGATATTCCCAGCTATTAGTTTCTTCCTTATTGTCCCAATAAGATAGCAAATGAAGCCCATGATATGGAGAAAGATAGAGATCGGACTCACTGGGGTGCTACTGAGATAATCCTGCAATTTTGTTTGTCAAGATGATGAATGATTTTATTACTAGAGATATATTCTGAAGTCCATAAGAGCCACCTCCCAAAAAATCAAATACTGTGTAAGGCTAATAACCAGGTTGTTAGTTGAAGAGAGTCCATAGCATTGTAAACTGTTCATGGAGTATGAGGCCTTACAGGCCTGGGACCTGACATCAGGAATTGGCAAAGCAACCTCAGGAGGTGGATTATACACTCATGGGCAAAACAAGTGACAAGTGGTCAGAAAGCCCAGGTGTCCGTCTGTCCGTCTGTCTGTCTTTCCTTCTCTCTCTCTCTCTCTCTCTGTCGCTCTCTCTCTCTCTCTGTCTACCTCCCTCCCCCTCTCTCTCTACCAGGGATTGCACTTGAGAGACAGAACCACTGAGCTAAATGCCCGGCCCAGGTGCCTTCTTCCTTCCAGAGGTTTGTCCTGCCCCTGGAGATCCTTGCATCAACTCCCCTGGAGGGAGACACCTGCCCTCAACTTGGTAAGGAAGCAGCCTGCCTTCTTGAACATGCACCGGCCCCTCTGTTATGATCAACTGCAGATGGAGTAGGAAGAAAGCACCAATGGGTTCTTCACTAGTTATGACAGGAAGCATTTCCAACAGTTTTGTGGTTCAAACTTCTATGTCATGGAGCAAACTTTAGACTTTAGAAGTCTGATGCAGTTTGAGGTAGAAATGGAGACGCAGGGAAAACTGGCACATTCATCAGCATATTGATTATTTTAATAAATATTTATGAAACATTTATTATGTGCTTGATGCCGGTCTCTCTAAAAATTCAAAAGTGAGCAAACCTACACTATTTTTTAAAAAAATTCTACACTATTAAAGCTTTCAGTGAACCAGGGCATGTAGGGGGAATGTTAAATAAGCAATCACATGAATGAAGAGTCACAAATTCTGGTAAGTATGAAGAAGAAAGAGTGGAGAGTGTCCTATGTATAAAAACGGAAGTCTGATTTATAAAAGTTTGATGTGAGATCAGTGTAGTAGAATGTGATCAGTTTTTCAAAACATTCAATTGAACAGAGGGAAAGTAGGGTTGAAGGGAGGGGAGGGGAATGGGAAACAAAATAACTAAGCTATATTATGTATAAGTACAAATTCCCCATGACGAATGTGATCATTATGTATAGCAAACATGTACTAATAAAAAATAAATTTAAAATCTCAATAGAGCAGAACAGAATATAGAAACTGCCTGTGCATTGGGAATAGTATATGTTGAATGTGGTTTTTGAAATGTGTGTGACGAGGGTGGGGAGGAAAAGAGAAGCAGAGACAGAAAAAGACAGAGTTAATGTGAAATAGGAAGAAAAGGCTAAAGGAGTAGGGGAAGAGGGAAGGGCAGGGAAAGGAAAAAAGGGAAAAGACAAAAATTTGAGAAAAGGAAAAAATGGAAACAAAGTCTATAAATAGGGAAGGGTGGAGGGGTGAAGGAAGGGCAGGGGCATGGGGTAAAAAGAAGAACCAAGATACATCATGTAAAGGTACAAGATCCCGATGATGAAGGTAACTATACGGTGTACCTAAAAAGCACCAATAAACAATGGAAGAAAAAAAAAGACACAGAAATAGAACACTCGGTGGTAAAGTGTTTCCTTCTATTGACAGCAGTGAAAATCTTTGAAAGCTAAAATTTAAAACCAAATTAACAAGATTTGTAGTATTAGGTACCACGGGTTGTCCTCAAGAACGGGGATGAGAAAATTGTGGAAAGAAGGGAGACTGTGGGCCAAGGCCCTCTCAGTGACATCTTCCCGAGGGCAGGTAAGAAATACACACAACAGTGCGAGCCATTTACATTCGGGCATTGAGATATGCACAGCGACCCTCCCTCAACTCACACTCCATCTCATGTGGAGCTCTTCAGAGGGAGCAGTAGGAAGAAGGGAAAACATGGCTCTGGAGTAGAGGACGTGCCCAGTGGCACAAACTGGGTGTACCCGGGATCCGGACCTTGAACAGAACCTGTGTTAATCGGTAAATACTGGACTCTCAAGAGACTGACCTGCCCTTTCTTCTTTATATTTGAAATTCAAATTGGTAGCCGAGGAGAGCCTAGAATCCAGGGCTGATCACTGAGAACATGTCCTTCACCACATCATGATGCCTTCCCAGATTCAAAACAACAAAAAAACAATAGCGACCCACACCCAGTGGACTTGCAGTGTGACCCCAGCAGCACCCAGGGTCAGGAACATGCACAGACTGTAAGGAATCACATGTGAGTGGAAACGTATTTGTTACACAGCAACAAGCCCTGGGAAGGGCTCTTCCCAGTATCCAAAACATTCATTCTCCCGCCTTAAAACAAGCTTCCTGCACTATACTGTGCATGGAGGTGGTTACATCCCTGAAGGCTGGGCAGTGTTGCTAGGGGATTGTTTCTGCTTTTCACAATGTGGTGCTGATGGTGGGGGAGGTCAGAAGCTTCAGTTTGAAAATGCATCTTTGTTCATAGCTAACCTAGGGGCAACTCCAGTCAATTTTGGCTTCTCTTATAGATAGAACAAAAAAAAGCAGATTTTCCAAGCTCCTGTGAGAAGAGACCACTGCAGGATTTCCAGATGCTCTAGACTGCTTTAGGGTGGATGGAGTTCATCTTTCTCAAAAGTTAATCTTCTGACCCGTCTGAGCTGAAACGAAACTATATATCCATGCATATTAAAAATACAATCTCCAGAGTCCATGGAAGGCCAGGATGAAAACTTACATTATCAAGACAGTGGGCTTGTTGATAGCAATGGTTGGCAATAACAAGACACAGTGGCTAAAAGCTTGGGTTTGTTCTCAGCTCAGTGATTTTACCACCACGTTGGCATTCTCCTCACCAAATACACTGTGTGAGCGCCCAAGTATGCTTTCCACATCTGCATCTCTCAGAGAATAAGAACACCTTCGTCTTTTTAGGCTGTTGTGAGAATTATATATGTAATGCATATGAAGCAAATAATAAAATCTTAGTAAATATAAGAATTTTCATTTTTTATTCATTAATTTTTTTGGTAAAATTTAAATCTATATAATAATCACATTCATCAAAGAGAGTCTGTACCTGCACATGATATACCTTGATTCCTCTTTTTCCTCACGTTCCTCTTCTCGCCCTTCAACCTCTCCTCCTCCCATTTAGAAAAGCTTTATTTCCATTTTCCCTTCTTTTATCAATTTTTTCCCTTCCCCCTTCCCCTTTTTAAAGTTTTCCTTTCCTTTTGAACAGTTTCTTCCTATTTCGTGTTATCTATTACACATTTTGGTCCTTATTTACCCTTTCACTTTCTCACATTAGAGAGACAATATGATATTTCTACATATGTGTCTGGTTTATTTCACTTAAAGAGTATAGTCTCAAGTTGCATGCATTTAGCTACAAATGCCTCAAGTTTATCTTCCTTTATGGCTGAGTAGTACTCCCTTGTATAAAAAAACTATATCTTTTTTATCCATTCATTGGTTGATGGGCATTTTGGTTGTTTCCCAGAATTAGCTATTACAAACTGTGCTGCTACCAACATGGGTACACATATATCATTGTTTTAAGAAATTAATTTTAAAGTAGTTATTAATGATCACATTGTCTGTCCTTGTGACATGAAAAAATATTTAATTATTTTTCAGTTTCCCTTAGTTTACGTTTGGCTTCTCTCAATTAAAATGTGATCTTTCCACAGTTGACCTTTCTATCACTTCTTAGTAGAATAGAATTCTTTTAAAAGTCATAGTTAAATTTGTATCATTTTTGGCAGACTTAAGTCCCAAACTTGTGGTCAAGGACAATCTGGGCACACATATTTTTGGGTATATCTCCTAGGGAAGAGTTTATGTTAGCTCTGAAACAAACTTTGAAAATAATCTAATACAACTCTATCTTGAGAAAACTATCATCCAAAAAGTCCTGCAGGCTATGTGTTGCAAGGTAAGATGGCTCTGAACAAGAAGTAACAAAAGAAAATGTGAATCATCAAAATCTGCTAGGGCCAGGGATTTAGTTCAGTGGTGCTGCCGACTGCCTTGCAGGTGCAAGGTCCTGAGTTTGATCCTGGCAAAAAAAAAAAAAAAAAAAAACTGTTTGAAAAAGTAATGGTAGAAAACTTTCCAAATAGGGGAAAATAACTTGAGATGCAGATAAGTGAGGAATATAGGACTCCAACTAGCCATGATTTTCCTTTCCTTTAATGTAGAATAAAGCATCTGCTGATTTCTTCATCTCAGGTCAGAATTCAGAAATCTATATCCCGTTACTTTTATTTTTCCAAGAGATAAGATGAAAGAGAAATAATACTCATTAAATATTTGTATGCTAAATAATTTTCACAGTCTCATTTAATCCTCATACAAATCCTATGAAATATTCTTTTTAATTAACAGATAAGAAAACTGTGGCATTCTGTAATATTAAGCTGTTTGATTTGTCCATTTATTGAATATCTGTTTCCATCATTAAAATGTAAGATCTATAAGAGCAGGGTCTTTCTATATGTCTTAAGTCTAGCAGTGCCTGGCACGTAAGTGCTCAAAGACTATTGGCACACAAATGGATGAATTAATTTATTAAGAAATGTATGGTTCTGCTCCTGCCTTGCAAGCACAAGGTTCTGAGTTCGATCCCTGGTATCCCCCCAAATATATATAATACAGAATTAGACACAAGACTTAAATGTAGCATACAGCTGGGGTTTAAGCTCAGTGGTTCTGCCACCTGCCTCACAGAGGCAAGGTCCTGAGTTCAATCCCTAGCTCCAAAAAGAAAATTAAATGTAGTATATGACTCTGGCAATAAAATGGAAATTGTGCAAAAAAATTAGTAGTTTTCCTAGGTGATTTCATATTATATATAACTTTACTCTCTTTGAATATATCTATATCTATATCTATATATGTATAGTTAATTACCTAGAAAATTAGTTTAAAGATTCTTGGTTATAGTGGAAAATCATAATTCATATGAAGATTATTCAGAACAGAATTCATTCTGAAAGCAATGGCCACCAGGAAATTTAAGGAATTAATAGTATTTTTCCAAATCAAATATACCTTTAGGTTCACTGATTTAATCATTCTAATGGCAATAGGTCAATCTTTTGAGATTGACTTGTTCAGGAATGGACCTATGAAAGACTGATGTACTACTTTGTACTTATTTTAACACAAGCTGCCTTTCACTAACTATCCCCAAGAACTGAGATAAACTTCGGGGAGGCTGTAATTTTCAAAATATCTTTATACTTTATTTTAAAGACAGATGCTACTTACAGCAGCCCAAGAAACAACTGTGCAGCAATACAAATTGATAGATACTTCTGACCTTTATGAGCCTATTTCTAGATTTTATTCTGAGAAAACATTAAAGATGGAAGCAAGCATGAATGCATATTTATAAATTTATTCACTAACATGCTCTTTCTAATGGTGAATGATTGTAAATCCACATAGCTCAATAAGAAATTATGCTCTAGCTTCACAATGGGATGTTATGGATTCATTATGCATATAATGTAAGAATATTTAATGATAGAAAAAGTTGTTCATAATATATATATATTTTTGAGGCAAATGAAACTATTTATTGTGAAAATTACAGGGAAATATTTTAAATGTAGGTATGAATATGAAATTTTAAATATCATTCAAAAGTACAACTGCTTTCTCTTCAATACAGATTAAATGCAAAACTGTACTGTGATTTGGTACAGACTGTAATGACACTGTTTTACAAACAAAAAAAGAAAACATTCAAGTATCTCTAATCTTTTAACTTCATGAAAGCCAAAACTTAAGGTGTGGCATCCGAAATGTAGAAAACTTTTCCATAAACTCTGTGGCTGTATTTTATAGTCTATTACAAGTAAGGGGGTGTGACAGCTGATATATGCAACTAATTGTAAGACCCAAATTTCATGTGTATTTAAGTAAATTAGGAAACTTTACACAGTAGTTTATAGAAAATTAAAAACTAAAGGACATTCTGTGGTCAGCATAGAACTCAAAATGTTATCAAATATATAAACATATCAAGATTTTACCACATAGCATAAGTTTTTATATTAGAGAAAGCATTCTTTCATGTCCATCAATGTACTGTAAAACAAACTGGCAATTAGGATAGAAATAAAACAGGTGTTAATCTTTACCATTTTATTTTATACAAAACAGTATCAATGTAGAATATGGCAATTATCTTCTGCCAAGCAAGCAAGGTGTGAACATTGGAGGCCAATGTATACAATTTAGAGGGCAAGGCTAAACAATAGCAGCAATCATGCTACTTAACATTGGAATTTTTTAATTAAAAAGGTTAAAAATTAGATAGCAATGTCTTGCTCTCATCATTGAAAACTAATGAAAAATAAAAAATGTCAATAAGTTAAAAAAAAAAAGTAAAAACCAAGAGGCTGCTACAACACTGTCATACAGTCAAACCATCATACTCCAGTATTTGCATACTTCATAGCAGCATTATTTTTACTGAACTGGATGCAACTACATGTATATATACATCAAAGCAAAATACCATGGCAGTTGTCAATCAAAGACTGAAAAGGAAAAAACCCAAAAAACAAAAACACTCAAGATGAAAACTATCTGCAGTGAACAAAATTTCATTATAGTGTATTTACCATTTATTGGCTCAGACAGAGGGAGGATGCAAGACCCCTGATCTCAGTTAGTTGATGGCTGAACCCCATGATGCTGACTGACCTCGGGCTGCAAGGCCCAGACTGAGTTCCCCAACCTTCTGAATGGTTCAACTCCGCAACGTTCTATCACAGGTTTTCCACGCCCTTTCTTTAAAGATGTTCAAAGTTGGGAACTCAGAAAAATACCCTTGATGACCACCTCTGCCTCTGCAGAGTGGGTCCAAAGACTGGCACAGTCAGGAGGTCTGAGAGTGCGGGGGCGGGGGGGTTATAGGGGTTCAGGGACGTCCGCGGGGCTACCTTCCTGGTGCTTGAGCGATGGTGGCTGGGTCGGGAGCAGGTGTGGTTCTCCTTCCCGCGGTGGATCCGGGGCCAGGCTACTTCCTGGTGCTTCAGGATGGCGGCTGGGTTGGGAGCTGGCGTGATTCTCCCATAATATATTTCAGACTAGTGAAGCAGGCTATGAAACAGCATGAAGGCATGCATCCAATTTTGTGGACAGCTTGCACACTTGCATGCATCGTTATATCTAAAAAAACACAGCAAGCTGACAAAGTGATTAACTTTAGGTCATAAAAATAAGAAATAATATTTATTTTGTAAAATTTTTGCTTATCTATATTTCTGCTTTTTCTATAATCAACATATATAGCTTTTGTAATTAGAAGTCATTTTTCATTCTAGAAAAGAATGAGAAAAATGCCGGCAGATTTCCAGTCTATAATTATAGTTGCTATTCTTCAGGATCAATTGCTTCTTCTCCTTAATCATTCTATTCTTTCAACATTTCATGTTTTTCCCATCTCTCTTAAACCACGTGCATTACTTAAGTGGTTCCATCAAGTCCTATGTGTACTCTTCCACGGCTGCCAGGATTTTCAAAAAGAGTCACTTTTTGGGAAAGGCAATAATATGCATCTCTCATCTCTATCATTCCTCAGAAAATGAGAGATTGTCCACAGTTCAATTTTTTTTCCCTTTTCTTCAAGCCCTTTTGGCCATCTGTATCTTTAGGAGTGAAAGAAAATGACATTTTTCAAGCAAAACTTTCCTGAAGCCACAAACTGCCATGGTACTTAAAGGAACAGGAGCTGAAAGACTTTAGGCTTCTAGCAGCCATATTGCAACACACAGGGCCTGTGGGTGGCCATGTTGCTTATGATGGTGATTAGTGAGCTAGTCATACTGGGGATACTTGCACTGTGCCTGCACGGAGCATCCCCAGGTTACTTCGGTGATATCCTTCTCACCAACCCCTGCCATGCCTAAGCTAACCGATTCTGCTACCTGCAACTGATGATGGCCGAACTGCCAATATTTCTTCTGTATCAACATCCTCTTTGAATCCATCTTTCACCACCTGAATTGTTCCACCTTGCTTCCTGTTGGCGGCACTAAGCCTTCACAGAGACAAGCACCACTAAAAAGGCATTCTGAAGCAATCACTTGGTTTTGTGCACACATTTTAATTTCATGCACTCCAGGGGGGAATCCCAATCGGCCTTAAACAAAAATCGAGCCTTTCAGCCTTTACTGTTTTACATGATTTATCATTTACATAACCTATTAGCTCCTTTTTAAAAAAAGAAAAAGATATGTTCATTTCACACAAGGTATTCAAAGAGCATTTAACCTCTGAATCAGAATCCTACAAATATTTTACCAACTGTATTTTTGTGAAAACAAACTGAATTCGTAAAATAAGCGGGGGGGAAGAAAATGAGAGATTGTGGAGAATTTAAGGTCCAGATTTCGCTTTCCCCTTTTAGCCTCTTTTCTTACAAGTTCAGCCTGAAGTCTAAGCAACCTGCTGCGTATACATACGTGCACCCATGTGTTTTCCCATGGACATCCTGAACAGAAGCTCTGTTTGTAGATGGATTGAAAACCTCGTGTTGTGGTGGTGGCTGTTGTTTCAACATTTCTCCATCTCCCATCTCCAGTTTGTTTCACTTTGTCCATGTTAACTTTTGATCTCTTTTGAGCCTGTACTAAGTATGAGGTCCTGAACCAGGCGTATTACATGCCACCTCACTGAAAATTCACAGAAACAAGGTATTTATTCTCATTTTACTGGTGTTGCAATAATATACGTTTAGTGCTTTGCTTTGTGTAGCCTTTTCATACTTAGTATTTCATTTGATACTGTGATGTTGGTATTATTAATATCCCTTCTTGACAGATGAAATATCTAAGACTCAGGGAAGTCAGTGGAGTTAGGATAAGAATCCAACTCTGCCTTTCAGAGCTCTTAACTCAATGATCTACAGTTTCTCTGCAGTGAGGGCTCTGTAGGTTGTTATTGCTGCAACAGCTAACGTCAATAAGAAAGACTATTTCACGATTCAAAGGCAAATAAAGAAAGAGGAATCCACACACCCAAAGTGAAACAGTCATGAAAATAAAATGACTCGTCTCATCTACATTCTCCTTGCACAGACGAGAGGGTGGACTGGGACAGGTTTCTCTTACACAGGAATGAACACTTTACAATGCTGCTTTCTTTTAGATCAGAAACATCTTGCTTCTTCCAAAATCAAATATGAATTTTAAATTAATCATCCAAAAGCTGTTTAAAAATATCTAAATCTAGTGGAGTTTCCTAAAATACTTTAAAAGTTTTTATTTTTTCAGAAAAAAATGGCTGAGCAATGTGACTCCTTATCAACTGATAGGATTTTTAGAAAGCATTCAGTTCCATATGACACTACTGATGTTCTTGTTTTTAATTTAATTTTACTGGTACACTTCTGATATACATAATAATATTCATCATAGGGAACTTGTACCTACACATAATATATATTGATTTATCTTTTTTCTCCCTACCCTCCCTTCACCCCTTCTTTCCTTCCTTATTTACAAAAGCTTTGTTCCCATTTTGTCCTCCTATCCACTTTTCTTATCCTTTTCCTCTCCTTCTCCCTCCCCCCTCTGTTGTTCCCCTTCCCATTTGAACATAAATGCTCTTGATTCTAGTTTGATTTAAAATTTTTTCAGGACCACTTACTACACTACCTTACAGGACAACTATATCCTGAACTCTCACTGCGTCCTGCTGGAATCTCAGGTGCTTCATCTGTACTTTTCCAACTTTTGCTTCCCTTGTACCCTGACTAACTACAACCTGGAATACACTTGGGATATTTTTTTCCTAACAGATTATAACTGTACAAATTCCCATAGCTGTGAGTTGGCTTTTTAAATGTTTTGGATGATACTTTACCATGTACATTACAAAATGTCCAAGTGCTAATTAATCTTTCTCATTATCAGATATGTTTTCTAATTGATGCAATGATGTGCCACACAGCATGTGACTGTCAAAATTACCAGGGTCCTGAAGACTCTTTCAGAGGCCAACATAAGGCCTCTCACTGAAGTAGTAGTAATAAACCAACAGTACTAAGTGAATAATTCAGAAGAGTTATTATTCAGAACAGTTACGGTAGCCTGTGGGGACTAGGGAGGTTTGGACTCTTCTAAGCCCATGTCTTTCAAGGTATGAATTATTTTTCTGGCACTAACCTACTATCTTCAGGATTTAAAAAAATCAGTCCTTAACACCTGCTTGTAAACTTGCTATTTGTTTTGCTCATAATCCTAAAAACTTGTATAACTGGTTGTTTGGCTGGGTTATACCATATTTCTCTTCTGCAAATATATTACTGAATCAAAGGGTAATTTTATTTATTTCAATTCACAAATACTAATTTTTTGAGATGTGGTCTCATTACATTGCTCTGGTGGACCTCAAAATCCTGGGCTAAAACAATCCTCCCACTTCAGCTTCCCAAGTGCTGGGCCTACAGGTACTGTATGTTATCAATAAATATCAATTTTGTGTTTTTATTGAACAAGACTCAACAGCAAAGGAATAAATAGGACGTGGCCTGTGTCCTCATGGTGTTTCCTGTTAAACTGAGTGGATGGTGAGTAAACAAATCGGTGACTATAAACACTCAGCAGAGTGTGTAAGAGCTAAGCAATGCATTGTAAAATGACAGAAACAGCAATCTCATTTGAACAACTACCATCAATAGAAATAAATTTTGAAATACAAGATCAATTGAAAAATATGGGAGGAAGAACATCCCCGGCTGAGGGAAAAGCTTGAGCAAAGGCACAGAAGCAGGGATGTATAAATTATGTTTGGTAAATAGGAAATTGTCTAGTTTTGCTGAACTATATAGTAGGTATAGGGTAGTGACAATAAAAGACAAAGCTGGAAGGTGATGTTCAGAGCATAAGTTAATGGATGAAAACCAGATTGAGATCTGTATGATTCTGAGGTTCATAAGGGCATGCTGAGTATTTTAAAACACGGAGCTGCATGATCCCAGCCAGGCTTGAGGAGGATTAGTAAGGTCATGGCTTATAGAAGAGAATGGAGGAGCAAAAGAAGAGGGAATTAGAGCCAGCACTGGAACCAGAAAGTCCAGTCAGAGCTATTTCAACATTATTTGCACTTGGATATCTCATAGGCCTCTCAAACCTATGATAGCTAAGAGAGAAATCTTCATTTTTCCTCCCAAATATTTTCTCCCTCAACCTTCCCCATCTTAACCTCTGTTCTGGCACTACCACCCACCTTATTCCTCTAGACAGGAACTGGAAGTTACACTCATTTCATTTCTCCCTTTCCCTTATCCCCATGTCTGGCCCATGGGGAAGTCTTGACAGTATCCTAAAAGGACATTCTGTATCCAACCAATTCTCTCCATTTTCCTCATTAAAACTCCAGGTGAGGACATGCTAAACCTTCATTTGTACAGCTTCAATAAGCTCCTGACTGGTATCTTTTTCACATTCTACAAATAGCAGCCAGAAAGATCTACTCAAAGTATAAATCAGATCATACTGCTCTCTTATTTAAAACCCACTGCACGTACAACAAAAATCCAAACTTTCTCTTAGGTTCTAAAAGGCCCTGAATATTGTGTCCTTTGCTTAACCCTATGATTCTCTCCTTTCTTTCCATCTCCATGATGCCATAGGCTTTTTTTTCACTGTAGAGTATTTTCAATTGCTGAGGACCATAATTAATCTCTAGGTCTCTCTCTTTTTTTTTCTTTTTTTGGTACCGGGGATTGAACTGTGTGGACCTTGCACTTGTGAGGCAGGTGGTGGAACCACTGAGCTAAATTCCCAGCCTAGGTCTCATTCTTTAATGGTGAAGTTTTATAGGTCTGGATCAATCTCTTACTCAGTAAATCTACATATAGCTTTTCAAAAATCATATAGAAAGAGTTCTGACTTATGGTTGCAGAAGCTATTGTAGAAATTGACTGCAATAAAAGGTCATCTTTTGAGAAGCCCAAAACCAGAAGACTCCCCTAGATCAGTTCCTCCTTCTTGATTCTCTGGAGTTACATTTGGTGACACAAACTAGAATATCAAAAGTGGCAGATAAAGAAGATGTGATTTTTTTCTATAAAATGGAATATTACTCAGCCATAAAGAATGAGAAATTAGATTCATTCATAGGAAAATGGATACATATTGAGGATATACTCCTAAGTAAAATACATAAGTCACACATGTGTAAATACCGAATAGTTTCTCTGGTGTAAGTAAACTGTAATAGTACATAAAATCCTAATGAGATAACTGACATTGTGAAATGGGAAGCAAGGGGCTAAAGGTGTAGGGAAGGTGGGATGGGTAGGGGAAAGGTAATTAGGGAAAAGAAAAAAATGTGAGAATGTGAAAAGATGGAAATAAAGTGTTTGTGGATGGGGAGGGGAGGAGGGGGTGAAGGGAGGGCAGGGACAAGGGGAAAAAATGAGATCCAAGACCTGTCATGTAGAGGTACAAGATCCCAACAATGAATGTAACTGTATTGTATACCTAGAATGTACCAATAAATTCAATTATTTAATAAAAAATTTTTTTTTTTAAAGTGGCAGTGGGGAAGGGAGGGTAAAGTTTCTTCAAAAAAGAGAAATATCCATGAACTTCTCCAATTCCCAAATCCAGCACTGTGTTTTCCTCTCCAGCAGTTTCTCTGCAGAACACTTAGTTTATTCAAATGTACAAAGCTCCTATCACTTTGTTATTACAAAAGAATATGCACCCTTGAACATATAAACATCTCTTATTTCTCTCCTCCCTTTTCCTACCACATCTCTAAAACATATTTCCAACTAAACCATGCTTCAGCTCAAGGGCTAGCCAACTCAGTTTCTGGAAAAGACTGTCTTCTCATTGTATTATCACATGGCGTTTACTTGTACATGTGAATAGAAAGAAAAGACACAAGCTCTCTCGTGTCTCTTTTTATAGGGACACTAATTACATCATGAGGGACTCATCCTTCTGACTTCATCTAAACATAGTTACCTCCCAAATGACTTACTTATACTATCACTTGAGAGTTAGGACTTTAACATAAAAAGGGAGGGAGACAATTCAGTCAATACTATCTTCTTATTAAAATCTGTCATACCCATAACACTGAAAGAAACTTCTGTTTTCCTGACCTATCCTACTGGTCCCAGCAAGAAAAAACAAGCAATGATAGTAAATCAGGCCCTACATGGAAGGAGCAGGCTGTGTACTCTTCAAATTCATAGGGAAAAATCACAAAGGCCCAAGCTCCACCAGTGCTCTCACACCAGAAAACACCTAAAGAGATTACCTTTGCCAAAAAAAAAAAAAAAATCAAGATGAATATCACCAAAAGTCAGTAAATGATCACATTATGGTCTATCGTTCTCTATTAAAAAGAACCAGACAGAGATCTGTGGGGGAATGTCTAATACTCGGCCTAGGAAAAGAAATTTTCGAGGTAAGTCTAGGTATCTTATCATACCAGAGAGTGAGAAAGCTGTCAGAGGCCTCTGGGGGTTTATGAAAATGACAAAAGAAGCTGAAGAGGCTCCTTTGGGCCAAAATTGAGATAATTTAAGCAAGAAAATGATAATGTCTGTCTTGTGGTTTGCCTAGATGTCCCCCTAAGGGTCATATGATAAAGGCTTAGTTCCCAACTCATGGTGACATTAAGAGTTAGTGAAGTCTTTTAGAGATGGGACCTACTGGGAGGAATTTAGGTCATTGGAAACATACCCTTGAAGGGATATTGGGACCTCAGCCCCTGTTCCGCTCTTGTTTTCCAGCCATGATGAGGTAAGCAGCTTTCTCTAACACAAGCTCCTACCATAGTGAACCATGTGCCTTGCTACAGTCCCAAAAGGCAACAGGCCAATCAACCATTGACTGAAAACTCCAAAACTGTGAGCCGAAATAAGCCCTTCCTCTTTCTAAACTGATCATCTGAGGTATTTGTTACAGCAATAGAAAGCTAACTAAAATAACCTACAATGAACTGTAATACATCAAATATGTTAAAACTCTATGCATTCATAAAGACATAGAAAAGAATTTGCTAGTTTGGGAGGTTGTTAGGAAAATAAGCCATTATTCTGAAAACTAGTAAAGAATCAAGCATCTATTGTATCCTGTGTAAACTCTAACTCTGAAACTAAAAAAGTAGTTGATTAAAAAAAGTTCAGAAAAAGGGCTGGGGATTTAGCTCAGCGATTTGGTGGCCTGCCTCACAAGCACAAAGACCTGAGTTCTATCCCCGGTACCAAAAAAAAAATTTTTTTTCAGGAAAAAAAAAATATGTTCCTTGTGGTCCCAGTTCCTGTGAAGTAGCTCCTTCAACAGCCAGTTCTGGGACTAGAAGCCTGAGATCAAGGTGTCGATTGGGTTGGTTCCTCCTAAGAGCTGTGAAGGAGAACTTGTTCTATGTTACTACCCAGGCTTCTTGAGGTGAGCTGGCACTCTTCGGAATTCCTTAGCCTACAGAAGCATCCACCTTGTCTCTGTCTTTGTGTTCACATGGCCTTCTCTTTGGTTATGAGTGTGTCTATGTGTCCAAATTTCCCCTATTTGTGAGACACAAGTCATAGTGGATTGGGCTCTATCCTAATGATTTTGTTTGTTTGTTTGTTTGTTTGAGACAGGTAGTTGAGACTGACCTGGAACTCACTATGTAGCCCAGGCTGGTCTCAAACTCATAGCAATTCTCCTGTCTCAGCTTCCCGAGTGCTGGGATTAAAGGCATGCACCACCACGCCCAGCAACCCTAATGATTTTAATTTAACTTGATTACCTCAGTGAAGAACCTCTCTCTACATAAGGTCACACTGAAAGGTGCTGAGGGTCAGAACTCCAAAATATCTTTTAGGGGGGAACAATTCAACCCACAACAGATGATAATAGCATCTGCTATTGCTAGTCTCTCAGCGTTTCATCACTTTTAGATTATCTTGAGTTTTCCACATTATGATGAATAGTTCCATAGAGTATATGAGGTTTGCTTTGGGACTCTGACTGGTGCATTCTCTTTGAGATAGATTTACTACATTGATAGGACATAGTGGGAGGTGGCATGCGTGATGGGTGAAGTGAGTGAAAGGGAGGTATTAAACATGCTTTCCAGTTTTCCACCCTGGGCAGTGGTGGTAGAATGCCTTTCACTGAGATCAAGTATGAAGAGGATTGTGTTTACACATGTAAAGAATGTATAACACACACACACACACACACACACAGCCTGTGATTTATAGTGTTTATATGTTCTGGACATACAATATCAGCAGCAGGAATTCAAGTACTGGCTCTGACACTTATTGGTTGTTTCACTTACAATAAAACACTCACCTGTTTACTCTTTATCATGTCCAGTAAAATGGACATAATAATACCTGTCTCATAGTTTTCTATGGGGATTGGTGAGCTGAACCACACAAACACTTAACAAAATGTCTGTATGTACTAAAGGAATAAAGGATAAATGCTAGTATTAGGCAGGATTACTTTTACATATGTTCTTTACATGTGGAGAATGTATCACCAACAATAAAGGTTTTGAAATGCTCTTATTCCTATTTTCTACCAGAAATGTAAAATTACTTGAATTCAGTTTAGGATGGAAATAGTTTCTGGCAGGCTTTCAGTTCTAAAGCTTTCTTTCTATTTGGTTTTGAACTCAGTAAGCCTGTTTAAAACACATTCTAACCTCGATGCTAGGTATTAATTGAAGATGTAAATAGATTGCAAAGCAATGTAGATATTTTAGGATGCTAAGAGCCATTAGAAAATAACCTGTCCTTTGATTTTCAAATGATGAAGTTCAGACCTGAGAGGTTAAATGATTCATCTGAAGCCACACAAGTGGATACAGGGTAAGGACTAAAATCCTGACCCTGTGGCCCAGGTGACCCTTTCATCTCCAACATGGCAGCCTCCAGCAAAACAGTCCAGAAAAAAATGTTGTTGCAAAGAATTTTCAAATTATATCCAACCTCTCTCTAAAAAGATACAAGTCAGAATTAGTAATGAGAGACCAAAGCAGGAGTTAAAAAATGGCTATGTTCTTATAAGTTCACTAAAATTATGACTCTGAAAAATAGATGAATGATAATTTAACTAGCAAGTTAAACTTGAAAAAAATGTATGCTCTTAGCAAAAAGTAGACTTTTACACACAGGAACAGATTTTTCTTACACCCTTGAACTATAAGTTGTCACTTTTTGAATATTCTTTTGAAGAATTTGTGGTTATTTTTTCCTACACAACAATTAACTTGATTCTGTCTTCAAAATTATACATCATATAGAGATTCTATTTTAAGGAAATCTGATTCAATTAAGCAAAGACATGTTGAGAAGATGATTATATACTTTTTATAATTAACTTGGGTTTTGAAGATCAAGTGAAATAAATCTAAACATCACAAGTGAGTCAATTATGTTGTAACACTTCTATATAATTGTGTGGAACTAAGTAAGCCAGTCCCTCTTAGAAGGAAAACCAGAGATGGAGTTTCTCTCCCAATGTCATCTTTTCTGGCATAGAAAAGAGATTTCAGAAAAAAGAAAGCTGCAGGACAAAATTGGAGACAAAATTAACATACTATTTCTTTATATGGGATATATTTTTTGTATTAAAAAGTGTGCTGGCTAGATATATTCAAGGGAAAAGCCAGCTAACTGAACTGGATTGTTGAAAGGATTCCATTATTTCAAAGACTTGGTATCCATGGTAACTGAGACATACTCTTTCCATCCATAGTGAGGGAAATAAACAGCAAAAGAGCTTGCCATTTCCTGATATCTTTGTCTCATTGCTAATAAGTTACTGTTTGAGTGAGGTGTCTTAAGAAACCTTATTCTTGTTTTACTTTTAAAACAGAACCAACAGAAAAAAGAAATAAGAGAATATAACAAAACACGGAAATGCAAAACCAGCTCACAAAGTAAGGCCTGGGAGTATTTCAAAA
Source organism: Fukomys damarensis (assembly GCF_012274545.1). Lineage (NCBI taxonomy): Eukaryota > Metazoa > Chordata > Mammalia > Rodentia > Bathyergidae > Fukomys > Fukomys damarensis. The sequence goes on along the minus strand of NW_022900943.1, from coordinate 18,267,422 downwards.
GCACTTCCCAAAGAAAAGAGTTGCTCTCTTCATTTCCCCTCAGGCTGGCTGATGTTTAAAGTAGCCACACATGTCCCTGAACTGCTACAAGCCACAGGATGTATGGTCCTCTCCCATGCAAACTTTTGTTGTCCCAAAGGGAGCCAGATAAAATGGGCCAACCTCAAACAGCCTAAAGATATTCTAACCAGAATGTCCAATCATATGTTACCAAGTGCTTTTCACAAATGTAACTGATTATTGTCACTGAACAATAACTTGTCAAACATGTTCTGCAGATGTGTATGTGCCAGCTACTGTGTAAGGTCCTGAGGATGTGGGATATGAATGAGACAGTCCCTGATGACAAAGATGTGAATCCTGAATAGGATCTAGATGTCACGTTTCCTATAGGCATTGGAGAAGGATCGTTAGAGTCCATCTTTGGTGGGCACATCATTACTTAATACCCTTAAAACAGTTTCTCTCAACCAACTAACACATAATTAGTGTTAACTGAATAGAAGAGCCCTAGGGAATTATCATAACGATGTTGAGAAACATCAAAGTTATCTGTAGCAGGGAGGTCTTCACAACAAAATACCTCATTTTAATCAAATAAAATGGTGCAATTAAAATTTGTTATAAATAATGATAAATATAATTAAAGTTTTAAGAAATGAGTAGCCAAGCTGGCATATGGGTCCATACAGTCTGGTTCCAGAGAATATTGTGCTTAACCAATATACTCAATCTCTCCTGAAACAATGGACTTGATCAGGAAGTGGGCAGAGGCTAAAGCCTTTGTATAGCTGCAGTGATTAAAAAAAAGAAAGAAAGAAAGAAAAAGGGAAAGGAAAACAGTCCTAAAAATCAAACCACAAAACTTTAAAAGCCAAATATACACTGTGTAGCCAAATTATATCTCTTCAATATATATTATAAAGCAATATATCTTATTGCTTTATTCATTTCTTCAATCAATATTCATTCTGCCTGGAACTCTAGATCTGGCACAGATGGAACTCAAGCCACTGTCCTCATGCTCTGTTTTCTCTGTAGGTCTGGCCACCTTCAAATACACCCTCGGAATATTCATATGTTAATTTTGTTGATTATCATCTGTTTCCTCTTAGTAGAACATAAATTCCAGGAAGACACAACATTTTCTGTTTTTCTTCCAGAAGTATCCCAAGCTCCTATAGCAATGCTTGGAATACTGCAGGGATTCAATAAATACTTGTTGAATGAATGAATCGTAGTTTACTTTTTGGTGTAGGACAACATAAGCTTTTAAATGAAATAACATTTAGGAACATATGCAGACTACAGTCATAAATTTTCTGTGCTTCTTTTCTCTAAATACAACAGTGATAATTCTTTGTCACTATTAGACTTAAAAAGACAGTATGAGTTTTAAGTATGATGTACTAATACTTTGGGACCCTGAGAAGACTGTGGGCCCTTAAATACGTGACAGTTTTATAGTCTCTGCCTTTGAATTTCTTCTATTTCAAAGTATTAGAGAGAAAGTGTACAGGCATATTCATCATTTTCAGCGTGATTTCAGCACGTCGATAAATGTCACGGGTAGCTCCATATCCAGGCATGTTCCCTCACTGCGACTCAAAAACCACAGTGGCCACAATCCTAAGTTTGGTACTGCATTATTTTACATGTTTTATTCCTATTTTCTTGTCCAGCAACCCTTCATTTATGTTTAAAACTGGCTGCTGAGATATAAATCACATGCCACAAAATCCACTCATTTACAGAGTCTACTTCATTTTTAGTATATTCATAAAAGAATATCCATCCCCAGAGTAAATTTTATGACATTTTCATCACATTAAAAAGCAACCCTATGCCCTTTAGTTATCACCCTCATATCCTCTCCTTCTCTCCTCTGCTTTAAGCAAACACTAATCTGCTTTCTATCCTTGTAAATTTCCTTGTTATGGACTTTCCCATGAGTGGAATCTTGTATGGACTCTTGTGTGTGTGTCTTCTTTCACTTAGTGTATGTTAAAGTTTCATCCAAGTGACTTCCTTTTTTTTAGCTGAATAATAATCCTTTTATGGATATACCACATTTTGTTTATTTATTCATCTACTGATAGACATTTGGGCTGTTTCCACTTTAAGCTATTGTGAATTATACTGCTGTGACCATTCCTGTGTAAGTTTTTGTGTGGACATCTTTTCTTTTGCATGTATAGCTAGGAGAATTGCTAGGGCATACAGTAACTCTGTTTAATCATTTCAGGAACTGCCAACCATCTTCCAAAGCAACTACACTATATTACATTCTCGCTGGTAGTGTATGTGGGTTCAAATTTCTCTGTATCTTCAGCAACACTTGCCAATATTTACCTTTTTTTATTCTAGTTATCCTAGTTAATGTGAAGTTATAATCTATCACTGATTTTATTTATTTTTTTCTCATTGAGTTTATTGGTACTTTTTAGGTATACAGTACAGTTACATTTATCATTGGGATCTTGTACCTTTACATGACAGGTCTTGGTTCTCATTTTTCCCTCATACCCCTACCTTCCCTTCACCCCCCTTCCCTTCCCTATTTACAAAAACTTTTTTCCATTTTTTCATTTTCTCGTATTTTTTCTTTTCCTTTATTTCCTTCCCCTACCCTTCCCACTTCCCCTACACCTTTAGCCCTTTTCTTCCTATTTCACATTGTTAATTATACCTAATGGATCTTATTTACACTTTTAGTTTTTCACACCAGAGAAACTATTCAGTATTTACACATGTGTGCATTATTTATTTCACTTAAGTATGACCTCAATATGCATCCATTTTCCTATGAATGACTCTAATTTCTCAATCATTATGGCTGAGTAGTATTCTGTTTTATAGAAAAACCACATCTTCTTTATCCAGTCTCCAACTGATGGGCAATAGGGCTGTTTCCAAGTTTTAGCTATTACAAACTGTGCTGCTATAAACATGGGTGAGCATATATCTCTGTGATAGGATTCTTTTAAATTTTTTGAGAAGATACCCAGCAGAGGGGTGGCTGGATCAAACAGAACCTCAAATTCTAGTTCTTTGAGGTATCTCCATATTGATTTCCACAGTGGTTGCACCAGTCTGCACTCCCACCAACAATGGAGGAGAGTTCCTTTCTCCCCATATCCCCAACCAACATTTGTTATTGGTTGATTTCTTGATAGCAGCCATTCTTTGTAGGATGAGGTGGAATCTTAGTGTTGTTTTCATCTGCATCTCTCGAATGACCAGTGATGTGGAACATTTTTTCATGTATTTATTTGCTGCTTTTACTTCTTTGTCTGAGAAATGTCTGTTCATTTCAGATGCCCATTTTTGAAACGGGTCTTTATATTTGGGGGGCTTGATTTTTTTGAGTTCTTTATATATTCTAGATAATTATATATTCTAGAAGTCATAATCTAATTGTGGTTTTGATTTTCATTTTTCTAATTACTAGTGATGTCAATCATCTTTTCATGTGTTTATTGGTTATTTAAATATCTTTCTTGGAGAAATGTCCATTCAGATCATTTGTCCATTTTTTAAATTGGGTTATTTGACTTGTTATTGAGTCATAAGGGTTTTTTATATATTTTAGATACAAATCCCTCATCAGATACATGATTTACAAAAATTTTTCTTTTCTGTTTGGTAAGCTTTCACTTGCCTGATGCTGTCCTATAATGTTAAAAGTTTTTACTTTTAAAGAAGTCTGATTTATATATTTTCCCTTTTTTTTGGTACAGAGGATTATATATTTTTCCTTTTAATGTCATATATAAAAGTGCTTTGTACAACTCAAAGCCATGAAGATTTACCCATATAGTTTCTTCTAAAAATTCCATAGTTTTTTTTAATTTAGATATTGGATTCATTTTGAGATTATTTTTAGATATAGGGTGAAGAGTCCAATTTTATTCTTTTTTTTTTCTTTTTTGTACCAGTGGTAGAATCCAGGGCCTTTGCACTGTGCTATATCCCTAACCCATTTTATTATTTTTTATTTTTATACAGGATTTGCTATGTTGCCCAGGCTGGACTCTAACTTGGAATCCTCCTGCCTTGGCTTTCCAGACGATTACAGGAATTACAGGCCACCACAGTGTCATTCGTCTATATGTAGTTATCCAGTTGGGCACCAGAACCAAACTATTCTTTTCCCATTGAAGTCATGGCACACTTGTCACAAAGCAGTTGAACATAGATACATGCCTTTATTTATGGACTCTCAGTTCTTTTCTGCAAATGTACATGCCTATTATAGTGCCAGTACCACACTGTCTTCACTGTTATTGCTTTGTTGTATGTTTTGAAGTTAGGAAGTATGCACCCTCTTCTTTATCCTTTGCCAGGAATTCTCGATCTATTTCCCCTTGAAATTTCATATGGATTTTAGCTTGTCAGTTTCTACCAGGAAATCGTCCAGGATTCTGGGAGAAGTTGTATTGAATCCATAGATTCATTTAAGGGGTATTACCATCCTAACAATGTTAGGTCTTCTCATGTATGAACATGGGATGGTTTTCCATCTATGAGTATCTTCTTTAATTTTTTTCAATTGTGGCTTGTGGTTTTCAGCGCATAAATTCCGTGCCCTTTTTGTTCCAAAATATTTTATTCTTTTTTATGTTACTCTAAATGGAATTGCTTTTTAAATTTCATTTTGGATTTTTCATTCTATATGTATAAAAATACAATCATCTATATGTTGAAAACTTGGTGAATTTTTTTTTAGTTCTAATAGCCTTTAGCGATTCCTTAAAATTTTCTACATATATGAGCATGTTATTTGTGAATAGAGATCGTTTTACTAGTTCCTAATTTTAATAAATTTTTTTTCTTGCCTAACTTCCCCAGCTAGAACCTCTAGTACAATGTTAAATAGAAGTGATGAAAGTGGACATTCTTGTCACATCTCTGGCTTTGGAGAGAATGTATCCATGCTTTTACTGCTAAATATGATGATGCTCTTTATGAGGTTGAGGAAATTATGTCCATTCTTTATTTATTGTTTCTGCCTCGCTGAGCTGGAAAAGGGTAAGGAGAGAGTGGTCTTGGTTTAAATATCAAACACTGTCACATTTCTCACCAATCTTTTATGGACATTCTCAAAGAGATATTTCTTCTTTTGCTGCTTTTATTGGTGATGATTTCCAGAAGCTTTAAATTTACTATTTTTAATGATTTTTTTACCAGTTTCTCTGTGTAGTTCAGCAGAGTTCCTCACACTGTAACACAAGCCTTCATTTGAATGAGTTTATTCATTCTTAACTCACAGCAGAAGGACTATGATATGTGTCATCTACTCATTAATACTAAATGGGGTTGCAGCAACAGCGGCCTGGTGTAAGATCCCTAATTAATAGTGACAAGATTCTTATGGTGAAATGGTGATCTGTTCTGGTGAGATCATAGGCACTAAGATAAAACAACTCATAGAAGGCTTGAATTTGTCAGTAATTGGATAGATACTATATAGTACTGCAAATGATTAAACATCTAAAACTCAACGTGTTGTATGAGCTTTGAAGAAGCAGCAAAGCAATTAGTCTTTTTATCTTTTAGAAACAGCCTGGAAATTGGATTTTAATTCAAGCTCAGCTTGATTTCTGGGCTGTGCAGAATAAGAAACATCGATGATATAAAATGGGAAACAGCTGATTAAATTTCATCTGAGTTTTAAAAGCTAAATGCTTAGAAAAGCTGCAGTCATTTCCAATAATTACATTTACATCTACCTTGATGAAAATGATGTAGTGCTGAACCTCAGAATGATTCTCAGTTCTGAAAGGGATTTCATATTGTTTAAAGTTTTCAGAGATGCAAAGCAGAGCACCTGCTGCTACACCGTGAATATTAACACAGACTCCTTTTGTTGCGATTTCATCTTCCTTTGACGCTAAAACCTAAAACTCACCAATAAGTCTGAAATAGAAATGCCTGTGATTTCTAAAGGTGTTTCAAAAGGGAGAGAGATAATGTGCTCAAATACAGCTTCTTTGATTTTTGGCATTAGTATCTTTTCCCCCTCTTGATGGACTAAAATCATTTCCACAATATTTTTGTATTTTCTGAGCAGAAGATGTGGGCACAGCAGGGGGTTGGCATTTAGCTCATTACGTTAGAACTAAGAATTCGCACTTTGTACCTATAGTTTCTGAAAAGGGCACTCTTCCTAGGGAATAACTTCCCACATCTGCGGACAGAGACAGCATGAAATGGGACTGGCCTAATTGGCTCTCATTTTGTAAATCACCTTATGAATCTTTCTTTAGAATTCACAAGCACCATGTCATTTTCCTTGCACATACAAATCAAGTAATAATAATGTTTATAAAGACATATGCATGCTTACTATCTACCAGGATCTTTTCTAATGGCCTCATATATGTTCATTCAATGATCATCACAAGAACTTCATGAGGAACATGAGGCAGAAAGAAAGAAATAGAGTGGCTGTCCATGTTAACCTAGCTGGCAAATGGTAGAGCTGTTTTTTCACTACAATGTTCTACTGCCATATGAATACTGACTTTATACTGTTTCTTTGGGGAGTGGAACGAGTGATCAGTAAAGTCATCTGAAGTCAGAATGGTTTCAGGGCCTCATTCTTTTTCTGATTACTAGTTAAAACTTGGTGAGGGTCTATATATGTATAAAGGTATGTACAAATTTTGTTACTATGGTAGCTAGATAAAAGTAATGCACTAATTGTAAAAGAATTGTAGGACTTCTTAGATGGATTTAAGGTTGAGGCAACCGTACCGATAAATAGGACGCGATACTCCAAACTGCTTTCTAGGGAACAAATAAATTTATGGAGATTCTGACATTTCCATTCAAAAGTAATTTTTGGATCATTCTCCAGGGCAATTCAAATTCTGGAGCCCCAACTCAGCATGGATTTGACTCCAACACTCCCATTTAAAGTAATACATTTCCAATTTAGTAAAACAGTCAAACCTCAACAGTCATTAGCCAATGCCTAATCAAGATTATGCGGTCATGCAAAGAAATTATCAATCAGCCGTCACGAATTAGTACCCGTTAATATGAAAATCATAATTTAATTGGTCATTTGGAGTTGTAGACCTAGCACAGCCAGGCCCAACTAAGGTCATCACTCATAGAATTTAATTAACAATAAGCTCTGTGAGGAGCAAAGATCACATCTCACACATCTTTGTATAGCTCTTAGTATCTGACATATAGATGACCATGAAAAAACATCTAATAATTTGAGTTAATGCACTAACCATTGTAAAATGCTACAGAAGCACATAATATGCAATTTGTGATATATTCACATAGAAGTTCTCATTGTCACATTCTTTAGGGAAATCATTTCCATTCTGCACCCCTTCTCACCAGGAAAATGAAAAGTGGAGCCAGAGAGTCTCCTGGGGTTCCTTCCAGCTCTGAAGGGCTAAATTCACATCAGCAGCCCTTGTCCCAGTCACAGAATGTCAAAGTTATACCGTGGATCCTCAAATTAAGACTGGCCTCACATATGAACAACTTAGGCTAATTAGGTTAATGGAAGATTCATCTGCCTCTTGTTATCTATAGCATTTAGACCTCAGCTGTATTGACTTAGTTACAATCAGCCCTTGGGAGCCAAGTGAATTTTTAAGTCAAGGGTCTACTGTATTATTAACCCTACAGGCTAGCTGAATTAAAGATCAGCTAAGTTTGAAGTGCACGGTGGTGGCTGATTTATAAATAAAGAGACTCACAGGTTTTCCACATTATAAACTATAAATTTGTCCATGACTACCTATCCCTATTGAATGCAGAATGAAAAATACTGAGCTATGAACCTCTGTCTTGTACAGTATGTGCTTTTTGGACCATAGTTAAGAGGAAAGGAAAAAATATCATAACCTCCAGTAGAGGGAGCCAGATTTAAACATTAACCAGACCACACAGTTAAACATTGACATTCCATGGTGATATTTGCCACATCTAGAAAGAAATATGAATTGTGTTACCAAATCCTCATCCTTCATTTTTACATAATGTTTATGAGACTGACACTAATTCTCTAAAAGTCAATGTTTTTCCCAGTCATAAATAATTGTGTGTGCATGCTTTAAACATTTCTCCCAATTTCATCAGAAGTAGGAGGATTTTTACAGGCAAACATATATTTAGCCTGTGGGTATCTGAGTTCAAATCTAAATAAAATATACAGATCTATAAAGGTGACTCTGCAGTGATCTTATTTGTAAATGGAGTCGTGATGGATTTAATTAATTCACACTGAAGAAGGTAAGTCCCTAGCCCAATATCACTGATGCCCTAGTGAAGGGGGGAACAGGGACATGGACATGCACAGAGGAAGAACAGCACATGAAGATGAAGGCAGAGATAAAGGGAGGCCATCAAACCAGCAAACCGGGACAGGAGCATAGGTCAGACTCTCCTTCACATCCCTGAGAAAGAACCAAACACACAGACATCCTATCTAGGGTGCCAGAACTGTCAAGACAATGCCTTCCTGTTGTTTAACCTACTCAGTTTGTGGTGCTTTGCTATAGCAGCCATGGAGAACTAATACAGAGAGTTATTTCATTCTCATGTGGTGTTTAGAATAAAACTATTCTATTCTTTTAAAATGTTATCTTCAGTTTGTCTTCATTTTAATTTTTGAGACAAAAAGGTCACCCTTTTATATTCCAGAAAATATAAATGCATTATAAAAGTAAGAAAATACAGATAAATAAGAATAGGAAAATAAATATATCAAATTAGACTTTACCTCTCAAGACTTCACTGTATATCTTTTCATCTTTTTTTGACAGACATAATTTACTAAAATTACATTGTAGATGTCCTGCTTTATTCACTAAATTATCCATGTCTTTCCACATCAGTAAATTTTCATTTTTCTTATACCCAGTCTACAGTCTAATATCTTCAGTTGTCATAATGCTTTTACAATTTCTTGGTCCAAACAATGATCCAGTCCAGACTCCCTCTTCTAATCTTCCAGAACCACCTACTACTTTTTAAAAATCTGACTTGTTAATAAACTAGGCCAGCTATTCTACAGGATGTCCCATCTTCTATGTTTCTCTGATTATTTCTGTGCAGTATCACTTTCCTTACTTTTATCTCCTTTGTATATCCTATAAATTGAAAGATAGAACCAACAGCTTAATATCTTCAAGTTAAACATTTATCTAGACTACATCATAGATGATATTGCATATTTCATATAAAACATTTTTAAGCTAGTCTGGTGAAATCCTCAGAATGTTGTTGACTAGAATATAATATAGATATTTATATATAATAGACATTCACTTTCTCTAAAGCAAGTAAAGATGTTTTCTAAATATGATCATATTCCAGGCAATAGATGATTTCTGAATGTATTTATTAATTTGCTTTCTACAAGAGAAGGCATGAAAAATGCAGTCCTAAACACAGGTCAAAATCACTTACTGAAGTTTTCTAAAAATATCACACTTTCTTGAACTTTTCTATTCACTAACTTCCATTTCAGTCTCATTTATTCATTCACTCAATCAGCAAATATTTATTAAGTGCAAACATATGTTATATGCTCTCCTACTTATTGGGGATACAGAATTGAAACTCTCATAGAACTTTCATTATCTTTATAATCAGAACTGTCCCAGCCTGATAATCACAAATTCCAGTAATGTACTTTTATCATGACCTCTTGCCCTTCCTGTTTCTCATTCTTTCAGTACCTCGAATCTCAGAAGTCTATATCCCTAGGAACTCCTTAAGGCATTGGAACCCACGGTTGGTGAAACAGTTGACTCTGTGATAACTACAACTCTTTGACCTTTTTGTCTACACAGCCTCATCCATGATGATGATTTCATGAACTCTTCATAAGTAAATCCAGGCCTCCCTTTGTTTAATTGCCAACTTCTTATCTATCACAGGAAACTTCCACACCTCCAAATCATTCTCCTGGGCCCCACTGCCAACACATCTAACTAATGGCTAGATATCCCCACCTGGATACCCCAGCATATGTATGTCGTATTTCTGAGAGCTTTCCTCTTCCTCCTTGTCCCCATCCCCTCCTTTTCTCAGTTTTCTCTATCATCACTAATGGTACAACTTGCGGCATTACGAATCCCTGCTTGGTGCCCTCCCCATCTAACCAATCACTAAGACCTCCCAACTCTACATCTGAGGAAGCTCTGTCTGCAGCTTTCTGTCCATACAGTCATCATTCTCTCCTGCTCCCTTATGGTAGTTTCTTCGTGGTCTTTCTTCTTCCAGCCGTGTCACCTCAGGGCATTCCTTTACACTAACTTTGAGTTATCCATCATGTTTCTTGCCATGTTACTCCATGGTTTAAAACACTTCATCACCTGAATAAAGTATTTTTGTGCATAGTATACATTGCCTTTCATGATCTGGCTAAAACCTTCCTCTATTTCCTCAGCTCCCATTACCTTCTACCACTCTCCCAAACTACAAAAACTATCCAAATTGCATCATGCCCCTATGACTTTTCTCTAGCTATTGCCTCTGTCTGGAATTCCCTCCTACCCACCCTCACTTCCTTTTAGCCAAATGTATGACTTCATGTGTCAGTTTCATCATCTACCAATACACGTATCCATCCTTTTTGAGAAACCCTCTCTGATTTCCCCTAGAAGCCCTGTTTTTCCCCTAGACCCAAGAACATCTCCAGGGTCTTACTGCATTTATACACATTACATCATAGCAATTATATTAATATTTTACAATTGTCTATTTATAGTGCTGTCTCTGGTACGACATGTGGTTACTGAAATAGGTCAATGCTTTCCCAGGGCTTGCACTAGATGTTTAGGAGATACTCATGGAATGAGTAAATAAATGGACAACATACATTTCTAACAGTGCAGGACCATGAAGTCCTTAGCTATGAAAAGGGTCTACTATTCAGAAAGCATTTATAGCACATGCTTAAATAAATTTCAAAAGGCACATTGGCAAACCTCAAGTTCAATTTCCTTCTTTAATACATGTTTTAACTGAAATATAACATGTGTGTTAAAAAGTAAAAAATTGTAAGCTTACATTCCAATAACATTTCACAAAATGAATGTAGTATGTTACCAGTCACCCAAACCAAAAAGAGTATTATGGTTCTGCAGGCAGCCTACCTCCTTCCCCAGTCAAATCTCCCATAGATAACCACCATTTGACCTCTAGCAGTCTAGATCAGTTTTGTCTTTATTATTTATTTTGAACTTTTAGTAATTGAAATTATATAGTAATTTTTGTATCTGTGGACTGCAATAATATATTTGCTCTATTTTCCTGCTAGATTTTTTTGGAACCACTAATTGTGCTAATTTCATAGAGAAGTATTTTCACTATTTAAAAAATAAAGAATTGCACCCAAGAAAATTAACTTATAGAAAAAAAAAGCAGTTCTACATCACAATGCTTGAAAATGTGTCTTCTTGTCCATGCACGTATTTAAACCTTTATTTGTATCAGTATGGACTCAGATACTTATTTTCTACTTTGGATTAAAAATCAACACTATTTTATTGCTCAAATTATGTTCTAATTATGACCATTTGGAGCTCTCAGTCAAATCTTACGGTTCTTTGATAGTTCTTTCATACTCTATGTACATGTATGTGTTTACTATCCAGAAAAGCAAGATAACCAGGCTCAGATATTTCCTCCCATGTCTTAGAATCAAGCATTTCTCTAAGGAGCCCCACTACCACGTGTTAGTCAGCTTTTCACTGCTATGACCAAATACCTGAGAAAAGCAACAAAGGAAAGATTGTTTTGGCTCACCACTTCAGAGGTTTCAGTCTATGGCTGGCTGGCTCCATTACTTTTAGACCTGTGGTGAGGCAGAAACATTATGGCAGGCAGGTGTGGCAGAGGAAGCAGAGAGGAAAAGAGCCTGAGAGGAAGGTGTCCAGGTATGTACCCCAAGATCACTCCCTCATAATCTACTCCTTTCAAGTAGTACCTACCTCTTAAATTCCCATTCCTTCCCAATAATCCCATCAAACTGCAACCTCACAAAGGATAACCCACTGATTAAGTTAGAGAACTCATGATACTATCATCTTCCAAAAGCTCCACCTCTGAATGCTGGAGACTTTGGAGAGATATTTTAGAACTAAACCATAACATAAATTTTAAGCTAGTTTCACTGTAAGCTGAGCAGCTGATGTACATTTTTTACTAATTACTTCTAAAAGTCCAGAAAATTTTAAGAACTTCACTGCTGATATTTTCCATGACTAATCACCACCTCCACTTTTCACTAGAAGCATTTGAGAGGGAGCCAATCCACTTATCCTCTGCTCAGGAAAATACCTCCCCCACTCCAGGATTTCAACTGAGGTAAGCCCATCTTCAGAGATAACCAAGGTTTTCTGGCATGCCATCTGTTCGACAACCTCTAGAGATCATTTTTTTCTGCCTGGTTTCTCTGCAGTGTGACTCCACATTCATTCACTTCATTGGCTTTATCATTTCATTGTGCCTTTCAACTACCCATTTTCTTGAGTTTTCTTTCACAGCCACTATCTTGCTATTCAATAAAAACCAGAAATCCCAACTGCCTTTCTATTTTCTTCCTTTATAAAAGAGATTTTTTTGTATACTCCAATGGACTTTAAACTACTTATGAGAAAGGCTTTCTGAAAAGAAATACCCTTTACACTTACTCTATGTTCTTTTATTCAGGTGGCTTAAACAGAAATGTTTTCCAATTTCTACATTTGCTTGGTTTTTTTTTAGAGAGAAATATTTCTTTGTATGATGTGTTTCAATTTATGAAAAGCTACTATATACATGTGACTAACAACTTTCTTGTAACCAAATATTGGGTCTCATAGAAATAGCCTAATCAGTTTTTCATTACTAATATCTTATCAACTATCTTGCCATATATTATCTGAATTAAATCTGCTAAGAGTCATCTGAAGAATAAAATATTTAAAAATAATTCACTGTTTATCTCTTCTCTGTTTGCCAATTACTACTTGAATTTCTCTCCTCCCATATCTTTCCAAATTTGCTTCAGATTATCCCTATTTGTTTTTCTACTTGCTAATTCCAGTTGTGTAGACTCAAGTTTAATTCAATGCATTTTTTCCTGATGGTTCGTAAGGTTAGGTTAAGAATCTATCCCAGAGAATCTTATAGTCTTATAAAGGGACACCTGTAAGGTACCTACATGAATTCAACCCATTAAATGTTAAGGTAAAAAGAGCCTTTTAACCCTTAGTTGCCACATAGAATAATTGTGACCTACAAACACTCACTTCTGCTTGCATTAAAATAATAGTGGAAACCACTGACCATGAGTTCTAATGATACTTAATGAAAACTTTCAAGTGAAAAATAATGCAAATAGATCTGAATATTTAATGCAGAGGGAGTCAGCCTTTATTCTTTGCATAGGAAGATAAGGGAGAAAGTATAGAGTAAGGACTTGTCCATCACCTTAATATTTAAGAGTAATTTACTCTTTATTTCATCATCATAAAGTTGTTTTTTGGGGGGAAGAAAGAGCACAGAGTTGCTCTGCCACCAGCCCCAGTGAGGAAGGCTGCCCTGAGATCTCTCCTGCTGCCTGCTCGGACCCATTCAGCAGATCTGTGCCATCCACTGCCTGCTCTGCCACCAGCCCCAGTGAGGAAGGCAGCCGCGCGGGCGTCCTTGAAACGCCCCCATGACACACCCCCACCCCGCTCTCCGACCTCCTAATTGGGCCAGTCCTTGGACCCACCCTGCAGAGGCACAGGTGGTCATAAAGGGTATTTTTCTGAGCTCCCAACTTTGAATATCTTTAAAGAAAGGGCGGGGGAAACCTGTAATAGAACTGTGTGGAGTTCAACCTTGTAGGTCGGGGAACTCAATTTAGGCCTTGTGGACTGAGGTCAGTCTGAGTTGTGGGGATCTGGCATTGGCTAGCTGAGATTAGGGGACTTGGTTCTGCACATGGCTGTGCACATGGTATATTTTGACAGCAGAAACAGTCTGAAAGAGGCCCTTCAAATGCTTTTTTTTGTTTCTTTTCCTCATTCCACCCTGCAATTTCTTTCTTTTTTCTGTCCTCTTTCTCCAACTCAGTGTGTCTTGCTGCACCATATTATCCCTCATCTCCCTTTTAAAAAAATTTTTTATTGAGTTTATTGGTAAAATCTAGGTATACAATACAATTACATTCATTATTGGGATCCTGTACCTTTACATAATAGGTCTTGATTCTCATTTTTTCCCCTTGTCCCTGCCCTCCCTTCACCCCCTCCTCCCTTCCCCATTTACAAACACTTTATTTCCATTTTTTCATTTTCTCATATTTTTTCCTCTTCCTTATTACCTTTCCCCCACCCTTCCCACTTTTCATCTCCCTTCTATTCCTGCTCCTACCCTAACTCAGACTTCTTCTTTTATCATTTTTTTCTTGTCATTTTACTTTACTCAGGGGTCAGTAGTTTCAAAGGAAAGCAAGCACCTGTTACTGTTAAGGGGATACATTCTTGTCCTTACTCTTGTACTCTGCCTGCCCCTTTTGAAGTCAGTAATTTCATAAAGATTGTATGGTCATTCTACGTCCTCTGGCTTCACTTGAAATCTCCTCTAGTACTTTCACTTATCTATTCCTCTTGTCCTAACTCTGTCTAAGTCCCCATCCTAAATGGTAAAGATGCTATATTGAAAAGGGTATCCACTGCAAACATATTTTGGGCTGCTTCTTGATTTTAATTCACATGGTTTAAAGGTGATAGATTAATGACTACCACAAGTAGTCAAATTGCAAGTTGTACTTGGTCCTATTGTGCTACTGAATGTATCAATTGGGATAAAGGATTGTGATTGATTTAATGAGCTGTTTTCTCTGATATTATGAAAATGAGAATGTCTATGAGGCATTAGAGACTGAAAAGCTAAAGAGCAACTATATCAGAAAGATTTAAGTAATAACTGAGACATTAAACCAAGGACAACCCAACAACAAAAATAAAAATGAGAAAACACTTAAGCAAGACACAAAGACAGACTTCCAGTTCACCAATGGCAAACAGTAGGGCAAATGAGGATGAAAAGTCTGATAGTGAACCAGCGGGACACCCCGAACCCATAGCACAGGAAATAACAAACCAGATCAATCAGGCTCTAGAAAAATTCACAGGGAGAAATAATTTCCCACAAAACCATTGAGATGGTGAGCAAAATGGAAGTCATGATTTGAGACTCTACAACAGAAACTGAGAAAAAAATAGATGAGCTCAGGACCATGATAGAAGCCATGAAAGCCAAAAATAAGAAAGAAATGGAAACAATGAATGCCCAACATAGGAAAGAAATGGAATCCATAAAACAGATTCAAACAGATATCCAGGAGATTAAAAACTCTATTGAAAGTGCATGCAACAGAATAAAATATTGCGAGGATAGAATTTCAGATATAGAAGATAGGATTGCAGTCAGTGACTGTGAAAAGAGAGGTCTCTTAAAAACAGTAAGAGTTCATGAGAAATCGATCCAACAACTTCTAGATGATGCAAAGAAGAATAACATAAGACCGATAGGAATCCATGAAGTAGCAGGAGAAAATACAAATGACTTAAAAAAGCTGTTCACAGAATTAATGACAAAAAACTTCCCAACCAGAGGGGAAGAATTAGACATACAGATAAGTGAGGCATATAGAACTCCAACTAGTCACGATAAAAAAAAAAAACCTGCACCTAGACATATAATAATCAATATCCCAGAAATCCAACAGAAAAACAAAATACTACAAGCAGTAGGAGAAAAGAAACAAATCACATGCAAAGGAAAGCTCATCAGAATCATAGCAGACTTTTCAACACAAACTCTCAGGTCAAGGAGAGCCTGGAGTAAGGTATTTTCAAGTCCTAAAAGAAAACAACTTCCAACCTAGACTGATGTACTCTGCAAAACTCTCTTTCAAAATGGATGGGGAAATAAGATATTTCCATGACAAAGAGCAACTGAGAAACTTCATGAACACCAAACCAGCACTACAAGGAATTCTAAACAATATCCTAGAAAAGGACAATGAAGGTTACAACACCATGAGGCCCAACAGACCAAATCAAATAGGCAAGGCAAGAAACTAAAAGGAGAGGGGAGAAAAAGTAAAAAGAGTCAACAAAAGGACAATAACATGACAATAATAAGTCAGAATATATCAGTTATAACCATCAATGTTAATGGCCTCAATTCACCAATCATGAGAAATAGACTGGCAGAATGGATTAAGAAGCAAAATCCAACAATATGTTGTATACAAGAAACACACCTAGTGCAAAAAGAAGTCCATAGACTGAAACTGAAAGGATGGAAAACAATTCTCCATGGGACAGGAGCCCAGAAAAAAGCAGGTGTAGCAATTTTATTCACAGACAAAGTAAATTTCAAACCAAAACTGATTAAAAGAGACAAAGAAGGCCACTACATCCTTGAGAAGGGAACAATTCAAGAGGAAGAGATGACAATTATAAACATATATGCACCAAATATTAATGCCCCCAACTATATAAAACAAATATTACATAACATGAAAAACCAAATAAGCACTAATACAATTGTAGTGGGAGATTTAAATACCCTATTATCACAAATAGATAGATCATCTAGGCAGAAAAATCAACAATGAAATACTAGAACTTAACCAAGCTTTGGAACATATGGACTTAATAGACGTCTATAGAATATTCCACTCCAAATCAGAATATACATTCTTTTCGGCTGCACATGGGTCATTCTCCAAGATAGACTACATACTAGCTCATAGAACAGGTTTGAATAAATGCAAAAGAATTGAAGTTATTCTCTGTATATTATCAGATCATAGTGCAATCAAGCTGGAGATCAATAGCACAAGAAACTGTAGGAACTTCACAAACACATGGAAACTGAACAACACTTCTGAACAATCAATGGATCACAGAGGAAATTAAAGAAGAAATCAGACAGTTTTTACAAATAAATGAAAATGCCAGTACAACATACAGGAATCTATGGGACACAATGAAAGCAGTTCTACGTGGAAAATTCATAGCACTGAATGCCCACACTAGGAAAACAGAGTGAGCTTAAATAAACAACCTAATAAAGATTCTTACACTCCTAGAAAAAGAAGAGCAAGAAAAACCCAAAACTTGAAAAAGAGAGGAAATTATAAAGATTAGAGCAGAAATCAATGCAATGGAAACTAAGAAAACAATACAAAAAATAAATGAAACAAAGAGTTGGCTTTTTGAAAGAATAAATAAAATCAATAAACCCTTAGCTAATCTTATCAAAAAAAAAAGGAAAGAAAAGGCTCAGATCCATGCAATCAAGAATGAAAAAGGTGAAGTCACAATAGATCCAACAGAAATCCAGAGGATCATTAACACCTACTTTGAGAACCTATACTCTAATAAAATGGAAAACACAGAAGAAATGGACAGATTTTTAGATACTTATGAATTATCAAAGCTGAACAAAGAAGATAAAAACATTTTAAACACCCCAATTAGTCAGTGAAATTGAAAATGTAACTAAAAATTTACCAACAAAGAAAAACCCAGGTCCTGATGGATTCACTGCTGAATTTTACAAGACATTTAGAGAAAAATTACTGCCTTTACTCTCCAAACTTTTCAATGACACTGAAAGGGAAGCAACACAAATTCATTCCTAGAAGCAAGTATCACTTTGATTCCAAAACAAGGGAAAGATGCAACTAAAAAAGAGAACTACAGGCCAATCTCCTTAACGAATATGGATGCAAAAATCCTTAATAAGATACTAGCAAACAGAATACAGAGGATCATCAAGAAGATCATACATCCTGACCAAGTCGGATTTATTCCAGGGATGCAAGGGTGGTTCAACATACATAAGTCAATAAATGTAATACACTATATTGACAGAGTCAAGGACAAAAACCACATGATCCTCTCAATAGATGCAGAAAAAGCATTTGACAAAATTCAACACCCATTCATGATAAAAACCCTGCAAAAAATTGGAATAGATGGTCTGTACCTCAACTTAATAAAGGCTATCTATGAAAGACCAACAGCCAACATCATATTAAATGGCCAAAAACTGAAAAAGTTGCATGTTAAAATCAGGAACAAGACAAGGATGCCCACTATCACCACTTCTCTTCAATATAGTTCTGGAAACATTAGCCACAACAATTAGACAAGAGAAAGAAATTAGAGCAATAAAGATAGGAAAGGAAGAAGTTAAACTCATTATTTGCCGACGATATGATACTCTACATTGAAGACCCAAAAAACTCTACCAAAAGACTTCTAGAATTAATTGACAGATTCAGTAGAGTAGCTAGATACAAGGTGAGCACCCAAAAATCAATAGCCTTCTTGTACACAAATAACAGATTCACTGAGAAATTAGGGATACAATTCCCTTCACAATAGCATCCAAAATAATGAAGTATCTAGCAATCAATCTAACAAAAGAAGCAAAAGACCTCTACACTGAAAACTACAACACTCTGAAAATAGAGATCAAAGAGGATATAAAAAAATGGAAAGACATCCCCAGCTCCTGGGTAGGAAGCATCAACATAGTGAAAATGGCCATACTACCAAAACTGCTGTACATATTCAATGCAATGCCAATTGAAATTCCAACACCATTATTTCACAGAACTAGAAAAAAGAATCCAAAAATTCATTTGGAACCATAAGAGACCTAGAATAGCAAAAGCCATCCTAGGCAACAGACACATGGCAGCAGGTATAACAACTCCAAATTTGAAACTATACTACAAAGCCACTGTGATAAAAACAGCATGGTACTGGCAAAGAAGCAGATCTGAGGATCAGTGGAACAGATTGGAAGGCACAAAAAAATTCCAGATGTACTCAGCTACCTCATTTTTGACAAAGGAGCTGAACATACTTGGTGGAGGAAAGATAGCCTCTTCAATAAATGGTGTTGGAAAAACTGGATTTCAACCTGCCAAAGATTAAAATTGGACCCTTATCTTTCACGATGCACTAAATTAAAATCCAAGTGGATTAAAGATCTAAAAATTAAAACAGAAACACTAAACTTACTGGAAGATAAGTTAGGCAGAACTCTGGAAGATATTGGCATAGGAAAAGACTTTATGAACAAATCCTTAGTAGCACGGGAACTAGCAGAAAGAATCAACAACTGGGATCTCATCTTATTAAAAAGCTTCTTCACTGCAAAAGAAACCATCAACAGAACTAAGAGATGACCTACAACGTGGGAAAAATTTTTACCAGCTGCTCCTCAGACAAAGGACTATTATCTAGAATATATAAAGAACTCAAAACAATCAGCCCTTCAAATATAAAGACCCAATTCAAAAATGGGTATCTGAAATGAACAGACACTTCTCAGATAAAGAAATAAAAGCAGCAAGTAAATATATGAAAAAATGTTCCACATCACTGGTCATTCGAGAGATGCAGATGAAAATAACACTGAGATTCCACCTCACCCCACAAAGAATGGCTGCTATCAAGAAATCAAACAATAACAAATGTTGGCAGGGTTGTGGGGAGAAAGGTTGTTGGTGGGAGTGCAGACTGGTGCAATCTCTATGGAAATTAATATGGAGATACCTCAAAGAACTAGGTTTGGAGGTTCCATTTGACCCAGCCATCCCTCTGCTGGGTATCTTTCCAAAAGAACTAAAAGAATCATATCACAGTGATGTATGTGCACCCATGTTTATAGCAGCACAGTTTGTAATAGCTAAAACTTGGAAACAGCCCATCTGCCCATCAGTTGGAGACTGGATAAAGAAGATGTGGTTTTTCTATAAACTGCAATATTATTAGCCATAAAGAGTGAGAAATTAGATTCATTCACAGGAAAATGGATACATATTGAGGATATACTCCTAAATGAAATAAATAAGTCACATGTGTAAATACTGAATAGTTTCTCTGGTGTGAATAAACTGTAGTAGTACATAAGATCCTAATGAGATAACTGACATTGTGAAGGAAAGAAAAGGTCTAAAGGTGTAGGGAAGGTGGGATGGGTGGGGGAAAGGTAGTAAGGGAAAAGAAAAAATGTGAGAAAATGAAAAGATGGAAATAAAGTGGTTGTAGATGGGGAGGGGAGGAGGAGGTGAAGGGAGGGCAGGGACAAGGGGAAAAAATGAGAACCAAGACCTGTCATGTAAAGGTACAAGATCCTAACAATGAGTGTAACTGTACTGTATCCCTAAAATACACCAATAAACTAAATTAAAAAGAAAAAAAATAAAGTTTTTTTTCTAAATCTGCTTACTGAAAGAGGCAATTACAGTTTTTTTCTTAGTAGAACTGAGACTTAAAAATTTACATTTCTCCTACATATACACAATAAAATTTAATTTTGTTCTGTACCCTTATTTATAAATTGTCTAGTTGAATTGTTTTCTATTATTTTCAATTAAAGACAAATATTCTAGAATATATTAATAGATATCCCCTATAAAAATAATATGGAATGAAATTAACCTGGAGTAATAAATATGCTGTATTAAATATAGTTAAACTGCTCTCTGTTCTACAGAATTTCTCAGGGTCTTCAATATTCGAGTGTGTGTTATGATGGTTCAGATAGGTGCTCCAAATGCATTTGGCCACAGGACGCTTTTCTTCCAGAAAGGCCTATTAACACCCCCAGCCCGAATTTTAAGGTATCTTAGATTAATATAAAGAGCAAGGGAGAAAATTTTAAAATGGCAGAAAGAAGGATGGTGGTGATATTGAGAGAAATAGGAGGCAGAAGAGATGAACTTGGAATGGAAAATTACCTCAATTTGAACATGAGAAGTTTCGTTTTCAGATTGCTAGAGATGAGACGTCTATGTGAGCTCTGACTAGAAGGCCTCTACCACTACCATACAGGCTTAGCCCTCTGATTCTTTAAAATCACATGTGAGATCAGTCACAGTCAAACTTTTACTAATATTATTCAAAATAAAAAGTATGAAAAACATTACTTCTCAAAGAAAATAAAGAAAGTGTTATAGACTTTATGTGATATGAAGAAAATTTCTTGTCTCAACACTGGTGAGTGAGTGAATGATAAGAATGATAAGGGGCAGAAGATGGGTTCTAGGCCCTTAAACAAATCCCAGAGAGCTTCGCTACATGAGTCCCCAAAGAGGATGTGAGTTCACTCCTAAAAAAGAAAAGGGGAGAGAGCTGTGGTGGAGTCTGAAGGCTTGGGCGAATAGAAAGACACTAGAAAAAGATGAGGAGGATCAGGTGTCATGGCAAACACTTAGTCGGAGGTTTCCTGTAAACTGACATAGGTTGTTTAATATACTCACACTGCCGCGGAACTTAAAAACCAATACACACTGGGTGCTTTGAGGTCTTTCTGTCTTTTCTTCCTTCCCTCCTAGCCTGGCCTCGCACCCGCCCCACCCTCGACATCCCTGCCCTCCCCTAGTCTTCACCCCCCACCCCCTGCTCCTCTGCTCTCTTCCCCTACTTTCTCTTTCTCGAGCTCGCGCTCTCTCTCTCTGAAACTCATATGCTGTTTGGCAGAACCAAGGCAGCATCTGTTTTCATGAAGGAACAGCCAGCATCTAGGTGACTCCTTTGTTGGCTACCTTTCCAAAATCTGTTTGCTGCTTACTTCCCTTCAAACAGGGCCTTGCGTTTCCTCAGGTTACCACCCAACAGTATCCAGAGAAAGCTAACTCTTTTTGCAGTTAACCCAGAGCAGCCTACATACTTTATAATCTGCAGTCAACCTACATCAATCATTTGTAAAGTTGGGAGGGGGTACTTTAAGGAACTGGCTCATGTGGGGCTGTCAGATCCAAAATGGGCAGCATGGGCTAATGGGCTGGAGCCACAGGGAGAGCTAATTTTTCAATAAGTCCAAAAAGCATCTACAGCAGGATTCCTCGATGCTTAGGAGAAGCTAGACTTTCGTTTTACTCAGCCCTTCAGGTTAACAGCGACCCACAATCTGCTTTTCAAGTCAACATATTTAAATGTAACTCTCACCCAACTACTCCCTTCCAGAACAGTGTCTTACTATCTGGGCCCTACAATCTAGGCAATTTGACGTATAAAATTAACCATCACAGGGCTGGGGATTTAACTCAAGTGTTTCCGCTAACTGCCTCGCAAGCACAAGGTCCCAAGTTCAATCCATGGTACCCCCCGTCAAAAAAAATTAACCATCACAACCACTGCTTTACTTCCTAACCAGCTTTCTGGGACCTCAGCATACTTAGGGAATATCCAAGGCATTGTGTCACACCTATGAACATATTCTCTCATGGGTATCATGGTAAATAAAATAATGAAATTGCAATTCTACATAAAGGAAGTGGCTGAAACCAAGGCAGTGTATAGAAAGAACAGGACAAAGGCCAACCCTGGGAAATATCTGGATAACCAGAGGCAGGAAAAGAAAGAGAAGCCAGGGATGGAGCAGCTAGAGAAGGAAGGGCAGCACACTGCGGACTTACAGGAGTCAGAGTCACCACTGCTGTGAGGAATCAAGGGTATCAATGTCCAAAAGACAACTTGGAGACTATGTCTATAAAAGGCCATCTGTTTCATAGTGCAGGGAGAAAACAGATAGCATACCAATATGTGTTATTCGAGAAGCATTTAATAAAGGTACCACTAAAGGAGTGTGGGAAATGTAAGAAAGAAGTAGGGAAATGACAAGTGTTAATGCATTGCCCTGGTGAAATTAAAAGGGACACAGAGTGTGGGTATTGGAGAAGTCAGAAGAGACTAGGGAAGGGAGAGGCTCCCAGAACCCAAAAACAGAGAGAACTCATTGAGAGGGGTTCTAAGCCTCTGTCAACCAGCCATGTCAACCCAGCCAGGAGGGAACAGGACAGGAAACCACTGTGCTTTCATTCTCCTCCCTGTATCACCTGTCCACACCAAAGGGAAGCCAGAGTGAGGTTGCCAGACAAAATACAAGACACCAGTTAAATGTGAATTCCAGGCAAGTATAAGGATATTATTGAAGTCATGGGACATACATACACTAATTATTTATCTGAGTTTCCTTATGTTTACTTGCTGGATCTGGCAACTAAAGTTGATGCTGTTAGGTCCAGAAGGACCATTCCAAAGCACATATGGATCAGCCAGCGTCCTTTTCCTCATGACTGGTGAGACCACTTGAAAACTTCTCCTCCAATAGAAGCCACCACTTGTTTTTCCCTAGTAGTAACCTGGATGATACTCTCTAAACATCATTCTCACCAGATGTGGTGGTGCATGCCTGTCATCCCAGCACTCTAGAGGTTGAGGCAGGATTGCTGTGATTTGGAGACTAGCTGGGGCTACTTAGTGAGTTCAAGGACAGGCTGAAATACATAGCGAGAAAATACATGTCTCGGGGAAAAAAAAAGAAATTTAGTTGCATTCTAACAGCATTAGGAGGCGGGATCTTTAAGACAATGCTATTATCACAAGAATAGTCTGCCTTCATGAATGGATTAATGCTGTTATGGGACTGGGTTAGTTATCATGAAATTGGGTTGTATCTGATAAAAAGGCTAAATTCTCTCCTTTCTGTGTCTCATATGTGCTAACTGCTCCCTGCAACCCCATACACACACCAGATGCTGGCATCGTGCTCCTAGACTTCTCAACTGCAGAACAGTGAGCCAATTAAACTTCCATTGTTCATAAATTATCCAGTCTCTGGTTATTCTATACAGCAGAAAATGGTGCTCAGTTTTTGGGGGCGTGTGTGTGTGTGTGTGTGTGTGTGTGTATGTTTTGCGGAACCAGGGATCAAACTCAGGACCTTGCACTTGCTAGGCAGTTGAGGTGCCACTGAGCTACATCTCAGCCCCTAATGTAGCAGAAAATGGACTCAGATACTTAACTTCTATATTTTCTCAGGTCTAGATATAATTGATATCAATTAAGCTATCATAAACAAAATATGAATTAAAAATTATAGTTTTGCCTAGAAGATGAGAATTGGTGCTCAACACTAATTTTTTTACTTTTACTTATAGCTTTTTTGTGTAGCTAATTCTTGGTTGCAATGGTATTGTAAATAGGTATATCAAAGGTAAAACAAATATAAATGTCATCCCACATTTCATTTTGTTTTTTTATTGAGTTTCTTAAATAGTTGTTTTATTTCATTGGTTCAGCTGCCATGTATCCTCAGTTTGTGATAGGAGAGTGGCTTATTGAATGATATGGAGAGTCTGCTTTCACAAAATTACACAAAAATGACAAAATTCTATCCCTTATTCATAAATATTTTTCAAACTTATAAAACAAATAACTTCAGAGAACTTATAAAATGATTTCATTTTCTAAAATTAGTGATTTCAGTTGAAGAGGGCCTAAGACTAACATAATGGCTTAAGTTATACCACTGTGTCAGTCAATTTTCTCATTGCTGAGATAAAATACCAACACCCAAAGTTGAAAAAAAAAAGGTTTATTTAACTCACAATCTGTGGAGGTTTCAGTCCATACTCAACTGGCTCCAACACAGGGTGACATGCAGAGGGGCATCAAAAAGGATAAACAGGGCTGCGGATTTAGCTCAGTGGTTCTGCCACCTGCCTCACAAGTGCAAGGACCTGAGTTTGATCCCTGGTAACAAAGACAAAAAAGGACAAATAGTCCATAGCAAAGCAGGGCAGGCAGAATGCAGTAAGAAGCAGCAACAGATGCAGAAAGCAGCAACAGGTCTGTTTCTCCCTTTATCCCATCCAGGCTATATGCCTTTTAATTGGTACTGCCCATATCATGTCACAGCTTCAATATTAGACCACTCTGAAATTTCTTCTGCCAGATTAGTAAATCCACTGCACTTAAGCTCAGTATTAGGCAAATTCTCTGGACAAGGGCAAAATGAAGACAAATTCTCTGCCAAAGCATAACATACATGATCTGGAGTCTAAACACCAATGAAGTCTTTTTTCCTAACTGAAACCTGCTGAGCCTGGTTTTTACCATCAGGATTCTGGTTTTCTGAGCTCTGACCAGAATCTCCCATCAAGCACAGCTTAAAGCATTCCAGGGATGCTTCTTCCACTGGCTTCTCAAAACCTTTCCAAACTCTTCCTGCAAGACAGTTCCAATGACTAAAGAATAAGGTACAGTCAAAGCAAAAACCCCACTCAAGAATAAGGTACAGTCAAAGCAACAACCCCACTCTTGGTACTGAAGTCTGTCTTCAGTAAATCCCCTCAGTCACACCCAAGACTATGCTGATCCAATTTAGTTGAGCATTTCTTACTCAAGTTGACAGAATCAGTTAACCATCACAACCACTTTAAATATTTATTCCCAGACGTACAATTCATTATCTTGTATTATAGAGGATTTCAGTCAGACTGATGGATACTCTGGTAAACTCAGGCTTACTATACAGGATGTAAAATTTTCTCAGGCCCATTCTCCCAACTTCATCCTTTTCATAAGATTACCACTGAAGCTTTGGTAAGACAAGTATGCTAGTATCTGAATCTCTTTAACCAAGGCCATTCTGTTCACATGGACTGCAGTTTTTTTTATCAGTTACCCAAGAATTCACTCATGCCAGCATAGGATTATGAAAGGCATCTGTCCATTAATTCCTTCTGCATTTCTGAGCGCCAACTATGTGTTTGACACCATGGCCTGGAGATGAGTAGACATGATCCCTGCACTCTCAGAACTCATTGAAGGGTTGAAGGGAGGGCAGGGGAATGGAGAAAAAATTAAGAACTAAGATATATAAAGGAACAAATTCTTAATTAAGAATGTCATCATATTGTATACCCAAAATGTACCGATAAAATTTTTAAAAAAGAACTCCTGAAATAGAGAAATGCTAAAAGCACAGATAATGGAAACTAATTATGGACTTGAAGGGGGAACTTGGGAACATTTCAGAGGGGCAGAATATTTTTCAAAATACTGTAGTAAAAAATTGGTTACTATTCTGTTTTGGTCCTCTTTGGATCTGTAAAAGGATCTAAAATGTTAGGTTTTTAACACTTTAATTCTCCTTCATAAAAACAATGGTTGATAAATGTCATGGAAACACAAGCCTTTCACATGAACATGACATCAGGCAAGATATGGTCTGACCACATGAAAGTGTAGAGCTGGTTTTCGGTTGGGAGAATTCAAGTGGGCCATGAATTATGTGGCCATTTAACAAACTGACGACAAGGCAAGGCACCAGAGAGTCACAGGTTTTATGAACAGTATCTCCTTTACTACTGAGAATTGAATCATACTTGTCTCAACAGTGAGTATATGAAAAGAGTACTGGGTTTGTTTCCACAGGATCTTGGCTCTAATTCTAACATATCATTTCAGCAACTGGAGGCTTAAATGCCAAATAGAAGTAATAAAAATCATACACACATACACAAATACATTGAGTTATGATATTATAAGACTAGCATATATTGGTTACAGTTGTGCTCAGAATAAGCTACCCCAAAATACGGCATCATGCCATACTGAGTATTTCAAGGAATTAGATAAAACTGCAGGAGCAAGAAGGTTTCTTTGCCCTTCTTCTTTGAAGCAGGTGATCAAGAATTGCCTGCTCTTTCCCTAAGGCAGGTCATAAGATGCTCCTGTGTAAAGTATCTACCTTACACTCAGGGGAAATGAGCCTCCTTCTTATTTCTGAACATAAAGAATTGAGCAAACGGGTTTGTTTCTTTCCAGTCTATCCCATACCTCTTCATCCACTTCTACTTCTCTATAACTATCCACTTCTTCATCAAACTCAGTGCTACAAGTACACAGGATTAACTGTTCCTTTGGGTCTTCTTTTCCTATAAAGACTCCATGTCACATAAAACTCATTAAAAAATTGGTATACTTTTCTCCCATTAAAATGTCCTTTGTCATTTTGATTTTCAGATCCATCCAGCGATCCTAATAGTGTCAAGGAGGAGCTTTCCTCTCTTACAGCCCTTGGTTCTGTTAACTGACTTTACATCTTTAAATTCTGCACTCTGGCCCCTGACCTTCCCCATGAAATTCAAGTCTGGCTCCTCAAGGAGGTAACTGTTGCCTTTCCCAACTTCTGTACTGGACGATTTGCTTTGAGGATCTGCTTTGATAACTCAGTTCCAATGAGATAGAATTTTAAAGACATAAGAAACAGAGATAAGTCAATAGTCATATGGGGATTTCCCCCTTTTCCTTTAGACGCTACTGCACACTATTTCCTGCTTTCTGCCTAAGGAGAAACTCTTTAACTTCTCCATCTGCCCAGGAGTGAAAGGATTTACTTTGTCTTTGAACTGGACCCTAAAAGTTCTGCTGCAAACCAAAGCTAAGCTCCACATGTACCACTAATGATAGGAGCAAGGTCAATGGTCCTGATGTGACATAAAAGTTCCAGATTATGTCACCAATTTAAGATAAATGGAGATGTCACCTCTGTTTTCTGAAATATTACACAGAAGGAAGCATAATTTTCATACAAAGAGCAATTTCTCATCCAGCATGTGCAAAAAGTACAGCGGTAGACTGCAAACAAAAAAAAAAGTGGATGTAAATTGTCCCTCCTTCTGTATATACTCTCTTTGTAGAGCCCTCCCTCATTGACTTAGGCTGGCCCCAGGCTTTATCCAGGCTTTAGTAGATGTGACATAAGCAGATGTTTGAAAATCTTTTACCCACAGAGGCATCTCTAACCACTGCTCTTAGGAACTGTGTCACCACTATTGTGACAAGACTTGCCTCCTCTACTTCATGATGAATAACATATAACCAGGGAGGGAATCCTTCACACTCCCTGACTTTGAGCCAACTGCCAACCATGAGTAACCTATCCAACATACCCAAAGAACAAATCAGTTATTCTAAATCAGTATGTTTCCAGGTAGTGAGAGAAAGCTAACTGAAAAATTACAAATCCTATTTTCTGATTACAACATATAAGACCCTCAAGTTATGAATGGTCCAACATGCAAACAACTTTTGACCCTCAAGTTATGACTGATCCAACATACAAACAACTTTGGCTAATTAGATTGATGGAAGATTCATCTACCTCATGTTATCTATAGCGTATACCCAGGTAAATGTCCAAATCTCAGCTGAACTGACTTACAATAAACTTGAGTTATAGCCCTCGGGAACGGATTGAGTTCGTAAGTCAAAGGTCCACAGTATATTATACATTTTATGTATGCAAATATAGGCCAGGAATGGTAGCATATGCTTATAATCTCAGAACTCAGGTGACTGAGTCAGAAGGATTCTGAGTTAGAGGCCAGTCTGAGCTACATAGTAAATTCAAACCAGTCTGGAATACTGTCTCAAAAATAAATAAATAAATAAATAAAGCATATATGTCTTCTGGAAATGCACATACAGAGTTAACATCAACTTCTTAAATATTCACAGCTTCTTTACTTCATTTTCTAAAAGTAGAAAAAAAATTCATCTTATACTGATATCATGATACTTCCCAATATTCTGTCATAGGAAATATTTGTAACTTTTTTTTCGGATCAAATGGTCTGGATTTCTTTAGATTATCAAAGGATTTCTTTCGATAATGAAAGGATTATCATAAGCACAACAGGCTAAGATTTGCTGTTCAGTGCGGACAATTTAGCAGTGGGAAGAGTGAAAAATGAGATGAACTTGATTCCTGGAGAATCAAGTCTGAAGTTACTAACAAATGGAAAGTACAACTATGTGATTAAAAACTAAAGAATGAGCCAGGTGTGGTGGCTCACACCTGTAATCCCAGCACTTGGGAGGCTAAGGCAGGAGGATCACTGTGAGTTCAAGACCGGCCTGGGCTACATAGTGAGTTCCAGTTCAGTCTCAGCTACATAGTGAGACCCTGTCTCAAAAAACCAAAAAAAAAAAAAAAAAGAATGCATTCACCCAGCATTTTATGAATGCTCTCAATATTCTTTTATTCAGCTATTGCATCATCCTTATCATTACCAAAGTCACTGACTAAATGCACACATACCATCAACTCCCACATGATAGCTCTTACTCTGAGATCTTCCAGGACTCTGTTTCCAACTGTTGCTTTGAAACAAAAATTCAAATATTGGATTCACATTGCTTTTTAAGCCTAAGTAAAAATCATTTTTCCAGACTGTGTTCTACTTTTTTGAAAATCATTATAAAAGGTTATCTTAAAAGATAAAGAACACAATTAAATAGAGGCAAGGGATGTAACTAAAGACCTCACTAAAGAAGATATAAATGTGGCAAATAAACACATAAAAAATACCCCATATCATCAGTCATTATGGAAATACAAATCAAAACCACAAGACACCAAATCATGCCCACTAAGATATCTGTAATCAAAACCATGGAAAATAATTCTTAGGTAGAATTCTGTGAAGTATAGGTATTCACTAGTCAGGAAGCAGTGAGATCCCTCCCTACAAAGGACTTTCTCCAATTGCTTTAGTTACTTTCTGGTTCCTGTGACAAAATACCCAACACCCACAAGTTAAAAGAGGAAAGGTTTATTTAACTGATAGTTTACAGAGAGAAGTTGGCTGGTTCCATGGCAGGGCAGCACACCAGAAGGGAAGAGTTCATGGCATGGCAGGCAGGGAGCAGAGCAACTTCTTCATTCTTTCCCTATTAGGGAAAATATAGACTATTGACTGTTGCCAGCCACGTGCAAGGTGGATTTTCCCTTTTCAGTAAGTCCATCATCCACACCCAGAACTATACTAAGCTAAACAGTAGACTAATCCAGTATCACACACCCATCATCCAGTCACTTCCAAAAGCCTCACCTGTGAAAACATGAGATATATCCCATAACATCAATGGTCAAATCTAAGTTCTGGTTTTTGTTTGAAATGATCTTTGTTACTGGTGATATGAACCATTAAAATACTTAACCAAAGAAATCAATATTAATACAGAATTCTTTTACCTCAAAGATAGAGCTATCAAGTCAAGTATGGTGGTGCACACCTGTGCTCTGAGAGGCTGAGGCAGGAGAATTGCAAGTTTTAGCCCAGCCTGGGAATTTAGCAAGCCCCTGTCACAAAATTAAAAAAAAAAAAAATTTAAAGGGATGGGAATGCAGCTCATTGTGAAATGTAGCTGAATTCAATCCCTAGTTCTAAAAGAGAGTAGTAATAATAATCTAGGTTTCAAAGTAATGTATAGTTTATTAGATCCTGAAATTTATACATTCAGCCACTAAAAGCAACTAAACTGGAGGCATGGGCAACCCCCTACTGTAATTTTCACTTCAGTGAATCACTTTCCTTGACTTGCTTACATACAATTGCCCTTATTTCATTCTTTCACTAACCCAAACCAAAACCAATTTCTAAGTTGATTCTTAGTAGCAGACCTAGCTAGGTAGGTCACCTATACAAAGTGCAATGTCAGTCACTGAAGCACTACAGAATGTCTGCTAAAGTAGGTGAATTTTATTTTCTAGGTACCATGCATAGTTCAAAGGTAATGATGTGGCCATTAAAACATTTTGCCCATGAAAATAAATTATCAAAAGATAAATAGCACTCAGAATTGAAGTATTTGCATACTTCAAAGTACACTTCACCCTAGATATGTTAATAGATATTACAGATGGCTGAACTTGAATTGTAGTGTGTGGAAGGAAAGGTAATTCTAGTTAAATATCCACTAGAATAGCATATATATAAAGAATTAACATTATATAGACTGTATAGATATATATTTTAACACACATAATATACATGCTTCTGTATATATAACGTATATATTGTATGTATATCCAGACACTCTCTAATGCAGTAAGAAATTATAGTAAAATTCTGCTGGTGAATACTTACCTGTCATACCACATTTTAAAATTAATTATCATTTCTCACCTCATAAAGCTTACAGTCTTTCCCATATCTTATCGATCAAAACTTGGAAGCAGTGCTTAATTAGCATTTGTCATGAAGTACTATTTTATGAAATAATTTTTAAAGAAAAACAATGAGAGCACATGAAGCCCAGGTTGATTAAACAATTGAACTCATCCTGAAAGGAAATAAAAATTCTAATACATCTCAAAGATCAACCAGAATCTACTATTTTTATAATCTTGAGCAACTGCTATGGAGAAGATTATGTCTTCCCCACATTTATATGTTGGAATTTTAACCCCCAATGTGACGTTTTTAGGAGGTAATTAAGGTTAACTGTGGTCATAAGGGTGGAGAACTAATCTAAGAGTGTCGTAGCCTTAGAAAAAGAGGTAGAGAAAGAGATCTTCCTGTTCTACCCTTCTCTGACAATAAGGTGACAAAGCCAATCACCAGAAATAGAGCCCTTGCCGGAAACTAAAACATAGTTAGAAAGGAGGAATAAATTCTAGTGTTCTTTCTATAGCACAGTAGGGTAAATACAATTATAACTACCTATTCTAAGCCTGCCAGAAATTTGATCTTGGATTTTTTCAACCTCCAAAACTGTGGAAAAATACATTTCTGGTTTTAAGCTACCAAGTCTATGGCATTTGTTACGGTAGCCCCTGGTGACCAACATAACAACTTGCTTCAATTTCTGTGAGCTGCTGTTTGCTCTCCTGGAAAACGAGAGGTAAGTCAGAAAAGGTATTATGACAACCTCCAAATCTAATACTGGATGACTGGATTTCCCATCAAACCCCTAAAGTTTCACTAAAATTTCATTGTCTGCCTCCCTGCTATCCCACCGACTCAAAAGAATTTATCTGGAATAAGAAATACAGAATAAATACAGTGCAATGAGAGCCCACAGAAAATTAAAAATCTATAAATAGATACCCCAAATCTCTCTCTCTTTTCTCTCCCCTCTCCCATGCCTTTTCCTCTCTTCCTCCTTTTTTATCTCCCCTCTTCCTTCTCTCCTTTCTCTCTCTTTCTTCCCTCCTCTTTCTCTTGTATACTTCTATTGAAATATCATAGGGGTAAAACATAAATAAGTACAATTACTACATGTGAGTCAAATTTTTTAAAAGGAAAAATATTTCTTTAAATAGAATTTAAATTGCTTCGCTTTTTAAAAATTAGCCACATGCCAAGCAATCATAAGCCTGACTGCTAAATAACAAATTTTAGAAAACACCTGGGTAGTTTATGAAAATAAAAATATAAACACTGGTCTAGAACGTAAGATTCTGAGTTTAAAGGAACCTACTTTCATTGCATTTATTAATACAGGAAATCATTAACACCCATTATTCTTGCATTACAGAATGATTCTTGTATTATTTTAAATGGGGACAATGGGACCACCAGTCAATGCATAGAGTTTTTGTTTCACATCTGAATTAGCATAAATCCCACTCTCATCATGCCAAGTGTTTATGCCAAATCTTTTGGAACCATCTAGATCTGTGAACTGAGAACGGCACTTTCTGTGGACTATTGAGTAATCGTCTTGACAGGCATAACCCTAGAGGGAGAAAAAAAAGAAATAACATCTGATGACTAAAATATGTAAAAAGATATGTTTCAAAAGTTGATCATAATATTTCTGTGATCAAAGGCAGATTTTCAAGAATTGATTAATTTGGTTTTTCAGTAAATGCCTCGATGAAAAAAGTAGCCACTGCATTTATAAGTATTTCAACTCCTGAAAGAAGAATCTAACTCACGGCTGTTTTATTTATTAAACTAAAAAGATAAACTGCTACACATGTAAAAGCTTTTCCTATATGCAAAAGACACAGCATAAAAAGCAATTTAAATTTTATGATCATCTAAATAAGACCAAAATAATTACAACTTAACTACCATTCAACATCCTTTTCTGGTTGTTAACATAGAGTCATTCCAAAGAACGATATATTGAGTTACATCTTTAATAAGTGGTACCAAGTCAGACTTACCAAAACAATGGAAAATGCCAAGCTCTATGATTCATTCCTATGAGACATTTACTTCAACAAAATCCAGTAGAGTTTAAGATGTTTATACTTAAAGCCATTTCATGAAAGCTTCATTGTAATAAAAACAAGACATTATCATTGACCATTTCCCAAAGAAAACATTGATTCTTTCAGATTATACTAGGGGTGATGGAAGACATGGAACATAAAGCCTTCTAACTGATTATCTAATTTCTGCTTAAATTGGTTCTACTTTTAAAGCACTATGCCAATACTGAAATTAGATCACCAAAGCTATAAAATGATGAAAGAACATCAAAGTAGTTTCAATCTTAGATTGGTTTTGTCAAAAATAATTGAAAAATTTAACCATATGTTCAACCATAATAGTGTTCATTTGTCTATTGAGTGACTATTATGGGTTGGTCACAGTACTTTAGGGCTTATGTCTTTTAATCCATACCTGGACTCTGAGGTATGAAATTTTACCCCTATTTTTCACATAAGAAAAGATAATTTGCCTAAAAGCTCAGAAGGAGAGAATTTAAAGAAAACCAATAATAAGTGACTAAGCTAGGATGATGAATTAGATTGGTCTGGCTGAAAGTCATTTTCTCTCCAGAAATTTTTTATAATTAGGAGATGAAAAGAAATATGGACTATATAATCATAAAGCTAAATAATGTTCATGCCACTATTTTATATAGTTTGGACTTTGCTTTTGGCTATTTCTTTGGTCTTTGTGGTAGGTTGGTTGATTTG
This sequence comes from Fukomys damarensis, assembly GCF_012274545.1. Taxonomy (NCBI): domain Eukaryota; kingdom Metazoa; phylum Chordata; class Mammalia; order Rodentia; family Bathyergidae; genus Fukomys; species Fukomys damarensis. The sequence continues at coordinate 18,233,849 of NW_022900943.1, read as the reverse complement.
GTTGGTTGGCCAGGTAGTTGGTCAGTCAGGCAGAGATTTGAGGCCTGAGACTGTGGCTTAGTATAGTGCTTGCCTTGCATACCCAAGGCCAATCCTCAGCACTGGCAAAACTAAAAATAAGACTTGAGTATCACTGGCCCAAACTGAGGAAGAAGGCGGCGTTTCCTCATTCTCTTTCCTACTGGGGTCAAACTAAAGAGAATTTCTACTGTAAGTTCAATTGTGTCCCTTTAGTATCTCCTAGGCAGACAGGAAAATATATTTTTATGACTTGAGTGATAAGAAAAAATGTTTTAGGAAAACAATTCTGGCAGCAGAAGTACTAAATACTAGAAGTGGAAAAGACTGGATCCAAGAACTGTGATTATAATTGGATTCAATAATTCAAATCAATTTATAAAGGGATAAAAATGTGGCTTACATATACAGTGAAAAATTATTTGATTCCAGGAGAAATAAAATACCAATAATGTGCTGCCATGTGGATGAATCTTGTAAACAGTTTGCTAAGAGAAAGAAGCTAAAACAAAAAGACCACATGATTTTGTATATAAAAATCTAAAGCAGGCAAATACACAGAGACAAGAAAGAGGACTAGTACTTACCAGGAAATAAAAGGTTGGGGGAAGAATAAGACTATTAATGGGACTGGCGTTTCATTTTGGGGTGATGAAACTGATTATGATGATGTTTGAAAACCCTGTATATATTTAAAAACCAGATAATCATACACTATAAAAGGGGTGGATTTTATGGTAGGAGGAATTATATCGCAGTAAGGCTGTTATTTTTAAAAAATGAATACCCTGAGGGGGGCAATTCTGGAGTCAGAAACACTAGTGAAGAGACTGACTGCTGCCTGCTGACACAAATTACACTGAGTGCTTCCTATTATTGGTGGTGTATCAGTAAACCATCTCTACTTTTATCCCATAAAAAGGTAGGTATTAAAATGATTTGAAAACTTTGCTATAAACAAACAAACAAAAAAGCTAATATGTAACGTTTGCCAATCTCTGTGGCATAAATACTCCCCTTCAAGTTATCAGAGTAAAGTCTGGGAACACTGAGTTAGGAAAACAAGAAGTTAATCAACTGGTGCAAACAGTTAACACTCCCCTTGATCCACTTTTCCCATTTCTTTCTTTTCTTTTTTTTTTTTTTTTTTTTTTTTGGTACCAGTGAACACTTTTCCCATTTCTTAATGTACAGTTTCCAGACAGTTTGAGTAGGAGTGAACCCAGTGCCAGGCCTAGGGACAGAGTCTAATTAGCCTAAGAAAATTGGCATCATCTCAGAAATACTAATGGGTTCAGGATTAGGCATGGGGCTTGACTCTGTTCAAACAGATTAAATCCCAGGACTTTTGTTCAATAGTTTATGTGAAAGAATTCTTTTTCCCACAATTAGCTGTAAATGAGGAAGCATCAACCCTAGGTTGCTATTGCCAGCCCTCCTACAACTACTATAGCATGAAATCAACAGCTTAAAAGGCAGAAGAGAATCAGAAAGAAACATGCGACGCCATATTAATTCTTTCTTGTTTGATGTTTGAAATCATGTGAGCCAGTGAATCGCTATTTTTGCTTGATTCAATCAGAGCTGGGTTTTGTGCAACTTCCTAGATATCCTAACATGTACCAGAATATGGTAAGTGAAGCAATATGGGAAGACTAAGCAACTCCAAATCAGAGCAAGGAAATGAGTGAAGACCAAGAGAGTAGGGCATATATAAAAAGTAAGAGTACAGGAGAACAGCTACTTTGTGATGAAGCAGACAGCCAGGAATCGGAAGGATGCAAATATGGAATAGGTAAACAGAAAGAAGAACAAAGCAGTAGGACTCTGGAGGATATAATTCATCATAAGGAAGCAGAGCAAGTATGCTTTCCAGGATTGAATTAAAAGAACATAAAATAGAATATTTAAAAAGCAGAGTGCAATAAGAATAATCTTACAGAAACTTAATACTGACTGCAGCTCATACCCAGGGCCAAGATGGGATATTGAGAGCTCAGGAAAAGCAAGTAACGTGGTATATCACCAATAAAAGAGGGAAATTTTGAATATTAATAATATGTTTTCCTCCTTTCAGTGTACATAACCACTCACTTGCCCAAGAAGAAAACTAAATTTGTTTCAGGAAAAATGCCAACCAAAGAGAAAAGTAGTATCAGCTTCTAACATGCAAAATAGGATTTTTTTTTTCCTAGCAAGATGATAGCCTTGTAATTCAACTAACAATCTTGAGGACTTTAGAATATCAGTGATTAAGGATCAGAACATGGAATTCTAAAAGTGTGTAGAGAAAATTCCTTAGCACTGAAGGCTGAGGTAAGAGTTAGAGACAGAAGAACAATTGGAAGGAGTCTACATAGGGAATCAAAGAAGTAAAGAAAAGCAGAACAGCAGAAAGAGGCAATATATTTTCCTATTTTTCCATTCTTCTTTAATCAAGCAAAGTCTCTTCATCTGGGACAGAGAGTAGTGCATTAGGTAAATAAGAATAATGGCAGAAAGACAGAGGGAGTCTCCTAGCCCCATTCCTGTTAAGGACTCTTGAAATGCATCACCATTCAAGTTTCCCTTTCAGTTTCTTGGAATAGTAAGGCAGAAGGAGCCTCTAAGATTCATCTGTACTGAGCCACTTTCAGTGTCCTGTGTCATAGATACATTCGAGAAGCACTGCAAGTCTGCAGAAAGAGGTACTAATAGGGGCTCCAGAGCTGAACCCTGGAACTGGGACTGAAGGGGTCACATAGGCTTCTGTGGGGTGTAGAGTAGGGCAGTGGAAAAGAGTTTGAGTAATCCCAGGCATGCCTTCTGACAAGCCCAGAGAGAGAGACTGCTAATTACAACATCCACACGTTAGTCACTAACGACAGCAAGGAAAAGAACACCAGGAAGACCACAGCATCACTCTAGATACAGGGACAGGCTGAAAACATATGTAAAACTGTTCTTCCTCCTCTGGCACTGAGATGCCAAGTTACATCCCTCTATTGATAAGCTGGGTGTCATCTAAGAAAGAGTTGTCATTACTTTTGCTGTATAATAAACCACCTACATATAGTAGTATGAAACAACAGCCATTTACTTATGTCTCCAGATTCTTTGGGTCAGGAATTTGGACAGAGTACAGTAAAGACAGCACCTCTATGCTCTAACAATGTCCAGAGTCTTTCTAGGAAGACTTGAAAGTTGGGACTGACTAGATGGAGGCTGAAGGCTTCTCTTATTCCACCTACACATTGTGTGGGATGTCTGCTGGCATCTCAGCTGGGCTGTTGGCTGGAACAATTATACAGCTCCTCCCTGTGCATTCACTTGGACTTCCTCACAACATGGCGACTAAATTCTGAGGATGAGCACTCCACAAAGTAAGGCAAGAAGAAGATACAAATATTTATATAATATTCATAATTATATCTAATATTTCTATTTCTATTTATATTATAAATATATGTTTATGTACATATATGTATATATTCATGTATATACATATATAATATGTGTATTTTAATATCTAACCTCAAAAGTCACATGGCATCACATGCAGCAGGTACAGATTGCTCAGATTCTAAGGTAGGTAACAGATTCTTCCTCCCAGTGGGAAGAATTTCAGAATCACATTTTTAAGAGATGTGGGATAGGAGCAATCATTTTTGAAAAATACTTTTTTTTTCTTTTTTCTTCCTCTTTTCAGGGAGAAAAGTAGGAAATGTCAGGACCCCAAGATCACCCCTAGGTCTGATGATTTTCTAGGTTGTATTTACATAGTTGTACCCATGAATATGATATAGCAAAAGAATACAAAGCAAAATCAACAAGAAAAATAGCCTGAAATCCAGAGGAAACCAAGTGCAAAACCCTGAAAGTCCTCTCACAGTGGAGTCACACAAGATGATGTAATTCCCCCCAGCAATGAGTTGTGACATGCTTTTTACCAGGGAAGCTCATTAGGGATTCAAGGTCCAAGGTTTTCATCGGAACTGGTCACATAGGCATCCTCTGCCCAGGATGTGCCAAAATTTCAGGCTCCCAGATGGAAAACAGTTGTTTGGCATAACCTATATTGTTACAAACAGTGTAGGCACAGTGAACTATTTTAATCAGGGAATTTCTAGCCTAAAAACCAATTTTCTAGATGCCAGCCAAGGGCCAACCTTGCGATCAGGCTTTTGAAAAGACTTAGCTCTTTACAGTGTATAGGGGATGGAAGATGATCTCTGAGAAAGCAAGAGTATTTTCAAGAGAGATTAATCACTTCTTATAGGAACTATTTAAAGTATGCAATCAAAAGAAGCTTTAACTGGATGGCAGTGATAGTGTTTTCTCATCAGTGGTGGGCTTGGGGAAAAAAGGCCATTTATCTGTTAGATACACTTTCTTTGCATACTTGAGGTGAATACAATTGCTAAATGTTCGCTACCCTAACATAAGTTAAATTTTTGCTTAACATTTCTCTAGTGTCAGTGGAAAGAAGTGTTTAGAAATTGTGTATAGAGACACCGTGAATTACTACACATTGTTGGGTGGCCTACTGTTTAGTGCTACCCAAACTCCGATTTCTGCCTACATTTACTTAAGCAAGGACAAGCATTTGCAAGCTCTTTCAGAGCCTTGAGGTAGCTGGGAGAGTTATAACACCACTAAAAAGAATAAGAAAGACATGGAGGTGTGGTGGACGTCTTCTATGGGAGAAATGATGAGTCATATTTTAGACATTTTTAAGTTGATATGGCATCAGTACAAAATGTTTATTTGGAAGGTGGTGCTATGGGACAGATGGCTTGGAGTGAAGTCAGTGCCCCATGCACAGCAGTGATCACTGTCAGGGAAAAAATAGCTATAAAGAACATTCCCAGGACCATAGATGACATTTGCATATGGACTGTGGATTACATAATTGTACTCTATCAGTTTTTCTGAGGTTGAAAATTGTACCATAGCTGTGTAGTCCAAGAATTACACACTGATCTATTTAGGGTGACAGGGCATGGTTCTCCAGCCCACTCTCATATGGTAAACAACTGGTGACTCTATTAAAATATTATCTGGCACCTCCTTGTACAACTCTTCAAACTTTCTAGCTAAGTTTAAAATTATGTAACAATAAAAAGTTGCGCTCCCAAAATGATGGTTGGTGTAGAGTCATAGGAGTAGATGAACTGTCTCAGATTGTGTAAAATGGGAGGAGCAGGGTTCTGGGAACCAAATGTTGAGGACAGCCATGGCTGAGTCCATAAAGAAGCCCGAAGGACAGAGGAGAAGTAAGAGACAGTGTTACAAAGTGACACATCCTGAAGAGGGAGGGAGGTTGAAGAATGCAGTGATAGCCAAAAGTGCTAACTTCCAAAGAAGCTGACAGAGAGCAAGACCGGACAAAACACAACAGTGTAAACTAATCTCCAGTCACCTTTCAGTGTGCACTTTCAGAAGAGGGTTGCGCTAGTTCCATAAATCATGCTGATGAAAAGTGGAAACCTACATGAGAGCAAAAGAGGCCCTGCAGAAATAGGAGTCACTGAAGTTGCAGCATGAAAATCAGTGCAGGGGAAAGCTCGCTATAGGAAAGCTGGTTTGGAAAGCTTTTGTCTTCCTCTCCTTTTTCTTTAACTGATCATAACAAGACAGGATGTTACAGAAGGTCCTGTGGGTGAGTGGGTTTCCCAGTCAACCTTCCTCCATTATGAAGGACGAACAGAATGATTTTATCACTTACATCAGTAAAACGTATCAGTGAATCTTTAAGAGATGGGCTCCTAGATGCCCACAGCACCTCAGTTCCCACTGCCCCTTAAGCGCTATATTCTTATTCTAAGCAAGCACCATTATATCCTGCATTTTTCTGTTTTCAAAATAAAATTACATGCTATTTCTCAGTCAATTGTATACCCAGTTCTTAGCCAATATTTTCCTAGTCTTCTGGCAGGCTTTTTCTTGCTTCCACTTATTCCTATCTAATTTTATTCTCCTTTATTAGGACTTTTTTTATTTTTGATACCTTTACTTTTCAAGATCATTTTCAGTTTTCAGCCTGCCCCCTGGAACATCAATAACTCTGCCTAATTTAGTATTATATGATAATTTGCAAGCATAGTCTCAATTCCTCCATCTAGCTCATCCATTAAAAAATGCATAATGGCTTGTTTCCTGGCCAAATCAGTCACTGTGAACGAACCCTGTGTCCACCATTTAAGACAGCTATTAGCCACCTGGCGTCAATACAGTGAAGAACCTCCTTCCCCAGTATGCCTGCAAGAATGTTCATTTTGTGTATGTCACTTACTTTTTAAAAGGAATTTGAAGTAGCAAGCTTATTTATGTCAATGTCATATTGGATGAAATCAAAGTAGATACAAAAATACATTACTGTGAGATTTTCTTTCATTATTTTCAGATACATCATGTACAAAGATGCTACCACTTATATTCAGTTGACTTCCCCAATAAAGTTGTCTTCTTTTTTTTTACTTTGTTGTGGTACTTTTTGGTACCGGGGATTGAACTTAGAACCTTGTGAGGCAGGCATGGTGCCACTGAGCTACATTCCAGGCCCTAAAGTTGTCTTCTAAGCACACACACAGAGTGGTGTGGGAGGAAAAGAAAATTCCCCTGTGGCCAAATCTTCCTTGTCTACCCTGAGGATCACTGGACAACAGATCTGTTCACTTACTTCCTTCACAAAAATGCAAGTGATTCTAATTACACTGCAAACATAAGAGTAATTGGCAGATGTATAAATAATAAATATGTTGCTAGCAAGATATATTTTGTTATATACTTAAGAAACATTTAATTTATTTTTTTATAAAATTTTATCAAGGAAAAAGCATTTGTAATAAATAGAAGCATTCAACCACAGGAAATCAGTTTTGTAAAGTGTAAAAAAATTTGGGCTGTGTCATAAATACAAATATCTACATCATAAATGAATCTGGTCAACATATTAAGGTTGTAGTACACCAAAAATATGGAGAAACATGTCATAAAATTAGCTGACTCTTCAAAATTAACATGACACAAATTTTAGCTACAGCCAGCAACAAAAATAGCCACACTCTATTAAACAGTAGCTACTGACACTTTTTTCTTTTAATGCACAAATTGATTAGTCTTATTATTTCAATAATATAAAAATAACATTTTTCTTATTATTTTGTCTATATTTTGGGAGGAAATTTGCTTCAGCTACTGACTTATTTACAATGGTACAACCTAAGGGTTATGTATAAATTTGAGGTCTAGGGTTCTCAACTCTTAAAACCACTTTTTTCTCTTTACAAAAGCCAAATATGTTCACTATAAAAATTAAACATATTCAAAAAGAAGAAAGTAGACTTTCTCATAATCCCAAATTCCCTGAAGTAGAAATGAGCTTTGTGACCTAGCCCAGAAATAAAAGGTGAATTGTGGTTACTTAATTTGAGAAGGCAATTTAAGACAGAGTTAAAGTGTCAGGAGAAACAGGGTGTCTTTCTACAGAAAGGATGCCCACTAAAAATACCTAAGAATCTGATTTTCCTGAGAATTGAGACTACACAATTTCTGCACTGTTGGTGAAACATGAGATGAACAGGGAGTTAAAATATTTATTTCCTAATTTTCAAGCAGAATTGAATTAAATATCTGTCAAGGTCTTTAAAAAAAGATTACATGGACATAAAATAAATGTTTTTCAATAGAACAAGATCAATGATAGAGTCAAATCAAATTAAATAGAAGAATTAGACAGTCAATTTTATAGTAAAGATCATCTTTCTGTATCATTCAGGATGCTTTAGAGAAACAAAACCAGCATGAAGCAGAGGAAAAAGGGACAGAAGGAGGGAGGAAGGGAGGAAAAGGAGAGAGATTTTAAGGAGCTGGTTCATATGATTATATGATTGTGGGGCTGGCAGGCCTTACAACCACAGGGCATGCTAGAAGGCTGGAAATAGGCAATATTTCTATGCTAGAGTCTTGAGACAGAACCCCTTCTCCAGAAAACCTGTTTTTTGCTCTTCAATCTGTCAACTGACTGAATGAAGTCCAGCCACACTATCGAGGATAATCTCCTTTACTTAAAGTAAATTGACTATGAATGTGAGTTACATTTACAAAACACCTTCATGGCAACATCTAGACCAGTATTTGACTAAATAACTGGGCACCATAGCCTAGCAAGGTTGAAATTAACCATTATGCTGTCCAACCCACTCATCTTCAGGTAAGAAGACCAAGGCCTTCAATGGAACTGACATTTGTACAAACAAAGAAACTGAAGATGTGCTATCTAGATTCAGAATTAGAGCCACTATATTTATTTGCTATATCATTATGGGTATTTAACCTCTCTGATATACACATTCCCCAATATTCTAAAAAACGTGGTTTCTCGGGGTAATTTTGAGGGTTAAGTAAGCTAACACATGTAAAATAACTAGGCCACTGCACAGAACATGGTAGACAATAACTGTTATTGTACTGTGTGCTCTCTCCCTTTATTTCTTCTGTCTTCCCTCTCTCTCCCCCTTTCCTGTTTTTCTTTCCTGTTCTCCTCCTCTCCATCCCTTCCATCCTCCCTCCCTTCTACTCATTTAACAACCACACATTACACCCTGTAAGGAAAACCCTATTGTACTCCAGTCAAATGGGGAAGTCCATGGAATCCATATAAAAATACATAGACACCATCAGCAGATCCACAAGGTTGAAACAAAGGCCTAGGAAATGTGCTAGCAGAAGGGCAAGATTCAACGCCAAAATTATTTACCTATCAAGATACAAAGCCATCCCTACTTGTATACATACAAGGTCAGAATGCATATGTACAATTTGTATTGAGGTCTTTCAGGAAGAATACTTAGGTTCCAGAAGGCCACCACCTCCTTCTGAAACAGAGGGCTGTTTCCAGGAGCAGCATTATGGAACACTTTGATGTGGATTACAAGACAGCTGGTAAAAACCACATGGCCCCTTCCCTCTTCCCTAATTCCACCCCATGCCACTATCTCATTTGCAAATTCTGAAATTCTCACTCACTTTATTTCAATATATAGAAAGATAAACAAGCATACTCAGCAAATGGCAGATTTTTTTTGTTAGTAGATAATCAATCAGGACACTAACAGGAAAAAAGAAAATTAAACAGTGGATATGTTCAGATCCAAAATAAATAAAAGTAGAACTGAAATAAAAGTTATGAAGAAAATCATAGTGCCTGGACTATTACCTAGCTAAATTTCAGCCTTACTTTCCCAGGTTAAAATGTGTTTTTAAAAACCACATTTTATTCTATATGCACGGCTTATGAGTGACTATTCTGAGTCAGATTTACACTGCATCCATTTGGAATGCATGCTAACTTTAAAACATAATTATCTATTAAAAATCCCCTTAGCTTTCAACCTCTGAATGAATGAGGTTCTTCAAGTTTTTGGTTAAAAACACTCATATGCTTGGAAAGACCACTGAAAAGACAGCTGTATTTATAAAAGCAAAATGGTACTTCCCATTTAATACTGACCAAATGGTAGATGTGAGGCTGCCAAGAGCCACTGACCTTCAGGTACTCCTGAAGTTTACTGAGGGCTTGGTCATCTCACCCAAAGTCTCTCTCCCCTTCCTCAGTCCTGCTTCCTTATAGGTGAATTTCTGACACCCACACTTTGTGTCTAGCCCACACTCTGTTTTACCATTCCTTCACTGTCAAGTCAATGGATCTGTACTCATTCCACTAGTTTCTCCAGAACCGTCCTACTTCTGAAATAATAAATTCCAGTACACCCCTTTGAGCATGACCTCTTCACCTCCTAGCTCTCACTCACTCTCTTCCCTACCTTCATTTTGTCCTCTTTTAAATCAAGATTTTCATTCCTTTCACCCTTCAACTTCCTGAGTTTGCTAGTCCCTAATTATTTTTCTTATACATCCTCAGTGTGTTCAGTCAACTCGCCATCATTATCCTCAGCTCACTTGCCTCTTCTCCTAAAAACTCACATGCCCAACAGCCAATCTTAGATAAATCCTCTAATGTACCTTCTTTGCAATTTGTTGTTTGGTTCTTTGGAAATAGAGGAGCTTTTGACAGAAAGTGTCTTTAACTGAAATGGAGATGAGCTGCAATAAATATTCAGCCTGAGAAGTGGAATTCAGAAGTAGCCTGCAGTTCTTCTCTATTTCCTTCCCTTGGAAACGACTTCATAGCTTCCTAATCCTTTCCTTGCCTATGTTTAGAGATATGGAGTGGTAACCCACATTCTACTTACTTCCTATAATTCTGTTCATTTTATACAAATATGAATTAGGCAAATATATGAGATACTAATATAAAAATTAATGAAATTTCAACTCATGAACATTTGAAATAATATAAATCCAAATGCTTAAAGTAGAATGCATAATGAAAGTAACTTATCCTAAGGCTGCATAGTAAAGTACCTAGCAGGTCAACATATATTCTCCTTACTCTGTCAGTATTTGTGAGTTGCATATTTTTGTACATGCATGGCAAATTCACTATCAGAATTCAATCATTATTCTGCTGGTTTTTAACTATCCAGTGTTATTATGATTTTTGCATGCTGCAACAATTTAACACAAGCATTGTTATTAGAAGCAGTGCTGAAAATATGCCTCAAAACCAGTTACTCTGGCATGGGAGGTAGAAGTGAATGAGCAAAACCCTGTAATAAATTCAAACAACTGTTGTGGCATGCTGTGCAATTCATACAAAAACCAGCAATGACAGAAATATTAGAAAGAATTTTGAAAATATAAAAATCATGACTATAGAGCACAATAGCTAAAGATTTATGTACCCTGAGAATATGTATGACATTCTTTATTTTTTGTCTTTTCTTTATTTGTGTGGAAAGCATAAATTTTACCATCTTAACCAGTTTTTAAATGTACAGTACAACATGTTAACTATATGTATTTTGTAGTTTTTATATGTTTGCAATCTATAATAGTGACATTCATCTTGGGAATCGGTACTTATACATATTACATCTTAATCATTTTTACATTCTTCACATTCATTATATTTAGTCCTTTGAATTTGTGAGTTTTTAATTAGGTGTGTCACAACTTTCTTTTGGTCAAAGATAGTCAAATCCTAAGTAAATACGAAATGCATTTTTAAATAATAAACAATAATGCTTGTTGTATTGGAAAATTCTAAAAAGTATAATTGCAGAAAATTACCTAGAATCTCTACATTCAATGGGTAACTTAACTAGCATTTTTATTATAGCTTCTCCAGATTCAAAACTTTCTGTTTTCACATAATTTAGATAAATATATACATAATTTTGTATCTTGTTATTCTTTTAACCTTCAATTAAGATTTATATGACACTAACCATTATATATGGACATTTAAAAAGCTGTATAAAATTTTATGATATGATTATCACATTTAACATCATTACATTATCACAATTAACATTCCTACAACTAAAAATTTAGGTACTTTACAACTTTCGCCATTATAAGTAATTCAGTAACTAGAATATTTGGACACAAATTTCACTCCTAGTTTGAGCTGCTTTTCATTGGAAAATTTTCCTAGAAGAATTATTAGGTCAAATAGCATCTTAATATATATCATCAAATTCCATTCCAAGAAGATTAAAAGAATTTGCAACTGGCCCAGCAGCAAATAGAAGTACCCATCTCACTCCATCTTCATCTCACTATTATAAATTTCTGAAAGTATTTCCAACATTAACAAGAAAACAATCTTATTATTTTAACTCACATCTTTCATTGCTTGCAAATTGGTCTTTTGTCTATATTTATTAGTCAATTACATTTCCTACCTTGTAAATTGCCTATGAGTGTTCTTTGCTCATTTCTCTAGGGTGTTTAATATTCTTTCTGCAGGTAAGCATGAATTTTGTATGTTTTAAGTATACCAATCTGTAAGCTGTTATGTTTGTTCCATGGCTTAATGTTAGTATATAACATATAATAAAGGTGATGTCATGAATCTTTTGCTTGCACCTTTTTAAAATTTTTATTCTAATCTACATGCACTTTTAAATTATTCTCAGAATATTAAATTTGGATAGAAAACAAAACCTAAAAGGGTTTTGGCTATAATTATATTATATTGATAACTTCAAATTATAATTAGTTTTCCATTCTCCTAAAGTGGTAACCATTCCTTTTTAGTGAAGATTTCTGCCTCAATTACTTTTTGGTTTTTTTAAACAAACAATAGCTTCAGCATCTTCTTGTATTCTCTTATGAGTGGCAGTCATATGGCAATTGCAGTTACAGGCGAGGCTTAACCAAGTTGGAAATCCATGATGGCTTCCTTGCTCATAAATCAAGCACCTCAGCAATTTTCCCCATGGCATCTCTCTTAACAGTGTAGCCTGGATTTTTCACATGGTTGCTCAGGGTTTCAAGAGGAAGAAGGAATCCTCTTAATTAAGGTGAGGCTTACATCTGGCAGAGAGTCACTTCTGCCACACTCTATTGATGATACCACTGACCTGATAGACTCAGGAACAGTCCCTTCTCATCGAGGAAGTAACCTGTGCACACAGGAAGGTCCACCATTTGGGGAGATAAATTATCACATATTTTTTGTTTTATTGATTTTAGCAAAATTTCCCTTATAAAAATATTTTAAGCTGGCATTGCTATGATTTGTATGGGTTTTTTCTTTTACAGTTTTGTAACTGGTTAGTGTTGATATGAAGGAATGCCATTATTTTATTCATTTTAATATCTTGGTTCTCCTGAGTAATCACACATCTAATGATAAAATGATTTCTTCTCTCATTTATTAATACTTAAATCTCTTATTTCTATGCCATGTCCATTTACTGGTAAGACTTTTAATTTTTTTTTTTTTTTTTTTTTGTACCTAGGAACAAACTTAGGACCTTGTGCTTATGAGGCAGGCAAGGTGCCACTAAGCTACATCACCAAAACCACTAGTAAGTCTTCTAAAGTAAGGCTAATAGGAATAGCTTTGTTTTATTTCTCTTGCATAATTCTTTTTTTGTTCTTATTGGTTGTTTGTTTTGGTAATGCTGGTTATCAAACCCATGGCCTCACACATTCTAAGAAATATGTAGAGTTTGTTGCATAATTCTCAAAGTACAAATATATTCATATTATAAACTGTACTTTTAAAAATCAACATACACATTCCCTGTAGGTAAACTAAGACACTTACCTGTATTTGTCCATATAATACAAACGAACAGACAGGTAGGTTCTTCCAGACAGATTAGGTTTTAAGTGAAGGGTAATAAGCAAGATGAGGAAAAAAGTGACTGGTGTTTGGACACTGCAGTATTTTCCCCTCACAATCTATAAATTTCCAAAATTAAATAATAATATTCTATTGATGTTCACAAACAGCTAATATGTATAAATATAAAACATCATATATCTCAGCAATTTCTCTTTTTTTCCCAAGATTGAATTGAAACTGAATATAATAAGTCATTTTTAAATACATAGATATTAGAATATGTTCTTATACTCACACGTGGCTGATAATTACAGGGTGCAGCATAATCTTCTGGGTATGTTGTCAAATCATACCTAAAAGAGATAAGTCAATATTTGAGAAAAAAATGACTCCAAGAAGAAAGATATTTTTAAATTTTTAGTGATATATACTTGATAGGAAATAATACTGCTGGAAGGACTGGTCCTAGGAAAATGTTTAAAACCCACAACTGTCCCAGGATGTTTATGGTTTTACCCACCACGATCAGGCACCACTTCTTCAAATTACTTCCAGGTCAGCACTACTTACTACTACTACTCTGCACAAATGATTTCTGTGGCTACCTAGTTCCAAGCCCCTGAACTCAGGTGCTTTGCATTGCACCAATCCTTTCTACTACCCTCCCTTGACTCTAAACTTTTGACCCCATCTCTCCACTTCTCTGCTGGGTTATAGCTGAAGAGATAATGGAAAACAGCTGGGTAGGCTGAGATCATGAAGCATCCCCAGCCATCACCCCTTTAAACCTCCAGAAATGCTGCATTAAACCCTACACAAGTGTACAAGCCTAGCCAAACTCAAAGGGAAACCCTGAGGCTTTAAAAATGAAAAGGACATGTGTTACAATGGGAAACCATAAAAGCTGATGCCTCAAGCCTAGAAGTGGAGTTGTAATTGCAAGTCAAGGGCAACAGAAATAGCCTTAGGTTCACATGAGCCAAAGAGCTAAAGTTCAACTTACAATGAATTTTTTTTTTTTTTTTTTTTTTTTTTTTTTT
>NW_022900943.1:18193964-18219569 GCF_012274545.1 Fukomys damarensis | reverse complement strand
TTTTTTTTTTTTTTTTTTTTTTTTTTTTTTTGGTACGGGGATTGAACTCGGGTCATTGTGCTTGCAAGGCAGGCCACCGAACCGCTGAGCTAAAACCTCGGCCCACAATGAAGAATCTTACAGACAGTACATTTGAGACCAGAGAAAGCCCATCTACCAGGACAGAGAAACTTGCATGAAAATGTCTCTTTATTTGGAATTTAGTGTAAGACAAAAACTATTCTCCAATGAGAAATGAAAACACTACGTCTATTCCTGTCAATATTATAAGAGTAGATGGTCAAACACACCATCTAGTTTCTTAGAGAATTCAACAAGAATCCCAAAATAATAACAAAGTAGATGAGCTATGTACAGATTACTAGTATTTAAATTGGTGATAACCAACTATTTCTGCTGGGTCTCAAGGCGTGGTTCCCAGAATCACAACAGAACCTGGGAATTTGATAAAAATGCAACTACAATCATCCCTAAGTATTAAAAAAGGACTAGTTTCAGGTACCCTGAAGGTACCAAAATCTGTGGATGCCCAAGCCCTTTGTGTGAAATAGTGTAGTATTTGAATATAACCTGTGCACAGCCACCCACACACTGTAAATCATCTCTAAATTATTTCTAAGACCTAATGTAATGTGAATGCTAGGTAAATTGTTCTTCTAGTGTATTAAGGAGCAATGACAAGAAAAATCCGTGTATATTTAGTATAAACACTTGTTTCAATATTTCAAAAAATGTTTTCTCCTGTGGATTATTGAATCTGTGCATGTGAAACCTTTAGCTATGGAGGGCCAACTGTACTTGGGTCTTACCCTAACCCTACTGAATTAGAAAATCTGTTGGTGGAGCCACAAAATCTGTACTTTAACAATCTGGCCAGGTGATTGTGATGCTCACTAGATTTTGAGTACACATGACCAAAAGAACAGACATTGGAAGCATAACCAGAAAATAAGTGGGTGAGAGAGAAATACTGGGAGAGACACCAATCTAACAAAAAAGGAAAAGAGATTAAAAGGTATAGGGGAAGTGATTTTGATCACAAGATAAATTAAAAACATAAAATAAAATTAAGTTCCTCAGTAATCACAATGAAAATAAATAGGTTACACTCTTCAGTGAAAATGTTTTTCTCAGACAAAATGAGTATCAAGCTGTGTTTTTAAATGCTCAACTATGTGATTTAATAGCTAAAAATAAACATACTTTCAAAGTTTGAAAGTAAAAATATATAAATATTATATATACAGCAAATATTAACTAACCAAGAAAAAAATTTTATATTAATAACATGTAAAGAACTTAGACAAAAATTACTAATTATAAATATTATTACTCATTGAATAAAGGAACAAGTCACCAAAAAAATCTATAACAATCCTAAGTCAATAACCTAACAACATACATGAGGCAGAAGGAAACAGAATCACAAAGACAAAATGCCAAATCTCTAGTCTTAGAGGAAGCATGTAACACATTCCTTAGCCCTTTGGTTCCTTAAATCTAAATCTCTACATAGGTCTGCTTTCCTAAACCACACAGGTCAACAACAAAACATCACATGCAAAGCACAATGGAGAATGGGAAATACTAGTGTTAAATAGGATTCACTCATGCTTAATTCCATGCCATCAAACCTAAATTAATTTATCTCCCAAGAAATCAGGAAGAGATAGAAGAAGAGAGGGAGAGAGGAAGTGGGGAGAGAAGATCCCATAAAAGCCAGGTTTACACCCCTATGGCTTAATCTATACAAAGAAAATAACTCTGAAACAGTTTTTTTGTTCTGTTTCTGCTTTCTTTAGCTTTCTCTGTTTATAAAACCAAAATTTTCTGCTCAGCTCATCAGAGCACTCATTTTATTTTATAGGATGAGATGCTGCTTAATTCTAAAGCACAAATAAAAGCCAATATGAATCTTTACATGTGCTGTAATTTCGTCTTTTTCACCGCAAACCTCACTTTACATGTAGGTAAGTAGAACAGTCCATTCGGTAGAGCCAGATGAATGCCTGTGCTGGAAATGAATGAGGCAAAGATGCTGTGGAAGACAGGAAAAGCTCTGTAGGGAGGATAGGACACAGAGGATATCACCTCCAGAAAAGTAGTGTCCTTCCTTGAAGAGGGGTGGTACTGAGGACTGGCTTGAGACAAGAGCATGTGAACCATGGTCTTCCAAGTAGGAAGGTCCAGAATGGCAGTAGTGGGAGGGTACTGCTTCTGGGAAAGAGGAGGGTGACTAGGAAGATAAAGAAAATTAAGGAGACAAACACCAGAAATTAAAGACCATAAAACTATAAGATATTATCACATTATCAGTAGACCTTCCCTCCCTCCCATGTCTTACCGCCCCAACAGGTGTCATTATTAAA
Source organism: Fukomys damarensis (assembly GCF_012274545.1). Taxonomy (NCBI): domain Eukaryota; kingdom Metazoa; phylum Chordata; class Mammalia; order Rodentia; family Bathyergidae; genus Fukomys; species Fukomys damarensis. Next base: position 18,217,200 of record NW_022900943.1, on the reverse strand, counting down.
ACTTTAGTGTTCTAACAGAAGAGGGCACTCTTGAACTGAAACATTGAGCAAACTTCCCAAACTTCTCATTTCCCTGAGGGTAGAATTACCTGTGATTATTCACCTGGTAGAGGAAAAGCCAACATATTTAATAAATAGAAAAGGGTAACATTACTATGAGAAGAACACAATAAATGAGAAACAAAAAATGAAGCCCATGAAAATTTTCCAGAAATATTCCCAGTAACAGAAGACCTCCGTCAGCCTAGTGTACTGAAGAGCCTACAAAGTGAAATTTAAAAAAAGAAAAAAGAAAAGAAGTATAATTGGAATGGAGGAAGCAACATTTTCTTCTTCCATAACTGAAAAGATTGCCTAAATGTTTAAAATCGAAGAGAATCTATAAATTATAACAACAAGCTAATTCAACAAGGTTGTTGGACACAAGATGATTATACAAAAAGTACACTCCTACCAGCAATAAGAAACTAGAAAGCATAATTAAAGTGGAAATTTTTCATTTATCCTTATAACAATATCTTTACAAGGAATATATACAAGAGAAGATATGCAAGATACTAATATAGGAAAAATTATAAAATTTTGTTGGACATAAAATAATTCCTTTATGGATGAGATAGCTCAATATCATGATGGGGATTATTCCATCTAGTAAATTTAACTCATTGCCAATTCAAACACAAACAAGGTATTTCATGGAACTTGACCAACAATCCTAACAGTTACAGGACTCCATAAAATGCCACAGAGAGTAGAGATAACTCTGAAAAAGAATAAAATGGTTAAATTTATTTTACAAGATGTCAAGGCTTAATACAGAGCCATAGTAATTAAGACAATGTGGTATCAGTCCAAGAATATACAAATAGACCAGTAAAACAGAATATATAGCTCAGAAATAAACCCATGTAAGTGTGAGAATTTGGTATAGCATAAAAATAGCTTTATAAATTAGTTAAGAAATATAGGTTGGATCAAATGGTGATTTGCTAGTCTAATAAAAGTATTACATATTCACTGAATCTATTATTTATGCTATACACATATATATAACTTCTAAGAGGTTTACAGTTTGACATTTCAAATACAGATCTTGACTAAGTTATAATTTAAAATATCTCTGCATCAAAAGACACAATTAGTAAAGTCACAAGAAAAGTCATAGACTGGAGGAAGATATTCATTAAATATTTTACCAAAACAGGTTTAGTATCCATAATTAATTTTTAAGACTCCTGCAAATCTATAAGAGATGAAATCCCATAAGAAAAATTGACAGACTAAAAACAGTCAATTTTGCCAGTTGAAGAAACCAGAATGGCTAATATTTGAAAACAAATTCAGTCTTAAAATTGAGTTGTAAACCCAGTAATTAGTGAAATACAAAACAAAACAGCAATGAAGTGCCATTTCATGTCCATTAGACTGGTAATTTTAAATCTTCACCATTTAAAAAAGATATTAAGGAATGTGCTATTTATACGCTATTAATAGAAGTGAAGCATCTTGCAAAACTGAAAGTGAACATCATATGTGTTCTGACCCAATACTGTCTACCTAGGGAAAAGGTGTCATGGCTCACAAATAGATCTGTTTCTGGGAGCAGAGCTGGGACACATCAATGTCTAGGCATCAAATGGATTCATGGGCAGCCCAGAACAGTAGGTTAGTAAATCTGGAATCCCCAGGAGCAAGTCTATGCCAGGCGCTTCCACTCTGCCACTCCCATTCCTGTTCATAGCTGGTAGGTCCAAACATCCGCCTCGGCCCACACATGGTTAGGACTCTCCTTTAGTTTGCCTTTTTTGATAGAAACAGGAAAGGGCCAGTCACTTGTCTGTAACAGGAACCAAGGGAGGTAATGTCCCCTCCATTTGGGGGAAGCTGATCCTCAGAGGGAGTGAATGTATCCATGGGAAGAGAATCTAGACAGTTTTCTAGCCTGATTCCAGTTAACTCCAAAGTCAAGCTCCATCATAGACTTTATGATTGTTCTATGAAGTCTCTAGTACTCTTTTAATAAACTCTCCTTTTTTGCCCTAGATTATTTTAATTGTGTTCCTGTCATCTACAACTGAAAGAGTCCTATTACAGACAATCAGAGTCTAAGGCCATTAATCAGTGTAATCATGTAACGAACTCCCCTGCTCAGATTCCAAACACTAAACCACATTCTGATTATAATCTGGCTTCTCATATGGTTTCTTACAGAGAGAGACTGTTTTTATTAGGCTGACATAACTGTCTAGTGTGCTTGAAAGTTTTATTTCTCATTATAAATTAACTAATTAGAATTCTAGCTTTTCTTGTGAGTTTAATGAGCAAAAGTCAATTTCCATGAGTCAGATAAATTCTGAAGCACAGATAAAATGGTCTTTTTGGAAATGTAAAACTGAAGAGCAGATGCTAGTAAATTTACCAGGATAATGTCACATTGTAAGGATGCTTGGAAGGCAGACAGCTGGGTTTCACCCAGCACTACCCACAATTTGCCACACATGCCCTCTTTGACCTTTAACAGGTGTGTTTATGAGACATTTTACTAGGTAGAGATTAACTAAAGGTATTTGGTAAGATAAGAAAGGAAAAAGATCTGATTTTAAAGTTATTGTTAGAACCATGGTATTATTTAAAACATCCACCTCTCCACTGGCACTAGTAGTAATGTGTGAATTGGTGACAAGATGAGTTACCCAAATGCCCAGAATCACAGTTTCTTAAAGCTAAAGGTTCTTAAAGAATCTTAAGTCAAGTTTTTCTTCTTTCTTCTTTGTTTCATTCCTTTCTTCTTCCTCTTTTTCTTTCATTCTTCCTTTTTTTCTTTCTTTTCAGAAGGAGGAGTAGATATTTTCTAAACCAGTTTTGTGGCAGTGAGAACAAGGGGGTATAACATATACTGACCAAATACAGGGTCCCATCTAGGTATGTGAACCCAAGTAAGTGCCTCAAAGAAGCAGGGAATTAATTTAAAATTAATCTCATCAATACAAATACTCCTCATTTAATGACCAAGTTGAGTTCCTATGACTAAGTTGTTAACCAAATTGTTTGCTAAATGAAGAACTGTAGATAGTACAGTATGTACAATGCAATATTCAGAACAAAGAAATGGTCAAAAGAAACTCCAACTGGATGAGTTTGCTTCTACTTGCATGACTCTTATATACAGTACTATAACATGACAGAACATAAAACTACAGTACTGTACTGCATAATCAGCAAAATTTTATGGTGCTGTACTATAAAAGAAGCCACTACAAAGCCACACTGCCATTCATGTACCTGCACTGTAAGCTGGAATGAGGGTCGGAAGTTGAGTTATGGTGGGCTGTAAGTTTGAACAGCTTGCCTTAGTTGTAAGTCTGAACAGTTGTTAACCAGGCAGGTTGTTAAATGAGGAATATCTGTATAGCTAGTACAATTGGGGACCACTCACCTAAACCTGGGCAATACTCCAGGGCCAACCCCCAGACCTTTGTTCTAAGGTCTACTACATGGAGACCCTAGACACTAGCAGTGACGGCAAACCTTTTAGAGCTTTCAATGATACAAACAGCCCACTGCAGCACAGGTGCCATAGATTTACCACGACTGACCTAGAGTAACCTTTCTTCACTTGGAGATCACTGAAAATTCATGCATAAAATGGAAACAAAGTCTTTGTAAATAGGGAAGGGAGGAGGAGGTGAAGGGAGGTCTGGGGTAAGGGGAAAAAATGAGATCCAAGACCTGTCATGTAAAGGTACTAGATCCCAATGATGAATGTAACTGTACTGTTTACCTAATATGTGCCAATAAACTCAATGAGGGGGAAAAATAAAAAAGAAAAAGAAAGTTCATGCGTGTGGACTGCATCTCATACATCCAATTATAACAGAGTGAATTATGGGGAATGACTTGCCCAATAAATACAGCTGGAATAACTCAGTACCCCATCAATCACATCATCAGTCATGCTCTGAAGACCCAATGAATGGGGCCCTAGACCCAGAGCAACATTTTAAATTCTTATACCCAATAACACATTCAGTGCTCAAGCCATTTTCCTTTCCACCAGCGCAAGCCTGCTCCCTCTGAGCATAAAATTGCCTGATTAAACTTCATTAAACTTTGCTGCTTTTTCCTTACTATTACATGCCACATCCAATTCTTGGTTCGTGGTGCACAAAAACCCTGAAACCTATACTGGGACCTGATCACCATGGAAACAATCGCTGGCAGTGTGAAATGCCATCCTTTATTTAGAAAAGCCTAGGCCAGAGGACCCAAGAGTCTCTGTGTTGTAGGGAGAAAGGAGGAAAGCTATGAGCCCTCTTGGAAATTTTAACCCATTCTTAACAGCAACTATCTTTTTTAAAAGGATCTTATATTCAGCTGATATGGATGCCCCTGTCATTTCCTCGTACTTCTACCTTCTGAATGAAGTTACACAGATCACAAATCAAATCTAATAGCTCTTCTACAGCTGTTAAATGTCAGACCTACCTATATTTTAGAAATAAATTTCTAAGAAGCTAGTGGGTAAGAGGTAGAAAGGAAAGGTGAGTTGAAGGACAGTTTGAATTTGCTGTTACTCTTGATCCAAGCCAAGCACTTGCTAAGATGCCAGGCCTCTTTGGAGCAGTTCTTCCCTTCCATTAAATATACAGAACTGTGAGGCCCAAATCCTAATTTCTGCTTTGCCCTTAAACAGTCAGAGAGCTCTGAGAAAGTCTCTTAAACACTTTACATCTTAATTCCTCTCATTAGTGTCTGATCCATAAATATTTACAGAATAAAATGGATTAATTAATTGAGGAATCTGATTCCTTGATTGTGTTTCAGAGTTTTGATTTCCTCCTCTATACAATGAAGAACATACTCATCCCAACGACCTTGTCTGACTGCGAGGAGGAATGGAATAACAGGTAATATATGTTTAAAATCCTTTGAAGGATAGGAAGCACCACATACGCTTAAGCACAAAATACAATGAAATATAGTGATTGATGAAAGAGGTCTTGCAGTCAAATGAATGAGACTAATTAAAAACCGAAGTCAGAAATAAACAGACCTGAAGATCAATGGAACAGACTAGAAGAGGTGGAAATAACACCAAAAACACTCAGCCACATTACCTTTGACAAAGGGGCTAACCACATTCACTGGAAGAGAGTTAGCCTCTTTAATAAGTGGTGTTGGAAAAACCGGCTCTACACATGCCAAAAGACTAAACTAAAACCATGTCTCTCACCACACACTGAACTAAAATAAAAATGGATCAAAATATTAAAACACTAAATCTGTTGGAAGAGAGAGTAGGTAGAACTCTTGAGGACATAGGGGTAAGGCAATGACTTCATGAACAAAACCCAAATTACATGAGAAATAGTGCAAAGAATCAATAATTGGGATCTCATCCTATTAAAAAGTTCTTGCACCAGCAAAGAAATCACCAATAGAATGAAGAGACAACTCACAGTGTGGGAAAAATTTTAGCCAGTAGCCCCTCAGACAAAGGAATATCTAGTACATACAAAGAAATGAAAAAAATTCAGACCCCTCAAATTTTAAGAACCAATCCAAAAATGGGCATCTGAAATGAACAGACATTTCTCAGATGAAAAAGAAGACATGACAAATAAATATATGAAAAAATGTTTAACATCACTGGTTATCTGAGAGATGCAAATTCAAACAATGCTGAGATTCCATCTCACTCCAGAAAGAATAGCTGCTATCAAGAAATCAGCCAATAACAAATGCTGGAGGGACTGTGGGGGAAAGAAACCCTGATCCATTGTTGGCAGGAGTGCAGACCAGTGGATACAACCATTGTGGAAATCAGTGTGGAGATGCCTAAAAAAATTTAGTATTAGAGGTCACATTTGACCCAGGTATTCTTCTATTGAGTGTCTTTCCAATAGAATCAAAAACATCATACCACAATCATACATGCACACCCATGTTGATAGTGACAGTTTATAATAGCTAAATCTTGGAAACAACCCAAATACCCATCGATCAATGAATAGATAAAAAAGATATGGATTTTTTTATACAATGGAGTACTACTCAACCATAAAGATAAACTTGCTTAATGAATGCAACTTGAAACTATACTCTTAAGTGAAATAAACCAGACACATGTGTAAATATCACATTGTCTCTAGTGTGAGAAAGGGTAAATAAGGACAAAAATGTGTATGAAATAGAAAGAATCTGTTCAAAGGGAAAGGGAAATTGTGACAGAGGAGAGGCAGAAAAAGAAAGGAAAAGAAAATGTGAGAAAAAAGAAAGAAATGGAAACAAAACTTTTGTAAATAAGGGGAGTTGAAGGAAGGAGGAGATTGGGAGGGAAAGAATCAAGATATACCATGTACAGGTAAAAATTCCCTTTGAAGAATGTGATCATTATGTATATTTAAAATGTACCAATAAAAGTAATTTTAGCTCAGTGGCACTGTGCCTGCCTTACAAGCATAAGGTCCTGAGTTCAATCCCCAGTTACTCCCCCAAAATAATTTTAAAAACTTGTAGCTTAACACTAAAGTGAGAAGATACCTATTTATTATTTTCTTTTTAAAAACGAGTCCAGGTTTATGCAGATTCAAAGAACTGCTTAGCATTTGGACTTGACTAGCACAGATTTTTCTTATAAAATTTATTTTATTGAGGTACATTTTACTTAAAAATAAAAATGTACCAATTAAAACAAAACAAAACAAGAACAAAACCCTGGCCAGTCACTTCCTATGTGAGAGACTTTTGGAAACTTGCGGATAGCTGCAGAAACTGTCTGAAACGGTGAGAATGAAATGAAACCAAGGATGTAAAGCCCTTAGCTGTGTCATACACATAGTAAGCTTCTTGTACAGTTGAAGAGAAAACTACACTGTAATGGTATTAATTAAACAGGTGGAGGACATTGTTCTCTGCTTTTTAAAGACACTGCATGGTGGTAAATAGATTAACCGGGAAAAGACTAGAGGCAGAGGAACCAGTTCAGATATTTAGGTTAGCATTTGAGACTGCATCAGATTCTTGGGCCTCAGTCTCAAATATCCACCTGCTCTCTGCTGCTTACTCTTCCTCCTGTATTTAGAGCCTGAGTGAATGGCTCCATCTCCTTCCAGTCGCCTAAGACAGAAACTTAGGAATCAACCCATGTAAGTAACCAGTCCCCAAATATGTGTCAACTTTTCTTTCTTAATACATCAAAACTCTACCCTTCTTCCTGCACACTACTATTGCTTAAAGTCAGGCCCTCACTTTATGTCACATCTTGTTAAGCTTGAACTTCCTGACTGAAGCCTTAGTTGCCTAACAATCCATTTTCTGCTTTTTTAACACAAATATGATCATTCCTACCCAGTGCTAAAAGATCTGTCACATTGCCTGCACGGTCAAATCAAAAGTCCTTAACATGGCTTTCAGGTCCCACATCTCTGCTCCACCTTTAGCTATCATTGCTACAGACTTGTACTCTGTGATCCAGCCATGCCCATCATAGGTCCCACTCCTCTCGCCTTTGTGTGTCCTTTATTCCCTGTCTATAGCGCTATGGCCTCCTGTTGTCTGGCCAACTCCAGATAACACTTAATATCATCTCCGGTGTCACTTCTACCTGGAAGCCTTTCCTCCCCTTCCACGGCCAAGATAGGAGATTCCCTTGCATGCTGTTTTCATCCTTGGGATGTTGTGGCTTGTAGATTGGTCCTATGAACATCTATTCCAACCTTCCTTTGCCTAGAAGTTGAAAATAATGTAATAGTCAAGGGTAGCCATGCCACAGTCCACACAATAGATGTAGGATGAAGACTCTGGAGAGATTTTCTTTACCTCTTCAGTTTCTCACTTCGTTTCTAGGACAGATGGGTGTTTGGAGCCATAGCAGCCATCTTAAAACTATGAGAACAAAAGTTGCGGGAGCCTGTAATATTGATTATGCCCAAAACAGGCTGTAAGCAGTGCAGGCTATGTAGAGTTAACCCCACAAATGGCTTTTTTTTTCAGCTTTGAGTTTATTGGTACATTTTAGGGATACAGTACAGTTACATTCATTGTTGGGATTTTGTACCTCTATATGACAGGTCTTAGTTCTCATTTTTTCCCCTTGTCCCTGCCCTCCCTTCACCCCCTCCTCCCCTCCCCATCTACAACCACTTTATTTCCATCTTTTCATTATCTCACATTTTTTTCTTTTCCCTTATTACCCTTCCCCTACCCATCCCACCTTCCCTACACCTTTAGTCCCTTTCTTCCCATTTCACAATGTTGGTAATCTTATAAGAATCTTACATATTATTGGAGTTTATTCACACCAGAGAAACTATTCGGTAATTACACATGTGTGACTTATTTATTTCACTCAGGAGTATATCCTCAATATGTATCCATTATCCTATGAATGAATCTATTTTCTCGTTCTTTTTGGCTGAATAATATTCCATTTTATAGAAAAACCACATCTTTATCCAGTTTCCAACTGATGGGCAAATGGGCTGTTTCCAAGTTTTAGCTATTACAAACTGTGCCGCTATAAACATGGGTGCGCATACATCACTGTGATATGATTCTTTTTAATTCTTTTGGAAAGATACCCAGCAGAGGGATGGCTGGGCCAAATGGAACCTCCAGTCCAAGCTCTTTGAGGTATCTCCATATTGATTTCCACAGTGGTCGCACCAGTCTGTACTTCCACCAACAATGGAGAAGGGTTTCTTTCTCCCCACAACCCTGCCAACATTTGTTATTGTGTGGTTTCTTGATAGCAGCCAACCAAGGGCTTATTTTGAGAAACAAGTCCAGCCTAAGCCTATGTGCCAGAGGTCAGAGTAACTCACACCCAAATTCCATTCCCACAACTAAAACCTTCTGAACTAGAAGGACAATGTTCTAATTACTACCATATATTTTTTTCTATTCTGTTCCTAATTCAAGAATGCTTTGCCTTGTCTTTTATGAGCCTTGCATACATTTTCATAGAAACTTCACGACTGTGCATCCTTGCACACAGTCTTGCCCTTGCACATAGCTCGCCTTTGCCCCAGTTGATTACCAATATAAGTCAGTGGCTTGGACTGGCCGGTGCCTTTGTTGGTTGCACCGGCATTGGTCATCCTGGCCCCTGCTTTCTGTCTCTCTTAGTTCTGTCTTTTAGGTTTTTTTCTCAGGCTTGCATCATGCACTGAGCAGGAGACTGGGGCCTACTGCAGAGGTTTTTGGTAACATTTCAGGGATTCCCTGTAATATCACTTAATATCAGGTCCAGTGTCACTTCTGCCTGGATGCCTATCCTCGCCTTCCACAGCTGAGATATGTGATTCCCTTGCATGTATTTTCATCCCTGGGATATTGTGGCTGTAGATTGGTCCTTTAAACACCCAATACAACCTTTCTTCTCCTTATTTTCCTCTACCAAGAAGCTGAAAATGTCACAGTCAAGCCATGTCCACTGTAGGATGAAGATCCTGGAGAGGATTTCCTTTACCTCTTCACTTTCTCACTTCTTTTCTGGAAAAGATTGGTGTTTGGAGCCATAGCAGCCATCTTAAAATTATGAGGATGAAAGCTACTAATAAGGCTTGCAGAGAAGACAAAAGACCACCGATCTTTCGATGACATTGTTTAGGAACCATGCCAGTCTTGTACATCTACCATTATAGTTCACGCCAGGTGACCAAATAAATCCCTTAATTATTCAAGCTGCTGCTAGTTATGTTGTTACTTCCAGTAAAGCATATTCCTTACCCATACACAAGTGCTGATTAACTATTTATCTGTCATACATGTTAGACAAATGAGCTGGTGGTGTCTTTTGTCTCTAAACTTTCAAAGTCCAGCTTTTCCTAGGACATGGTAGGCACCCATTAAATAATTATGTTGAAGGAACTAATTTACATGTGATAAATGTAATTTTTTCGAGCTTGGTAATTTTCATAAGTAATTTGAAATAATAAAATAAAGCTTACACATTAGGATAATCAGTTAACTATGTAAGGCCAAATATCCAATCAAATTAAATATGAGCATCAACAAATATTTCCATAATTCTGGAAAGTTCTTATTCCTGTAAAACCACCTCTGTATCATAATATAGTATAACTATTCACTGGAACCAACTGAAGACTTCAAGTTTAAATACTGCTATTTTTATGATAACTATGTAAATTTTTAATATTGTGAAGAGTATACTGGATCATGATCAATGTACATAGAGCAAAAAGAAATATCAGACTGAAATATAAATTCCATGATCATGACATTTTGAAAATCTTTACTGCTCACTTTCTTTTCTGGTTGTTGGTGTTTAAACTAAAGCATATACATATATATGGTAGATGATTATGTTATTTATTGAGATATATACATATATATGATTACTCTAGTCAAACATTAATAAATACCCATTTTTCACAAAGTTACCATTTATTTTTATGGTGAAAACACTTAAAATTTACTTTCTTAGTAAATTTCAAGTATACAATACAAAAACAATATTATTAACACAGTTCTTGTGCTATTCATTAGATCTCTGGAACTTGTTGATTCTACATGATTAAAACTTTGTACTCTGACCAACATCACCCCATTTACTCTATCCTGCAGCCCCTGATAACCACCATTGCATTCTCTGCTTCTGTGAATTCAACTTTTTAGACTCCATATATAAATAGAGCATATAGTATTTTTTCTTTTCATATCACTTAGAATATTGCTCTCTAGGTTCGTACATGTTGTCACAAGTAGCAGTATTTCCTTTTCAAGCTGACTAATATTCCATTGTGTATGTATACCACAATTTCTTTATCCATTCATTAACCGTTGAATATTTAGGTTGATTCCATATCTTGCCTATTGTGCATTATACTGCCATAAAAATGGGTGTTCAGATACCTCTACAAGATACTGATTTCATTTCCTTTGGATATATATGCAGAAATGGGACTACTGAAGCACACGTTAGTTCTTTTTAAAATTTTTTTTCTCATTGAGTTTATTGGTATATTTTAGGTGTACAGTACAGTAACATTCATCATTGGGATCTTGTACCTTTACATGACAGGTCTTGGTTCTCATTTTTCCCCTTACCCCTGCGCTCTCTGAACCCCCTTCTCCCTTCCCTATTTACAAATACTTTATTTCCATTTTTTAATATTTTTTTATTTTCCCTTATTTCCTTTCATTTTTAATTTTTTTAGAACTATCATACTCTTTTCCACAATGGTTTCACCACTTTACATTCCTACCAACAATACATAAGGTTCCAAATTCTCCACATCCTTCCCAACATTTGTTTGTCTTTTTTATAGTCATCTTAACAGGTATAAGGTGATATTTCATTACAGATTTGAGTTGTATTTCCACGCTTATGTATTGAGTACTTTTTCATATAGCTATTTGACATTTGTATATCTTCTTTGGAAAAATATCTAAATTTCTTGCCTATATTAAAATCAAGTATTGATGCCATAGTCTTCAGTGAAATAATAGGACATACATGTAAATACCGAATAATTTCTCTGTATGAAAAACTAAAAGTATAAATAAGGTTCAAATTGTATAATTGATAATGTGAAATAGGAAGAAAAGGGCTAAAGGAGTAGGGGAAGTGGGAAGGGTTGGGGAAAGGAAAGAAGGGAATAGAAAAAATGAGAAAAGGAAAAAAATGTAAACAAAGTCTTTGCAAATAGGGAAGGGTGGAGGGGGTGAAGAGAGGGCATGGGTATGGGGAAAACACAAGAACCAAGGATACATCATGTAAAGTTACAAGATCAAATGATGAATACAACTGTACTGTATACCTGAAAATTACCAATAAGATTAATGAAATTAAATAATTAATTAAAAGTCAGGTATAAGCTGTATGATTCTTTATGTATTGTGGACGTTAACTCTTTTAATAGATGTATGACTTGCTAATATTTCTCCCAATGTGAGGTAGTTTTTTCATTTTAGTACTTGTTTTCTTGGCTGTACAAGTTATTTAGCTTGATGTAACATTACTGCTTGTGTTTGCTTTTGTTGCCTCCACGTTTATATCCTATCAAAAAAAAAAATATTGCCAAAGACCAATGCCAAGGAGCTTGCCCCTTATTTTCTCCTAGGAATTTTAATTTTAGAACTTACCTTTAAGTTTTTAGTCCATCTTTGAGTCAATTATTGTATCATATGTGTTTATTATTTCATTGGTCTCAAAAATTTGAACTGCTTACACCACAAATACATTCACAATGACAAAAAAACTATATCTAAAAGTCTAGTATTCAAAGAAGTAATCACATATGCAAGGTATTTAGAGATATGAAGATTGTTTCAAATATTACCATGGCTTAAAAGTTGCTAGCTTAAAATATCAATGATTTTATTATCTCTGGCTATTCTGTGTGATGACTGGGCTCATGGGAGTGGTTTTGCTTTTCCATATGCTGTGGGTTATAGCTGTAGTCATTCAGAAGCTTGACTGAGCTGAAATGTCCTAGACAACTCACACCACTGGCACGCTATTTTATCTCTCATGTGGGAACTCAGCTGGAGCTATCAAGTATACTGCCTTGGTTCTTCTCCTCCATGTGACCTCTTCATGTGTCTTGGGCTTCTCACAGCTTACCAGCTGGGGTCCAAAAATTAGAAAGTAGACATCAGCAGCTTTCCTAAGAAATCCCTGTGCTAAGAAGTCCCAGAATATCACCTCTGCCACCTCCTATTGGTTACAGTCAGTCCCAAGACCAGCCCAGGCGCAGAAGGCTGACAAGTAACCTATTCCTCATGATGGGAGCAGCAGCATAAATGGACAGAGTGGGAAGGAACTGCTGGGGCCACCTGTGGAGAACAGTTCATTACCTAGTCATGTTTTTATGTTTCACATGTGCTCAAGGAGGCCCTCAAGAACTATGCAGATAGACTTAATATGATTTACCTGTTGTGGTAAAAATGTTCAGTAACTGAAGGGATACTTCACCAAGATAAGCTACTGCACAAGTGCCTAAGCATAAAATAAAATAAATACTATGCTTTGAGAAAAGGAAACAAAACAAAAGCAAAAATCTTAAAATTGAGGTTCAATTCCTATCTTCTGAAGAATACGGAAGGTTTTGCAGATGCTGAATGCCCCTGTGAGGGGAATAAAATTGAAAAAATTTGAACTGTGACCCCAGCTAGCTACTGTTACCGTGAAGTGACCACTCCATACATATGGATAACTGTTCTCTGCCAACAATGAAAACTAAACTGCCTGAACTACTTTTTGGCCTCATTTGATTTGCCTATTTATGCAAGCATGAATGTCTTTCTCTTTAAGAGACATAAAATTTTAGCACAGGAAAGGACTTTACAGATCATTTGGTCCAATTCCCTCATTTTCCAGATGGAAACAACTGGAGTCTAGAGAGGGTTATTAGGCAGCACAAGGTCACCCTGTAGGTTTAGTGCAGGCCCAGAGGTAGATCCTATGTTCCTATTTTCCCATACTATATTCTTTCTGAAAGACCACACAATATCAGAAGCTATCCAGTGATACAAAATACCAGTAGTTTATTTTTTCTCCTGCCACAAGGATCACGTGTCTAGGTGAGTTCTGGAAATAAGATATATTTACCATAAAATTCCAACAAATACACACCAGTCACCACCACCAAGAGGCAAATGACAAGATGAAGTAATTAGGGATGAGCTGTGAGGTCTATCTTGGGTATCTTTCCATCCTCCAATGGGTGCTCAGTGCTCAGTACTCCTGGACTGCCTTCAAACTGATCCCAGCTCTTATAGACTTACTTCTCACACAGCAAATATCTTACCCTATCAGAACTGTGGTTTTCCCTAATTAAAAAAAAAACTCTTATTTTGCCAGGACCATGTAAATGTACACATGTATATTTAAATGAGACCAAGCCAAAGGTGGAGGTCCAGAACAGTTGCTCGGAGATCCATTCTCCCTCCAGCCTGCCTTGGCCCAGTTGATGAGGACTAGCTAACCGAGCAGGCACCCCTGCAACACCCCCATCCTTCACACACACACACACCCATGCTCAGGCCTCCTGATTGTGCCAGTCCTTGGATCCACTCAACAGAGGAACAGGTGGTCATAAAGGGCATTTTTCTGAGCTCCAGACTTTGAACATCTTCAAAGAAAGGCCAGAGGGAACCTGTAGTAGAACTTTGCAGTGTTCAACCCTGCAGGAGGTCAGGGAACTCAGTTTGGGCCATGAAGCCCAAAATCACTCTGAATCTCAGGGGTCTGCCATCAGCTACCTGAGATAAAAGGACCTAGTTCTGCACATGGCTGCACACACTGTATATTATAACAGCAGAGATATAGTCTGAAAGAGGCCCTTCAAATTCTTTTTTTTTTCTTTCTTTTCCTCATTGCACTCTGGAAATTCTTTCTTTTTTCTATCCTCTTATTCCAACTCAGTCTCTTGCTCCACTATATTATTCCTCATCTCCCTTTCTGTTCCTGTTCCTCCCCTAACTTGGATTTCTTCGTTTATCATTTTTTTCTTTATGTTCTTTTCTTCTCTCATTTTACTTCACTCAAGGGTCAGTAGGTTCAAAGGAAAATGAGCCCCTGCTACTTTTAAGCTGTTATATTCTTGTCCTTATTCTTGCACTCTGTCTTTCCCTTTTGACCTTAACAGTTTCCTAAAGATTGTAGGGTCTTTCTATGTCCTCTGATTTCACTTGAAACCTTCTCTAATTCTTTTAATTATATACTCCTCTCATCCTAGCTCTGTTTAAGCCCCCATCCTAACGGGTAAAGATGCAATATTGAAGAGTTTAGTTACTGCAAACATACTTTGTGCTGCTTCTTGATTTTAATTTAATTCACATGGTTTAAAGGTCATAGATTAAGGAATACCACAAGTGGTCAATGTGTAAGTGGTGCTTGATCCTATTGTGTTGCTGATTCTATCAATTGGGCTAAAGGATTGTGATGGATTTAATGAATTATCTTCTCTGATATCATGAAAATGAGAATGTCTATGAGTCATTAGAGACTCAAAAGCTAAAGCACAACAATATCAGGAAGATTTAAGTAATAACTGAGACATTAAACCAAGGACAACCCAACAACAAAAATAAAAATGAGAAAACATTTAAGGAAAACACAAAGACAGACTTCCAGTTCACCAAACGCAAATGAGGATGAAGTCTGATAGTGAACCACCAGGACACCTTAAACTCAGCACAGGAAGTAACAAAACAGATCAATCAGGCTTTAGAAAAATTCAAAACAGAAATAATTTCCCAGATAACCATAGAGATGGTGAGCAAAATGAAAGTCATGATTAGAAACTCTAGAACAGAAACTGACAGAAAAATACATGAGCTCAGGACTATGATAGAAGTGATGAAGGCCCAGAGTAAGAAAGAAATGGAAACAATGAATGCCCAACATAGGAAAGAAATGGAATCCATAAAACAGATTCAAACAGATATCCAGGAGATTAAAAACTCTATTGAAAGTGTTTGCAGCAGAATAAAAGAATGCAAAGATAGAATCTCAGATATAGAAGATAGGATCACAGACAGTGACCCTGAAAAGAGAGGTCTCTTAAAAACAGTAAGGGATCATGAGAAATCGATCCAACAACTTCTAGATGATGCAAAGAAGAATAACATAAGACTGATAGGAATCCATGAAGTAGCAGGAGAAAATACAAATGACTTAAAAAAGCTGTTCACAGAATTAATGACAGAAAACTTCCCAAACAGAAGGGAAGAATTTGATATATAAATAAGTGAGGCATATAGGACATCAACTAGCCACAATTTAAAAAAAATCTACACCTAGACATGTAATAATCAAAATCCCACAAACCCAATAGAAGAAAAAATTACTACAAGCAGTAAGAGAAAAACAAATCACATGCAAAGGAAAGCTCATCAATCACAGCAGACTTTTCAACACAAACCCTCAGGTCAAGGAGAGCTGGAGTGAGGTATTTCAAATCCTAAAAGAAAACAACCTACAACCTAGACTGATGTACCCTGCAAAACTCTCTTTCAAAATGGATGGGAAAGTAAGATACTTCCATGACAAAGAACACCTGAGAAACTTCATGAACACCAAACCAGCACTATAAGGAATTCTAAACAATATCCTAGAAAAAGACAATGAAGGTCACAACACCATGAGGCCCAACAGACCAAATCAAATAGGCAAGGCAAGAAACTAAAAGGAGAGGGGGAAAAAGTAAAAAGAATTAAAAAAATGACAATAACCTGACAATAATAAGTCAGAACATATCAGTTATAACCATCAATGTCAATGGCCTCAATTCACCAATCATGAGAAATAGAATGACAGAATGGATTAAGAAGCAAAATCCAACAATATGTTGTATATAAGAAACACACCTAGTGCAAAAAGAAGCCCATAAACTGAAAGAGAAAGGATGGAAAAGAATTCTCCATGGGACAGAAGTCCAGAAAAAAGCAGGGGTAGCAATTTTATTCACAGACAAAGTAAATTTCAAACCAAAACTGATTAAAAGAGACAAAGAAGGCCACTACATCCTTGTAAAGGGAATAATTAAAGAGGAAGAGATGACAATCATAAACATATATGCACCGAATATTAATGCCTCCAACTATATAAAACAAATATTAAGTAACACGAAAAACCAAATAAGCTCTAATGCAATTGTAGTAGGGAATCTAAATACCCCACTTTCACAAATAGACAGATCATCTAGGCAAAAAATCAACAATGAAATACTAGAACTTAACCAAGCTTTTGAACATATGGACTTAATAGATGTCTATAGAGTGTTCCACTCCACAAAACTAGAACATACATTCTTTTCAGCTGCACATGGGTCATTGTCCAAGATAGATCACATACTAGCTCATAGAACAGGTTTGAATAAATGCAAAGGAATTGAAGTTATTCCCTGTATATTATCATATCATAGTACAATCAAGCTGGAGATGAATAGCATAAGAAACCGTAGGAACTTCACAAACACATGAAACTTGAACAACACTCTTCTGAACAATCAATGGGTCACAGAGGAAATTAAAGAAGAAATGATAATACCAATACAACATGCAGGAATCTATGGGACACAATGAAAGCTGTTCTACGTGGAAAATTCATAGCATTGAATGCCACACTAGGAAAACGGAGCAAACTCACATAAACAACCTAATGATGAGTCTTAGACTCCTAGAAAAAGAAGAGCAAGAAAAACCCAAAGCTTGTACAAGAGAGGAAATAATAAATATTAGAGCAGAAATCAATGCAATGGAAACTGAGAAAATGATACAAAAAATGAATGAATCAAAGAGTAGGTTTTTTGAAAGAATAAATAAAATCAATAAACCATTAGCTAACCTTATTTTTTAAAAAAAGGAAAGAAAAGACTCAGATCCACGTAATTAGGAATGAAAAAGGTGAAGTCACAACAGATCCAACAGAAATCCAGAGGACTGTCAATACCTACTTTGAGAACCTGTACTCTAATAAAATGGAAAACACAGAAGAAATGGACAGATTTCTAGATACTTATGAATTACCAAAATTAAATGAAGAAGATAAAAAAATTTTAAACACCCCAATTACAATCAATGAAATTGAAAATGTAATTAAAAGTTTACCAACAAAGAAAAGCCCAGGTCCTGATGGATTCACTGCTGAATTTTACAAGACATTTAGAGAATTACTGCCACTACTCTTTAAACTTTTCAATGAAATTGCAAGGGAAACAATACTTCCAAATTCATTCCTGGAAGCAAGTATCACTTTGATTCCCAAACCAGGGAAAGACCCAACTGAAAAAGAGAACTACAGGCCAATCTCCTTAATGAATATAATGCAAAAATCCTTAATAAGATACTAGCAAACAGAATACAGAGGATCATCAAGAAGATCACACATCCTGACCAAGTCGGATTTATTCCAGGGATGCAAGGATGGCTCAACATACATAAGTCAATAAATGTAATACACTGTATTGACAGAGTCAAGGACAAAAACCATATGATCCTCTCGATAGATGCAGAAAAAGCATTTGACAAAATTCAACACCCATTCATGATAAAAACCCTGCAAAAAATTGGAATAGATGTTCTGTATCTCAACTTAATAAAGGCTATCTATGAAAAACCAACAGCCAACATGTTATTAAATGGCCAAAAACTGAAAACTTTCACGTTAAAATCAGGAGCAAGACAAGAATGCCCACTATCACCACTCCTCTTTGATATAGTTGTGGAAACATTAGCCACAACAATTAGACAAGAGAAAGAAATTAAAGCAATAAAGATAGGAAAGGAAGAAGTTAAACTGTCATTATTTGCTGACGATATAATACTCTACATTGAAGACCCAAAAAATTCCACCGAAAGACTTCTAGACTTACTTGACACTTTTAGCAGAGTAGCTGGATACAAAGTCAACACTCAAAAATGTAACAAAAGATGCAAAAGACCTCTACATTGAAAACTACAGAACTCTGAAAAAAGAGATCGAAGGGGCTATAAGAAAATGGAAAGATATCCCCTGCTCCTGGGCAGGAAGAATCAACATAGTGAAAATGGCCATACTACCAAAACTGCTGTACAGATTCAATGCAATGCTGATTGAAATTCCAACACTATATTTCAGAGAACTAGAAAAAATAATTCAAAAATTCATTTGTAACCAGAAGAGACTTAGAATAGCAAAAGCCATACTAGGCAACAGACACATGGCAGCAGGTATAATAATTCCTAATTTGAAACTATACTACAAAGCCACTGTGATAAAAACAGCATGGTACTGGCAAAGAAAAAGATCTGAGGATCAGTGGAAGAGACTGGAAGGTATGAAAACAACTCCAGATGTACTCAGCTACCTCATCTTTGACAAAGGAGCCGACTATCCTCACTGGAGGCAAGATAGTCTCTTTAATAAATGGTGTTGGAAACACTGGATTTCAACCTGCCAAAGATGAAAACTAGAGCCTTATCTCTCACCATGCACTAAACTAAAACCCAAGTGGATTAAAGATCTAAATATTTAAAAAGAGTCACTAAATTTGCTGAAAGATATGTTAGGCAGAACTCTTGAAGACATTGGCATAGGAAAAGACTTTATGAACAAATCCTCAGTAGCACGGGAACTAGCAGAAAGAATCAACAACTGGGATCTCATCTTATTAAAAAGCTTCTGCACTGCAAAAGAAACCATCAACAGAACTAAAAGACAACCCACAACGTGGGAAAAAGTTTTTACCAGCTGTTCCTCAGACAAAGAACTATTTTGTAGAATATATAAAGAACTGAAAGCAATCACCCCGCCAAATATAAAGACCAGATTCAAAAATGGGCATCTGAAATGAACAGACATTTCTCAGACAAAGAAGCAAAAGCAGCAAGAAAATATATGAAAAAATGTTCCACATCACTGGTCATTCGAGAGATGCAAATAAAAACAACACTGAGATTCCACCTCACCCCTCAAAGAATGGCTGCTATCAAGAAATCAAACAATAACAAATGTTGGCAGGGTTGTGGGAAGAAAGTAACCCTTCTCCATTGTTGGTGGAAGTGCATATTGGTGCAATCTCTATGGAAATTAATATGGAGATACCTCAAAGAACTAGGTTTGGAGGTTCCATTTGATCCAGCCATCCCTCTGCTGGGTATCTTCCCAAAAGAATTAAAAGAATCATATATTTCTTAAAATGGAATACTACTCCTTCATAGGAAATGGATATATATTAAGGACATACTCCTAAGTGAAATAAGTCATACATGTATAAATGCTGAATAGTTTCTCTGTCGTGAAAAGCTACAATGGTACATAAGATCCTAATGATATAATTGACAATGTGAAACAGGAAGAAAAGGGATAAAGGTGTACAGGAAATGGAAGGGTAGAGGAAAAGGTAATAAGGGAAAAGGGAAAAAATTAGAAAATAAAAAAATGGAAATGAAGTATTTGTAAATAGGGAAGGGAGGAGGGGGTGAAGGGATGGCAGGGATAAGGGGAAAAAATGAGAACTGAGATCTGTCATGTAAAGGTAAAAGATCCCAATGATGAATGTAACTGTACTGTATACCTAAAATGTACCAATAAACTCAATGAGATAAAAAATAAAATAAATGAGAAATGAGACTTTCACATAAAACAATATTTATTGCTGCATCTCTTTTTCAAAATTAAATCTACTTAATATAGATTTTACTGTTGTGGGCCAGTGATTTAGCTCAGTGGTGCCACCACCTGCCTCATAAGCACAAGGTCCCAAGTTTGAGCCCTGATATCGAAAACAAACAAATAGATTTTGTTGTTGTTAGTTCTATTGTTTTATTTTCTTTTATTTATGTTTGCTTCATGGTCACAGACACAGTCCTGATACTTTTATGTAGAAAACTTTACTTCTTAAAATGTACCACCTACAACTGTCTGGACCTACAGACTAATCACGAAATGACTGCGTTAGATAATCAGATATGCAGGGACCCTCTGATAATTAGTGAGTAAGTTTTCCACAATTCATAAAGAGTTCCTGCAAATTCAGTTACTATCCAAAATGCTGATGAATCAGACATAAGAGCAAAGAAAGAGTCACAAATTAGCCTGCTCACTGTGTTGTAGTTCCCATTATTTTTCCTATGTGCCTTAATAAAATATGCCTCCCATTACTTTTCTACATCTTAACCATTCACATCCATGTAGTTGAAGTAATGTATGTCACAACTCTCTACACATGCACCTGTGTCAGCTAGAGACCAAAGAAGCCTAAGAGATCTTTGATTCTCACCTCTCCCATCACTGGCCAGTGTCAATTCCTTGTAAACTCACTGATGGGAACATGACCAACTCTCAAGGGAAACAGTAGCTCTGGCTCTACATGAGCTCAATCTATCCTCCAAGTCTAAAAATCTCATTTTTTAATAATGTGAAATAGGAAGAAAAGGGACAAAGTGGAAGGGGAAAAGGGGAGGGGTAGTGGAAAGGAAAGAAAGGAATGAAATCAATATGAGAAAATGAAAAATAATGGAAACAAAGTGTTTGTAAGATTGGGAGTGAGGGTGGCCCTAAAGGGAGGGCAGGGGAATGGAGAAAAAATAAGAGCCAAGATTGATTATGTAAAGGTACAAATTTCCAACAATGAATGTTATTATATTGTATATATTAAATGTACCAATAAAATTAATAAAAGTTTTTAAAATCTTATCTTAAAGTTTAAGTCATTGATATTAATTTTAGCCTCTACCCTGCTGCTCCCTCTATTACATCTTTTTTTCCATTTATCTCAATATCTGTGGCATAAGGGGAAGAAATTATTCACAGAGCCTTCTTCTCTAGTTAAAGTCAGGAGTGACAAGTTCAGCGGAATCAAACATTCTAGTTCTGATTCTCAATATGTTTCACTGAGATGTTTGCTATTGATTCATGGAGGAAAAGTGTTGTGTCTTCTTCATATTGGGCCAAAGTGTAGTAAGTTGTAGTAAGTGTAGTAAGTTAGAAGAAAAAGATAAGCAAATGTTGTACCAATATTGTAGATGTTATCGAAAACTTAAGATAAATACATTGGACTAACGTGTCCTTAATAACAAAGTTATAGCTTTGTTTTTATTTTTTTCCTTAAGAGGTAACCTAAAGTTTAAATTTACATTGTAATTACAGCCTTTCTTTTATAAGTTGAACCGCATTATTTTGATCCACTGACCAAACTCATTCTTATTCACTGCTTTTTAAAGTTGACATTTGACTTCCACAGCTGTAGAGTTAGCAAGAAGCAAAAGAATATTTAATATTCAAGACAGCAGATTCCAAACCACCATACCATTCCATTGTATGAAATATCCTATAATGAGTATATTGACTGATGGGAAGAATTATATATAAAACTAGTTGAGGACAACTGGAGGTGCTCATATATTTATTTCCTTGCTGATACCCCTTAATCAAATAACAGAGACAAGCAATTCTAGCTATTCAGACTACTAGGGCTGATTTTCTAAGAGACCATGTCTTCTATATGTGTTTACCAAAATAGAGTTGAGAACAACTTTTGGTTCTGCAGGCCTTGAGTCTCCGAATCAAATAAAATATGAATTAGACATGCTCCCTTCCATTATGATTTGATGTTCAACATCAGAAATAATTAACCTATTCATTCAGTATATAACTATGGTGCAATTGCTGTAGGTCAGGCTTTCCATTAGGCACTGGGGATGGATCTGTGACAGTCTTATCCTTCAGAGAAGAGAATTTAGTAAGAAAGAAAAGAATGCGTGAGTCATCATTAAAAAGATGAATACTGTTAAGATAAAAGCAGCACCCAGGAGGAGGAGTCCAGGTAGGTCATGAGAGCCACGGTGACAATAGGTATGGAGAAGTCCTCTGGAAGAGGTGGACTATCAGGTGAGACTTGATTTCAGAGTTAAGATTGAACAAGCACATCGAATCTTGCTTCCTCAAATATTCCAGAACAAGGCCATAGAGTCTTTTAAAAACATTAACTCACAAGAACAGAGAACAGAAAGGACAAGAGAAGGTTTTGGAGCTTAAAAGAAAATCAACAAGTAGGCTCTGGTTTAGCAGAAACCTGAATCAAATCTACAAGGAGGATGGGGGTGGGGTTGCTACTGGAGAATCAAGGTCTGAGTTTCAGGGAGCCTCCTGGCTGCCCTCTACTGAGCAACTGCCCCTCACCTCCTCCAGTAGGAGGTTGGCACTTCATTCCCTGGAAAGGGTAAAGGACAAAGTCTTTGGTCAACAACATAATTCTGTGACTCAAAAATAATGAAAGAATAGAAATGATGTCCGAGCAAAATTGTCCTTCACTGCAAGACCACAAGCACTGAGGTGGGATAGAAATAAAGATAGGTAGGACAGAAGACAAGCAAAAAGCGTAATTTTTAAATTGTACTTTTAAGAAACTGCAGCTTTGGGAAAAAAAATCAAAGTTACCCAAGTCTACATTACGGTTTTATTTTCTTTCCAAAGTAACTCACTCCAAAAATCCCTGAGTCTTAAAAAATACAATAAGCTTATACAATGAGAGCCCTTCCTTGCCTCACACCTATAAATGGAGTCCTGCTTTCTTTAGATTCAAATAGTCCACAGATTTTCACCCCACAAAATACCTAAATATCCCCAACCCCAGACCATAATGCCCCTCATTCTTTGAGCACTTGCACTCCTTTCTGCACTCCCTGCTTGATTGTGCCTTTTACTAATAAGTCCTGTGATCCTTTTCCATCATGAGTCAAGAAACTACTCTGTGTGTAGAGGTGAGCTGAGGTCTCCCCA
>NW_022900943.1:18129777-18193768 GCF_012274545.1 Fukomys damarensis | reverse complement strand
CATTTTTTTTTTTTTTTTTTTTTTTCCAGACAGGGTCTCACTATATAGTTGAGACTGACCTGGAACTCACTACGTGGCCCAGGTTGGTCTCAAACTCACAGTGATCCTCCGGCCTCAGCCTCCGGAGTGCTGGGATTACAGGTGTGCGCCACCACGCCCGGCTTCCTCTGACGTTTCCTCAGTCCCCATCTGGTGACAGCACCAGACGAGCGATTCTGGAGGTTCCTCTGGGAATCTGACCCACCAAAGAGAAAAGACTGAAATTCTGATTCTTGGACTACTTTGAAAAAATGCCCTATCTAGATTCCTCCAAGGAAGCTCCGACTCAACAAGTCTCATTCCCAAGCTCTGAGCACCATCTCTTCCTAGCCATAAAGAGGAGTGAGGACTGGTTACCAGCTGTCAGAGGAAGACACCTCTAATGTGGAAAACAGACACTATACAAATGAAACAAAGAAAAAACAGCTCACAGTAACAGAGACTATGCATGAGGAAGAAAATTTTAAAAATAAAATGTTTATTATGCCTACATGGATAAAAAGAGATATTATGATCAAACAACTTGACAAGGAATGTATAACAACAGAATAATTTGGAAACAAACAGAATATTCAGAGACAATTTAGTAGTAGGGTTGAAGTAACAAAAAATAAAGTAGATAGTAAAGACAAAAAGACCAATAAACTTAATGAATAATAATACAAAAGACAAAAGGAAAATAAGAAAGAAGAGACAAGAAAATTAGATGACAGGCCAAGTGACCCAACAGCTAAATAAATGATTTTCAAAAGAGATAACAGAGAAAACAAGATAAATCAAGATGAGATAAGTTAAATAAATCAAGAAAATGCACCTGACCCCACATCAGTTTAAAGACTGAAAGGGCTCACCCAGTGTACAGTAAAGCATTTCCTAAGTAGACATCAGCTACCATTTTAATTGTTTTACATATATTAAAAATATTTAATCTTCACAATAATCCTATAATATGTAACCCAATACTTAGAATTTCATCATGCTTGTAAGTATATTTCCACAGCACTCATCTACCCATTATGAAAGCTGTTTAGGAAGATAAGTGGATGAAAAATGTTTTTGTAATAACAATTTATACTATCCCCCCAAAATAAGCATAATCCTTTCATTAGTAAAAATATTAATGTCTTGCTGTTTGGTCATTTCTTATTGTTCACAGTAATGCTCAGTAAAGTTGACACAAATACTGTATTAGCAAATATTCAAATACTGCTCTTGGGGGAAATAGAAGGTTAGGGTTCTGCCAGCCTCTGACCACAATGTATCACTAAAGGATCGACATTATTCTATATGTATTTGTTTAAGATACCTTACTTAGAATATGTTTTCGACTCGCTAACATTGGACTCAAAACCAACTATACCTCTTTCCTGGATGAAGTTTACCTAACACAGGTACTTTCTTTAAAAGGTGCAGCATAACCTTCTTGCATTAGAAACGTGACACCACTTCAGCAGTATGCTTGTTAACAATTAACATAAAGCATGAAAGTTGGAAAAACATGGCACTGAAGACACTAAACAAGACACTTGTTTATAGTACAACAGCTGAAACCAAAAGGCAGATCAGCTTCTTATTTGACCTTAACTAGAAGTTTGCAAATCAAGTGACTTAAAAATTTTGGCTAGGTCTGCAAATAACACTTCAGTATAGGTATTGATTCAGCGGTTACAAATAAATTTTACAGAGCGGTAATATTTACAAATATACGGAAAATAAAATGAGTGTAGATTGATTGTTTTAGTATTACTATTATTATTAATGCTAAAGCTCTTGATGAACAAAAATCTGTCCTTAAAGGAAAGTCCAAGATGTCATATAAAGGGTATGCTTTCACCCCTTCAAGCAAAGCTCTGGAATCAATAATTGTGTGCTAACTCAGTAATTTAAGAACTACTTAAATTTTGCCCCGATCTGGTGGATATCTGGTAAACACAGCCCCAAAGCCTGTGGCAGTGTCCCTATAAACAAGACAACTGTTTTTTGAAAACATGTCAGACTGGCACACATAAACTTCAAAGTCATACAAAACTACTTTGGAGCTGAATTTTGTGTTTAAGAGTTTCCATGTTTGTAACATTTAAATGCTTTGTAAAATAAAATGTGTTAACAAATAAAATGAATTTTTTGTATTTTATCATTAATTCTACTGCATTTTCCAGAAGCAACAATACTAGAAAAAGTCTATATTACCCACTTCTATGCAGAGGCACGGTGTCAGGGTGCAAGACTACAGCTGTGACTAAGAAATAGTTCTTACCCTCAAAGAATGCTCTCTGGGGAAACACATTCACATAAACAAGTGAATTCCAAGTCCAACTGTTAGGTAGAACACAAAATATGCAGAGGGCAAGGATATCAGAGAATTTAATTCAGATTAATGACAACCTAACATTTCTAGGCACATTTCCTATTTTCTTTCATCTAAACTTCACCGTACCCTATGAAACTAACACTTTTGCAAGTAAGTTGATGAAGTGGGGTTCAAATTTAGTCCGGATGTATAAACTTAGATGAATAAAGAAGAAATGAGATTTTTAGGTGGATCCAGAATAAGTACAGTGTTGTCTGTAAGCAACTGAGGAAAAAGGAATTCCAGCGCATGGCAGCGTGACACAAAGGCATTTGATGTGTAGCTGGGGTTTCTATCCTTCTTCCTACTGTTACAATCTTTTCCACACATGCATATTCTGTAAGCAAGAGAAGGTTCTAAGAATACCTTTCAATAATCCCAGAGCACAGTGTTTCCTCATTTAACAAGGCCTTGCTTCTTATTTCAGCCAATTCTCTTTTTGAAAAACCTTGTGACATTTGTTCATGTGTTTCTGATATCCAAATCTGAAAAAAAATAGAAAGCCAAATAGAAAAATTAATCACCTAAATGGTTAGCTAGTAAAATATATTCCTACTGAAGTACATTTTGCTTTTAACTGTTGTCTCTAGTTGACATTTTTAAAAATGTAATTATCTCAGGATCATGATGTAGAAAGACACTCTTTCAAAACAAGAAAAAAATTAAATGGGGCTGGATATAGCTCATTTCAAAAGCCTTGGGTTCAATCTCCTGTACTGCAAAAAAAATATATTATAACCATCAACTATTCAACATAAATACCTAAAAATAGCAATTCTTTATTGTACTGTTGCTGGAAAATACATTTAGTCAACTAAATACTCTACCTACTTTCTGTCTCTATCTTTATCCTTCTCAGGGTTGGTTTCTTTTTACTTTTCTAAGTAATAAAACACTTGTAGTCCTCACTTTGTAAATCAAAAAACATTTCATTATTGTCACTGTCATCATTATTATTCATTCATTCTCTAAGAATAATTCATTGAATTGACAAGCAATTATTACTGTGGGAGATCATCTGAAAATTGTAAGATATATTCAAATCAATGATAGAAACATCATTGGTAAATAAAGATGGGTGCTAAAGATTCCATATTTCCATCTTGAAAATAAAACTAGATCGTGAATCTGGAGGTTCAGAGCAGAGAACCAAAACTCAACACCAAGACAGTTCATTACTTTCTTGAACCTAAAGACTAGAGTCACCTAAAATATGAACTGAAGGCTTAAAACACCTTAATCCCATTGAATTATAAACAAAATAGAATGACCTCTCTTTAGAGACCTGGATACTTCAACAGCAAGAGCATCTCAGCTATACCAAAAGACCTTCGGTGATTCTGAGTTAGCAAAAATGCTCAACTACAATTACAATCCTACACTCCTTAAAAGGAGCTTAATACAGTCTCTCATCTTGGTCCTCTGGCCCATACCACAGAGTCTTGGCTTCTCAGACCCCTGAGCTCCAAGATTTCAACTTCGTAAGTCACTAGCTCCCAATCCAATTTCCCAGCTTTGCCCATCTTTTCAACAGTAGACTAGCCACAAATCCACTAGACCTTTAAAAATTATGTGAGACAAAGATATTGCCAAACCTGAAATAATGAGAAGTAAAAAGAAATAGATAATAATAGCATTTGTGGAGTTTAAACTTGAGAACTTATTCTGTGCTAGACACTGTATGTGCAGTATGTCATGTAACTGTTGTGTATGAACCATGCTCTCAGAAGGAAAAAATAATCAAATGGGCAACTTAGGGAAATTTAATGGTCTGTTTATAAAAGTATGGGCAAGCATTACAAAAGTCCACAAGGTTAAAGCACGTGAGGATAGTGTTAGTGAAGAGACTGAGGTTAGAGCAGATAACGGAACCCAGAAAAACCTAGAGCCAAAAAGATAACATCACCTGACAGTTGTGCTTTTCAGAACAAAGATACACAGTTATCACGAAACTTTGGCCTTACAAAGAGGAAGCCACAGTAATAAACGGCCACACTCACTTTCCTTCCATCTCTGATCACCTGCCAGTCCTCCCTTGGGCCAAACCCAGTGAAACACCAGGGGGTAAGGAAGGGAACTTTATTGATACAGTCCAGAATTTGGTTGAGAAGAGAAATAGATCTGGAAAGGCAAAGGGAAAATACATGACATAATTTATTTCCATTGCAGGAATGGGAAAACTGAAGCCGAGAGGGATTAATGCTCGAGTAAACTGGCTAGAAAGTAATCTGTGATTCAAAACTCATTCAATCTGGTTCATCCATATCTACAAAGCACCAGACATCATACTAGACTCTAAGTTGCTGCAGTTTGGGTAGGCTTAATTGTATCCTCCCTAAAGCTTCACATGGTTGGAGGACTGGTTTCCAGGATGGTTTTACTGGGAGGTGCTTCAGAACATCTGAAGTGTGAAGCTTACTGAGAGGTCCTTAAGTCATTAGGGATGTGAGGTAGTTCTCCTGTGTCCCCTTGACAGTTCTTGAGAGAAGACTGGCATACAAGGAACAAGCCTGGACCCACCCAGCCTGCCTCACCATCTAATTCGCCAACACCACCATGCTCTGGCACCATCTGCCTTGGAGCACTGACCACAGCTTGTGCTAATTCTGTTTCAACCTCCAAACCTGTGATCTAAATAAACCTCTTCTTTAAAAAAATTAGTATTATATCATAACAATGAAAATCTAACAAATAATTAGGGCTGCAGTGGTTAAAAAAAAAAACTCAAATGCTATATATACTGCTGGTAGCTCACTGAATTATAATATGTTATAGGGATAATAATAATAACAAAATGATAATAATAACAATAGCACATGTCCAGACACAATTCTGTGTCTTCATAGTAAGTGCTCACTACAATTCTACTCTTCTCACTTTACACATGAGGAAATAAAAGATAAAGAAATTTTTAAGACAAGCAAAGCCACAGCCTAGTAAGTAGAGGAGCCAAGCATCAAAGAGAAGCTGTCTGAGGCCAGAGCCTACCATAACTTCTATGTTTCTGGAATCACAGGCAAGTGGTACCCCCTAATATTAGGCCTGCCCTCTTCATCAGTAATGGAATCCCCACATTTTAGGAAGACATATCAAGTTTTGGCCCACATTTTCCAGCCTCCCTGATACTTAGATATTACAGATGACTAGACTGGACAATGGAGCATAAGCAGGGTATATACAAGGCTCCAGGAAATCATTTCTTTTCTTTTCCTTTTCCTGCTGCATACAAGTGACCATAATGACTGGATTCCAGGGGCCATCTTGAATACCATCCAAGGAAGGGCAGAGCGGAAAACTGGAAGGAGCAGGTAGGTCTCTTGTGACAATCTGTGGGATTTCTATACCAGTCCGGGCCTGCTATCTTACAGACGTTTCACATGGAAGAATAAAACCTTATGTGAATAGCCTCTGTTGACTTCTGATTTCTAATGCATATAGGCAAACCCAATCCTACACCATCTTAATGTGAAAAATCATTTTGGTGTTAAAATGTTCATAACCTGACATAAGCATGGGTAATTCATAAAAGTACTTCCATATGTTTAAAAGTCTTTTAGGTTTTACATACACATCACAAACTGAACACTGGCAATTTGGTGCATGCAAAAGCCAAATTAACACAGTACAAACTGGAAAAACTATCATTAAATTGTCCACTTAGTTTGCATAATGAAATCTAGCTTGAGTCAAACAGCAATATAAAAAATATCAAATGTATACAGGAAGCTCATTTCACAATATCATTCTTAATTCCTATTTTCTTGAGTACCAAATTTTTAAGTTCCATTTTCTAAACTTTCAGAATAAATGCCCCCATATGTGCTGTTTTTAAGGAAACCTAGTATTCACATAACTTGGATAATGGATACAGAAAATGAGAAAATCAATGATAATTTCCTCTCAAGTTACACATATGGAGGGTAACCACTACCTTTCCACAGTGCATGACTTATTTCCAGGCAGAATCCTGGTAAGATTCATTTTAGATGATCTTCAATTAACAATTCTTTCTCCAAAAGGCAGATTCCTCTGACCTATATTGAAGGAAGTGCAGGTATTTCCTAGGTCAAATTTTCCTTCTGTTTGCATAGGCTCTTTCTGGACCCCTCTAGCTTGCTATCTTTAATCTAACATGACTGAGACCATAGACTAGGGTTGGTGAGCTGTGGAGCTTTCAATGATACAAACAGCCTCCTGAAGCACGTGTGCCATAGCTTTGCCATCACCGCCCTAGAAAGAACTTTAAGTCCCCAATCACCAGGGCGCACTTCAAGTTTCCTGGGTGGCATCCACGGGGTGTTGCAGTGTACGACCATGGCAGAGTAAAGAATGAATGATTACTTAGAGAGGAGATTTAGTACATTCATTGAGAGGGCCCCAGAGGGCCCCTCTCCGCCGAGAGCAGCCAACACTAAGGAGCCTCCCAGGAGAATCCCTGAAACCAAGAACACTCCAGCTTCTGTTTAGAATATCAAGTGAAAGCGGAAAGAGCAGAAGAAAAGCAGTTTGGGCAAGGAGCTATCTCAAGGCTAAGCAGTTTTGTTTGGGGAAACAGGAAGGACGATGGCCAAGTCCCAACACGCTTCGCTAATCTAAACTTCTTGTTTAACCTTTCACTTCTCACAGAGCCTGTATGTTTTTGCCCTGAAGTTTAACCATTGTCTCCTCAGCCAAGTCCCTCACAACCAAGATCTAATTCACAAGGTTAGAAGTGAGGGGCACCCACTTCCCACCCCCTAACCTTTGAACATGGGACCTCCGTGGTCTCCTCCCTGTCTTCTCCTCTCTCCCTCCCTCTTCTTCTTTCTGGTTGTTGTTGTTGTTGTTCTTCTTCTTCTTCTTCCTCCCTCTCGTCTCCTCCTCCTCGTCTTCTTTCTCTCCTCGCTCTCTCTCTCCCTCCCTCTATCCCACATAAGTCCCCGCTATGATTCCTCTACATGCTATGCTTTTATCCAGGTCTTTTCAATTTCATCCATTTTTTGATTTGCTTCTATTGAAATCTTCAAGGTGAATAAGACCAAGAAGTTCAAAACTAGTTACTGCCCAAATGCTTTACATGTTCGACATGAGTGGTTTGCCAATTTACTTGGAATAAAGTTAAAGATCTTAGATCTTTAGTCATAAAGAAGAAAAAGTCTTATTTTAGCCTGTCATACAGCATTCTTCCTACCAAGGGTAGCATTTGAGCATCACTGCCAAAGCATCAGCATGAATAACAAGTGATACCAAGCCTTTGTTAAAAGTCTTTACTTTTAAAAAAGCATCACAAGGGCAATTCTTATTTCTCAGCAACAGTTTGGCAGTTTTTCCCTTGGAAATCCTGTTTCTTTTTCCACAACCAGGTTAATTCAGTAGTGCCATGTATAGATTCTAAAGAATTCCAGAGAGGTCCTCAATATAACCATCATTATTTTAATCAAATGGGACTCATAAGGTACAATAAAAAAATTTAACCCCCAAGCTTGTTAAAGTAGGCTTTTTTTTTTTTTTGGTTTTTTGAGACAGGGTCCCACTATGTAGTTGAGACTGATCTGGAACTCACTATGTAGCCCAGGCTGGTCTCGAACACACAGCGATCCTCCTGCCTCAGCCTCCCGAGTGCTGGGATTACAGGCATGTGCCACCATGCCCAGCTTCAAGTAGGCTTTTATAGGATAGTTATTTTCCTGTCTCCAGAAGAAATAAATGTTGGATCTCATTTTTTTTCTAATCACTCTCAGAAAACAAAACCATTTTTTATCACAAATCTGTCTTGGTCAAGTAATTAATCATAGTCAATCACAAAAGGGCTTTCTAGTTGTCCAAGCATCTGAAGAAAGAGCAGAGCACAGCAAAAAGAGAAACAGAATATCAACAAACCTTACCTCATTCCTCACCCCTACTTCCCTCTGCAGACTCCCCCAGCCTAAAGCAGGACATTGCTAGAGGAGGAAAAAGCTTCAACCTTAAATAAATTTCATCATTGTAATGAGATATTTTAATTACTGAAATGTGACCAATAGACTTTTTATTATCTGAAAGTGATCATAAAATTGTTGTATCTGCATAAGACTTTGTCCAAGCATAAAGAAAGAACTCTGCAAAGCAAAGAAAATAGGCGGTGGAAATAAAGAATATAGATGTGTGTATGTGTTTGTGTGTGTCCGAGTATGCATGCATGCTGATAACTGCACCATTTAAGTTCCATTTGTTCAACATAAGCTGTATCTGCCTAAGCAAATTAATACTTGTAAAAAATTAAAATCTAGTTTCTCTAAGAGTTAAACTAGGGCACAATTGTTGATGCAGAAATGGAACAGCAAGGGAGAGTGATGGGATCCAAACTGCATTTGGCCTGCTTTCATTCCTGTCCCAAATACCCAGAAATGACAGAGGAGATATTTGCTAGGAGATATTTGAATAAACCCACAGATGCAGGAGAAATAAACAAAGCTCACTCACTGGGCTAAAATTCCTCAAACAGGAAAGCAAAGGCAATTCTGTTGACAGTGAAAAAGACAATTCTAAGAAGTTCCAGGAAAGGATGCTCATATTGGTAGCAGCAACTCCAAGTTCAGAGAAAATGGAGAAAGGAAACAGATAGGAGCTCTGGCTCAGCACCCTGCATATCTTTCTTCTATCATGGCATTTAAAATTATTCTACCTCTAAAAGTTTGATCCTTGTGCTCCTTTTAGGTACTTAGATATGAAAGCAAAAAGCATCTATAAGATTATCTACTGGTCAAATTACAATTCCACTACATCAAAGAAAAATATCTGAACCAATTAAGTTAATTATAATCTAATTAATCAGATCTGGTGTAATTATATTCTTTAATCTCTTTTTTAGGGTCATTAATTTTTGAATGCCACATTTTTATCCATTAAAGCAGCTCATATGAAGTCCTCCTTCGCTTTTCCTTTTTAAAGTTTTACTTTATTTTTCATTGACACAATTAATGGAATATATTTATAGGGTAGGATGTGATTTTCAAGGTGTTTACATATATTACCCAACTATCAGACTAATTAGTTTATCCATTACCTCAAACACTTATCATTTCTTTGTAAAGAGAGTATTTAAAATTCTCTCTTTTAACCTACATATTTTCTCATTTAACCTGCACATTTTGCACTACACATTATTATAAACTATAGCTATGGTGCTTTGCAATATGATTCCAGGACTCATCCCTTCTAAAAGTAATTGTGCGCCCATGGACATGCTTCTTCCTCTCTTCCACTTCCTGTACCCTCAGCCTTTGATGACCATCATTCTCTCCTCTTCAATGAGTTCGACTTCTTTAGATCTACATGCAAGATCGTAAGTTTAAGGAATACAACATGCACTACTTGCTCAGAAGTGGCCTTTCTTTAGCCTCTCTGGGGCTTTCATGTTAATACCAGTTTTTCATGAAAGAAAGGTACAGAAGAGATTGTGATGGGGCCATTGGTAATGTTGATGAGAATCTTTGGGTGAGAGGTTTTATGAATTGAAGGAATAATGATGGAAGTACTCCTGGTCATTTTAGTTTACAATAGATTTCACTCTGGTATGTAGCACCTGAATAAAGTCCAAATAAAATATCAAAACAAAATACTGAAATTTAGAATGCTATTACCAATAATCACTTAGACTAATAAAATTGGAGAAACTTGAGTGGCTTGAATTACTGCCGTCCTGTGGCTTCAGATCTCCCATGGCTCTGCTTGGCTTCCTGAAAAGCCTCAGGAACCATCAGAATAGGAAACCAATTATCCCACTGACAAAACATGACCAGTATGTTTCCAGATTCTGTTAAGAGATTGCTCCTCTAAGATTTGGCTCAGGAGTTTCAAAAGAAGCCATCCCTAAACCTCCTCCCTACCCACTTCAGTTCAAGTGCCCTCACACCCTCTCCAGCCTTATCATAGCATCCATTATAACCTTTGCCACTGTCTATATAGCTCCATTTCTTCTTTCTTATGTATGAGGATGTTTTAAATTATGTTTATTACCCTAGAACTTAGCGTTATCCCTGGCAAAATAATAGGGCCTCTAGCTGGGCATAGTGGTGCACACCTGCAACTCTGGCACTTGGGAGGCTGAGGCAGGAGCATTGCTGGGAGTTAGAGGCCAATTTGGGTTATACAGTGAGTTTAAGGCCAGCCTGCACTACAAAGTGAGACTCTGACTGAAAAAGCAAACAAAAAAATAGGACCACAATAAATATTTGTTGAATATAGTCCAGCCATCTGCCTATCCTTCCTTCCACAAATATTTACAGAGTATCCACTGTTCTAGAAACTGGGTATATAATAGTGAACAAAACAGACTGAAGTCTCTACTTCCATGGAGTCTGTATCCTAGTAGTAGGAGACAATTAACAACTCAATAAGGCTGAAATATGTCCAGTAATTCAAGTGACATGAAGAATACTAAAGCAAAGAAGGGGAATCAAGAGGGATAATAAACATGGGCCACTCAAATACAAATGGGTAACTGGCTCTTTGAACATGTAGGACTGCTAAGTAGGTACAGTCCAGAAAGCAAACCTATTCTTCCTTCATCACTGTGCATCCTTCAGCATTTAAGGGGCTGATCCTTTATCATGTTCTTTAATGAATAATAAAACAAGTCCCAGGAATTTTCTGCTCACTCTCAGATAATGGGAAAATTTTCTTGCTGTTTCTGTACCAACAAAAGTCTCACTGAGAAAAATAAAATGCCTAGTCCCATATAATAGTAGTCAAAACTTCAAATTTAATTTAAATGTGAACATTTGCATGTCTCATGTCTTGGGCTCACTTCGGCCTAGACTACCATCGTGGAAATGGGGGCATAGTTGGCTTCTAAATTGTCTCTCTAGGAATTTTTTCCTACTCCTGACCTCCTCATGTGTGGGTGTGGAGTTACAAGGGAAGAGAAGTAAATGCAGGGAGGATAAAATACAATCTTGTCTGGATTTCCTCTCCACATGTCGACCTCTTGGCACTGATATAAATTAAGGAATCACTTTCTTGGGATGCTCTGGTAGACTGGAAATTCCATGGTATATCCCATAATATAGGATCCCTATAGCTGGACTTAAATGCCCTTCTTCTATCCCTAGAATTCCAGCCAATCCTCTTGCCATGCTACATGTGTCGTGGCTCTGAAAGGGCTCCATGTTCTTCCTATTTCTCATGTCCCACACTGTGATCCACAAGGGCCATGTGTGGGCTCAAGCGCTCATACATCTTGCTCCACTTCTGGCACACAGGTAGCTACCAGGCAGCTTTCTCCTTCCGCTCTGCTTCTTCAAGCTAGATCACCAGAGCCTTGTGTCTATAATCTCACTAAGCACCCCATAGTTTTGCAGATGAGACTTAGAGCACATATTTTCTCGCACTCTTGAACTTCTCTTTTGGTTGTTCACATTTCAATTCTCATATCCTTTGTGTGAGTGGGGACCTAATGGCACTGTCTTAATTGGAGATTTTGTATATGTGACCTAACACTTCACCATGGCTTGTGAGCTTATTGTTTTGTTCTTCGCCTTTGAGCATTAGCCAAATATAGATAAAAAGTTACACTTTATATACCATTACAAATAAATGATGCTAACATTAGCCCTAGTAGCAAAATTTAAGTGCAAGGGGGCTTTCAATAAGCTAAAGAGAAATGCCAGTAGACATAAGCAGCAGCAATCTCACAAATACCAAAAATATAAGAAGGCATTCAGGAGGGAAAGGAGATGGGAAAGGCTAGCCAGCCACACGTGTGAGCACAATTTGAGGAAACAGGACTAAAGTTAGAGATAAGATGCAAGAAATCAAAGCCCAAACATATATATGCAGTGTGAGATATACTCTACCCAAGCCAGATCAAACAATAATTAGAATGCAGCATAGGGCATTTAAAA
Organism: Fukomys damarensis; assembly: GCF_012274545.1. Classification (NCBI taxonomy): domain Eukaryota; kingdom Metazoa; phylum Chordata; class Mammalia; order Rodentia; family Bathyergidae; genus Fukomys; species Fukomys damarensis. The sequence goes on along the minus strand of NW_022900943.1, from coordinate 18,181,516 downwards.
AGCCGTTGGACTAGCTGTGGTACAATTTGGCACTCCAAGAAGTAGCTTGAAAGTGTATTTAAGATCTTAGATGTTAGCCCCAGACAATAAAAATGGATTTTAATTTTTAATATACTTTCTAGCTGTTTGATCTTAAACAAGTGATTAAGTTTCATTTGGTCTCAGTTCCTTCACCTATACAAGGCAGGTTACATATGTACCTGCCTGAAAAGTTGTTCAGAGGATGAAGTGAGGGACTTTTAATACACATGTATTGTTGAATTGATCTTACTTCAATAGAATGCAATCACAGAGCAACTTTATTTAGATCAAGTCGTGCCTTTCATCACACAGATAGTTCTCTTCTATTGCTTGATGGAAATTTCAGGCCAGTTTCACAGCTTTGCTGGGCCACTCCAATTTCAAGGATCTCATCCCACTGGTGAAAGCTCCCAGACCAGTGAAGTATAACTTGGTCTATTATATGTAAGCTTCCTCCTTTCCCAGCTCAGTTCTGCTGCAGGCCCTGCAGTGAGCAGAGTTTTGCTCATCACTGTGTCCCTCTGCTGCTTCCCTCTTCTACTCATGGGTGCCTTCTAGGCCTCACTGACAAGGAGACACACGATGTGAAGGCACAGTGCTAAGTGCTCCTTGCTCTCTTGGCCTGTACTAATGCATCTGGGCTTGAAGGGCCCTCAAAACCAGCTCCTCCTCTCCTAGAGGATTTTTCAGTTGTTTTCAGGCATTCTCTTTCAAAGGATCTCCAACTGCAGCTGGCTGGAATGGCAAAGTTTCTCCTGAAATAATTCCTCTTCCGGAATTTTGGGTACCTGGTGGGTCCCTAGTTTGGGGTCTCTTTGCACTCCCCACTCCTGGCAAACTTTTTCAAGAGGGCTCTACAGGATTTTTTCCCCATGGTTCCCACGGGTAACTCACACTCATAAATTTGTGTCCTCTGCTATGCCTGTTCCAAGGACAGCAAACTCCCTTTCGCCTGTTCTGCCACAGCAAGCGAAGCCTATCATGTTTAGGTTCTCAGGCACATGCTGTTTACCTGGACCCTCTGTTCTCCAAATTTCAGGACATACATACTAATCTCAGTGACTCCCCCAAAAGTCCTCTCAACTTTAGAGGAAGGGACATGCAACCCACAACTTAACAAATTCTTTCAATTCTTCAGGTCCTAGTCCTCAGGAACATAACTACTAGTATTAGTTTAACTTAGTTTATAATTTCTCAAAAGGTTCCACCTAGCTAGTCCAGTAATTTGCTTTAAGATGTATGGTTCCTGCCAATGATCAAGAGTGTTCTAGTCTTTAAGTCTCTACCACATCTCTGCGACAACAGAAAAATGAATTTATTCACCCATTACATGAAGGCCTGTAGGACATGTATGTATCCCCTTCGTCACTGTATACTTGGAGCTTTGGGTGAGTCACATAAGATCTGGAATTCTAGGTTTAGAACTAAGTTAATAATACCTTTCTTGCCAATTTGATAGCCGTCTTGTGAAGAACAAACACAGACATGGATGGACAAGTATTTTATACACAAAAAGTCTAATAGAGAAAAATGTAACTTATTAAGATATGAGAATAGCAGTTTCATAAAAAATAAAAACTCCTCAATCTATTTTCTTCCTAATGCTCTAAAGCTGGTAGAGGGACAGAATTTCTGAGGCCATCAAGAAAAAGACATAGAAAAGGCAAACATTATTTATACATCTTCTGTTAAACCTGAGACTTGACCACTACAATGCATAGAATCTAGGGGAAGAAATGCTTGAGGATCCTATACTTTAATTTCATTTCGTCTCACTTTTTCCTAGAAAGCGTTCTGAAATGAAAAGTAAATCTTTTTTTTAAAGGTGAAAGACCCTAAGCACATGCCAACCAATGCTTGTATTGGCCAATTTTCTCTTGTTCCAATCAGAGTCATGCTCAAAAAGACATGGGTTTTGGGAGAGAGGTGTAGGATGATTACTGAGTTGGGCATCAGACTCAAGAGCCCCATCCATATACTAGCTAATAACCAACAAGGTAACTTGGTGCAAATCACAAGAGGGGAGGGTAGAAACTGAAAAACCCCAGACTGCTCCTCAGAATTAGGCTGTAAGGCAAGAGGAAAATCAGAAAAGAAAGTGTGAGTGTGTGTGTGTGCATGTATGTTCATGTGTGCATGTATGTTCATGTGTGCATGCACGAACTGTTACAGTTTGAATTTGAAATGTCTCCCAAAACCTATGCGATAAAGGCTTTGTTGACAGCTGACAGAGTTTTCTACTAAATGATTAGATCATCATGGCTCTAACTTCATCAAGTGGCTCAACCCATTTATGGGATAATAATCTGATGTCATTATTGTGAGGTAATGGAAATAAGACATGGAGCCTCGATGAAAAGAGTGAATCAAGGGGCCAAGTAATCATAAATTGTAATACATGAAAAGAAATTCCTAGCAGACTAATAAAGCTAAGGGTGTGTCTGTGGATCATTGAGACATAGAATGCAAACTAAGGAGGGAAGACATTGGCACTGGTTGGTGCTAGATTTGGGTGGTATCAACTAATAGGCTTGTAGCCTGAACCAAATAAAAAGGGGAAGAAGAAGGAAGCTGCCCCTCTTTTTTCTTGGGAGGACCTCCAGTCTTTGCCACTGCCTTTGGAAGCACATCTCCAGTTCCTTCAAGCTTCCAATTCAGACTCTTCAGCCTTCCCACAGAGACCCTTCCACCTTCCAACACAGATTAGCATCCAACTCTGTAATGAGCTTCAGGCCTTCAACCTTCAACTGCATCCTCCAGCCCTCCACTGCGCAGGCAGCCATTTTGCATTCTTCCACCTTTGATCTGGCAGTCATTTAGACTCTTCTGCTTTCAATCCTGTAGTCCTACTGAGTAAATCCTTTGTATAATCGTGCTTTTAGATTAAATCTGTTCCTTAAATGACTTCTAATTAGTACAGGGCATGACCTTGGGAACTATGGCTGATTCCCCATCCCTTCCTTTCTGGCTCTTTTTCTCTTTCTCTTCTTCCTGGCCACCATGAGGTGAGCAGCTTTCCTCTTCCCACCATGATTTTTCTACCTCCGCACAGACCTAAAAGCAATGAAGCTAACTGACCATGGACTGAAACCTCTGAAATTGTGAAGCAAAATGAATCTTTCCTTTTAAAGTTGATTTCCTCAGGTATTTTTGACAATGATTTAAAAAAAAACAACCCATCACTGTCCTAAGCAGCTCTTTAGGCCCCAAAGCCATCCACCAAGGCTGAACTAAGTCTTCCTCTAGTCACAAAGCGACCAGCATGGCAGAACACAGCTTGGGAGTCTTTTAGAAGGTGAGCTCCTGCCTGCTGTTTACTGGACAGATACCAAGGCAGAAACACTCATAGCAATTCACTCATTGTAATTCACTCATAGCAATTCACACAGAAACTGTGTATACAATACATATTCATTTTGTAACTGGATTGTACAAATTTTATCAGAATATTAATAGCACATTTAAGTTTCTTGTCACTCCACTATCAAAACAAGAACTAAAGACGTGAAATCAAAGTCCTGAGTTCAAATTTCAATCCACTCCCCAGCTGTGTGACTTTGAGTGAGTTGCCTAATTGCTAGGACTCTCTTTTCTCTCTGTAAAACAGAGATGATAATACCTATTGTGGGTTACTCTAGAGACTAAATGAGACCTCTAGTAAGCTGCTACTATAGCACCAACAACATTATCATAGTAAACATTTCTTGAATACTTTCTATGTGCCAGTTTGGATATTAAATGTCCCCCAAAGGTCCATATGTTAAAGGCTTAGTCCCCAGGGTGGCCATATTGGGAACCACTCGGGACCTTTAAGAAGTATATTTTAGTGGGAGTCATTAGGTCATTGTTGGGTGTCTTTAGGTCATGGGGCTGTGTTCTCAAAAGAGATTATGGGACCCGTGTCTCCCAATCTCTCTCTGCTTCCTGGCTCAGAATGTGACCTCTCCCTGTGACATGTGTTCTCACAATTATATGCCACCCTTACAAGAGGCCCAGACTAAGGGAGTCACCTAAGTTTATACTTGAACCTCCAAATCTGTGAGCCATAATAAACCTCTCTTTGCTTCTTAATAGCCATTGGCACGTATTTCAGTACACTGACTATGTTAGTCGTAACTGAGATAAACACGCTGGGGAGGAAAGACTCATTTTGACTTATGGTATCCAAGGTTTCAACTCATAGTAAGTCTGCCTCAGGGTTTGTAGCATGGCAGAACATCATGGCAGAAGGAAAGCTGCTCACATCATAGTAGCCAGGAAGCACAGAGAAGGGGAAAGAGCCAGAAAGGAAGGGGCCATTAACTAAATAGTTCCCAAAGGTCAAATCCCCTTCACACAGGCTCTTTCTCTTATTTCCATCACATCCCAATAATGTCATCAAATTGTGATCTCATCAATGCATCCTTCCACTGATGAAATTAAAGGCTTCATGATTCGATCACTTCCCAAAAGGCCATCAGCAACCCAGCCTTCAACCCAATGATCTTTGGGAGACAGAGGTCCAAACCACAACATCTGACAAAAAGCTAAGTAATACAGCTGAATACTATATTAAACACTTAATTCACCCAGTAGACATATGAAATAGATACATCATAGGTAAGTTTGCTGAAGCATCATGGAGTGGCTGAGTCACCTGCCTAAGTAACTAACTTAGCTAAAAAGGAGTGTGGTACTAGAAAAATGCTCCTGCCCTTACTGTTTCATGTGTCATTATGACAAAGACACTAATATTTATCAGCAACTACTTACTGAAGGTTCATCAGTTCCAAGTCGCCAATATGTTGAATTACACAGTTTTTTCACTTTCTCAGGACCCTCTATGTCATAATCTTTGGGAAAAGCTTCTCTGTCATGATGCCTTAAGAAAAAAAAAAAAGAGTCTGTTAAGGGATAAATCATATTTATCATGCATTGCCTTTAAATTTTTAAAGTCATCCCATTATAGTTTGTGTCTAGATGTCCCCCAAAGACTCACACAAGCATAGGTGGGGCTTTTCTGAGATGGCTGGATCTAGAATGTGTGGTTGATTCATAGTGCAACGCTAGAATTAAGGGTGCTGGAATTAGGGGTGGGAGATTACTCAGTCCACTGATTGCTTTGACATTACACTAATCCTGGGAGCCTGGATACAATATAAGGGACAGAAAGAGTCTTGTCTTGTCCCTTGCTTGTTCTCACCTGCCTGATTGCCATAGACTATTTCTCCTCTGTGATGCCCTCTGCCGTGCCACCCTGCCTTTGAGCCAGCCAATGTGGACTGAAACCTCTACAAACCATGAGCTCAATAAACCTCTCCTCCCTTCACTGGTGTGTGTTGGGTATTTTGTCTCAGCAATAAGAAAAGTAGACACATCTGATGAAGATTTACTCTATTTAGGGCATTGTTTTCATTAAAAATTTGTTGAATGTGTGAGAAATTAAATATTCTCCATCTCATTTAAAGTAATGCTGAGGCTACTTTCTAAAAGCAACTTAACATATGTGATAAAACTAATAATATTTCAGAAGTACTACTTATCCAACATGGTAAGTACTCAGTAACTCCAACGAGCTGAATTTTATTTAATAATGTAGATTAGTTACTGACAACAAATCTAAATTATGACAATGGTAATATCCTAGAAAGGCAACTTGCCACTTTAGAGTTCTTTCTACCATGAATTTTAATTATAATTTTTTCAGAATGAGATAGCAAAGCGTTTGCTCATACTGATTTATAACCAATGCTTCCTGCTTCTAAAAACCACCTAAGAGAAGCTTACAATTAAACATAAGCTTAAAAAACAGTTGTTAAAAATATACATGAAAGAGGAAAAATATTCTAAACATCTTGGCTAAAAGAGTGGCTAGGATAACAAAAAAAAAAAGGAGGGGTTTGGGGATAAGAAATGAAAACAGGCCTTTGTGGCTGGCAACAGAAGCAGCTGTTTATGAAATAAAGGAAGCTGAGAATAAGCACCTCTCAAAAGAGGCCTCTATAAAGAGTAGGACAGTGGGTCTGGGGATTTAGCTTAATGGTTCCACTACCTGCCTTGCAAATGCAAGGACCCAAGATCGATCCCTGGTACCAAAAAAAAAAAAAAAAAAAAAAAAGAGTTAAGAGTAGGACTGTGTAAAAGACACTCAGTACCCAAGAATCTATCCATCCATTTGTTCATTCGGCAAATATGTTTAAGGACCTATCTGCTATAGTTTGAATATAGTCTAACCTTAATTTGCTTCCATTTTCCCATGTTTAAAATGATTATAGAAGTAATAATACTTCTTAAGATTTTTGTATTAATTAAGCTTTTAAAATGAAGGAGATAGGTCTTTCATATACTGTAAACCACCATAGATACTTATGTAGCATGAATACTAATCAGGCTTTAAAATTTCAATTGATAATTAATTTTTCCATAATTGGACTTAGTTTCTCTTCTAAGCTCTTATTTGTCCAGGAGTGAAAAACCTTAATCTTGCTCAGTTCAGGATTTCTTCCGGTCCTAGAAATGGTTTGAGCCATGACAGCAAGAATCCTGCTGTGTTGTCACTGTGTCTTCTTGCGTGCGTCAACATAAGCATCCTCATTCCCCAGTGGTCTTACATCATGGATGCAACAAGGATCATACATTTGTTACACATTTGTATGTCTTCTTTTGAGAAATGTCTGTTCAGGACCATTGCTACTTTTATTAGGTTATTTGGAGGATTTCTGCTACTGAAGTATTTGGTTATGGTTTGATGTGGTGTTTTAGTTTTGTGATCCAGGGTTTCATTATGTCACCCAACCTAGCCCCAAATTCTCAATCCTCCTGCCTCAGCCTACTGTGTACTTCACAGAAGCTACTGAGTTTTTTATCATCTTGAAGTCACTTTCTGGTCCCAGGACATGATACCTGAAATACACAATTTAAAGGAGAAGAGGATTATTTTGGCTCATGATTTTAATCCATGTCATGCTGCCCCCAAGAGAGAAAGAATGGCAGATGGGCACAGTGAAGGAAAAGGTAATTGACCTATGCTATCTAGGAATCAGAGAGAGAAAGGAGGAACTGGGAACAAAGAGTACATCTTTTCAGGTTACGCTCCAGGTGACCCACATCCAACCAGGCCCCATTTCCTAACAGCAAGTCAGCTATAGGATCCCTATTAATCTAATCACCTTCCAAACACATAAGACATTTGGGAGACATTTTAGATATAAGCCATAACGCATATATTCTGAATATTAGATCCTTGTCAGAGGCAGAGTTTGAAAATATTCTCTCTGATTCTGTAGGTTGTCTCTATACTCTGTTGTTTACTTTGCTGTGCAGAAACTTTCCAGTTTAATACAATTCCATTTATCTATTATTGGTTTTGTTTCTTGTGCCTTTGAGATCTCATCTAAACATTTTTTGCCCATTACATTGTTCTGACATACACAGCTTAAAGGAGAAAAGGATTATTTTGGCTCATGATTTTAATCCATGTCATGCTACCCCCAAGATAGAAAGAGAATGGCAGATGGGCACATCTTCAATTAGTTTCAGAGTTTCTTGTGTTACACACATGTCTTTAATCCATTTGGAGTTGATTTTTGTAATTTGTGAGATAGAGGTCTAGTTTCATTTTTCTGCATGTGGATATCCAACTTTCCCAGCACCATTTCTTGAAAATATCATTTTTCTCATATATTTAATTTTTTAAATGCTGCTCTTAACCCCCCCTAAATTGAGTTCACAGAGCATTAATGAGTTCAGTCTATAATTTTTGAAATATTGCTGTAGACTGGCAGTTATCCATTGTGTTTGGTGAGGAGGCCAATTTTGACTCCTGCAGACAGATAGGCATTTATTTAGAGACATTTCCACTTACGACATCTGGGAAGGGTGGATTCCTACCAGAGTCCTGGAAGTAGCTGCCAATGATGCTGCTCATCATCTTACAAAGTCCAGGAAGCCACCACCAACAAAGAAGTATCCAGCCCAAAATGCTCATAATAATGAAGTTGAGAAAACTCTGAAGAATAAGTGCATCCCAGATTCATAGATATATAGTTCCAAAATTGAGAGCTTCATGAAATGGCCAAATTTCTTCCCTAAAATGGCTGAGGCCAGTGTAAAGCTGCCAACTGTTTGTTTTGATAAGAACATTCAAAATCATCATCTGTCATCTTTAATAAGATCTTTAACATCAAAAATTAGTAAAAGAAATAATTTCACAGTCCTCCAAACTCAATAATTTAGCAATATGAAAATATGTTACATGGTCATTATACTTCCTATTTTATTTTAGATTAGTAGAAAAAAAATATTGCTGACTAGCCCTGGCCAAGCTCACAGACAGGAACTTGACAGGATCTGGTTGGCAGTTGTTTCAAGGACTAATGTGCTTAAACACAGGTATTTTGTGTTGCTGACTAAGGGAAGAGCTGGGCCCCTGAGGTCAGGCAGGCAGGTACAGGCTGATCATCTTGCTACAAGGAGAGGCCACAAAGTTTCTTGCCAGCAGAGCTAGGATTTTCCTTGAGAAACAACTTCTGCTGCATTTACTGAGGACTTTGCTCTGCTGATGACATCGCTGAGGACTGTCTGCTGAGGATGTCCCCTCTGTCTTACTCCATAAGGAAAAAGCAAAATTCTATGTCTGTTTCTTTATGAGAGAGCTTTAGCTGAGACTTTCTTAATTACCAGTAGATGAATATGTTTTTTCTACCTTTCTGTTTAAGAAATGATACAATAATTGTTAAACATAGGGTATGAGTGGCCATTTCTTTCTGCACCAGGTGCCAAAATACCACGCAAATCAGAATGGAATCACTTGTGCTAAGTGCTACGTAGGCCAAATGAACCTTGAAATGGGCCACTTTTCCAAAAACACAGTTTTCCAAAACCACACTCCATCTGAGTTTCTGTAATAAGGAAGTCCCCTCTGTCTTAACTCCACAAGGAAAGTAACTTTTGAAATGACCAATCCACTTTTTGTTCTTTATTTCTACTTTCTTCTACCCTTCTCTACCTATAAAGCCAATGTTCTTTGCTTAGCTCAGTGGAACACTTACTCTATTTCCCTGAAAGAGATACTGCCTGCTTCTAGAATTACAAATAAAAGCCCATTCAACCTTCAAATTAAATTAGTTGTAATTTTGTGTTTTAATACTATACATAGAATTAGGAATAGGGAGAAGGCTGATAGGACACAATCCAAGCTGAAAACTGTATTAAATGGAATTTGGAAACCTGTAGTCAGAAATGTTACTGGGAACAATTTAAATAGGGTTCAAGGCATATCCAGGAGGGCAAAGACCTCCACAAGTAGGCCCCATTCTGGACAAGCACACAACAAATCAAGTTGGTAGGCAACTTCCAACCACTATTTTCTGTATTCAGTCACCTGACTCCTCCAGACCTTGAGCTTCCTATCTCTACCCAGGATGACACAGTGTCATCCTAAGACATGACTTGTTAAAAAGATTTCAACCTGCCAAAGATTAAAACTGGACCCTTATCTTTCACCATGCACTAAATTAAAATCCAAGTAGATTAAAGATCTAAACATTAAAACAGAAACACTAAACTTGCTGGAAGATAAGTTATGCAGAACTCTTGAAGACATTGGCATAGGAAAAGACTTTTTGAACAAATCCTCAGTAGCACGGGAACTAGCACAAAGAATCAACAAATGGGATCTCATCTTATTAAAAAGCTTCTAGGCAGGGGATTTAGCTCAGTGGTTCGGTGGCCTGCCTTGCAAGCGCAAGGACCCGAGTTCAATCCCTGGTACCAAAAAAAAAAAAAAAAAAAAAACAAAGGCTTCTTCACTGCAAAAGAAATCATCAACAGAACTAAGAGACAACCTACAATGTGGGGAAAAGTTTTTACCAGCTGATCCTCAGATAAAGGACTACTATCGAGAATATATAAAGAACTCAAAACAATCAGCCCCCCAAATATAAAGACCCGATTCAAAAATGGGCATCTGAAATGAACAGACATTTCTCAGACAAAGAAGCAAAAGCAGCAAGAAAATATATGAAAAAATGCTCCACATCACTGGTCATTCGAAAGATGCGGAAGAAAACAACACTGAGATTCCACCTCACCCCACAAAGAATGGCTGCTATCAAGAAATCATACAATAACAAATGTTGGCGGGGTTGTGGGGAAAAAGGAACCCTTCTCCATTGTTGGTGGGAGTGCAGACTGGTGCAACCACTGTGGAAATCAATATAGAGATACCTCAAAAAGCTAGGTCTAGAGGTTCCATTTGACCCAGCCATCCCTCTGCTGGGTATCTTTCCAAAAGAACTAAAAGAATCATATCACAGTGATGTATGTGCACCCATGTTTATAGCAGCACAGTTTGTAATAGCTAAAACTTGGAAACAGCCCATCTGCCCATCAGTTGGAAACTGGATAAAGAAGATGTGGTTTTTCTATAAAATGGAATATTACTAGCCATAAAGAGTGAGAAATTAGATTCATTCACAGGAAAATGGATACATATTGAGGATATACTCCTAAGTGAAATACATAAGTCACACATGTGTAAATATCGAATAGTTTCTCTGGTGTGAAAAACTGTAATAGTACATAAGATCCTAATGATATAATTGACCATGTGAAATAGGAAGAAAAGGGCTAAAGGTGTAGGGCAAATGGGAAGGGTAGGGGAAAGGTAATAAGGGAAAAGAAAAACATATGAGAAAATGAAAAAATGGAAATGAAGTGTTTGTAAATGGGGAGGGGAGGAGGGGATGAAGGGAGGGCAGGGACAACGGGAAAAAATGAGAACCAAGACCTGTCATGTAAAGGTACAAGATCCCAATAATGAACGTAATTGTATTGTATACCTTAAGTGTACCAATAAACTCAATTAAAAAAAAAAAAAGATCTGTTCAATTGGTTTCTAGACCTGGGGTTTCATTCATGACAGCTGAGTAATTCCACATGAAAGCAGATCTGTAATCTCTCTTTAAGTAAATACATGATTTCTCAGGTGAGTTGCAGGACTGAACAATCTTGAGGCCAGAGCTGCAAGCCAAGCAGGGACTCAGAGCCATAGTCTGCCTCTGGGCAGTAGGGCCAGGTCCCTGTGGGTGAGTGGAGGACACAATGTGGTTAGGCCATAGGAATCTTCTCATGAGATGGGGACAGGATACACTGTGGGTTTCTATGTTTCTGTGTTTATGTGACAGAAGCAAAGTGGGGGTTTACAGAGAAACTAATGCCTTTTACTGCCTCACCTTTCACATTTTATAATTATGTACTAATAGATCTGCTTTCTCACTGCACCATGAGTTTCTTAGACAGAGGGATTATTTATTTGTCTTCATGGCTAGCATAGTCTGACACACTGTAAATGCTATTTCAATTTTTCTTGATTGAGTGAGTGAATAGTTCTGTATTTTGTTACTGTCACCTTAACATACATGTGGAAAGCCAGTTTTCAAATGTGTCCATTAAAATAAAGAGTACTTGGCTTAGCTTGCAAATCACGCATAAAGAGGGAGTGATTATGTATGGAGAAGACTGTTCTTTGCAACACCAAATTGTCTTCAGAGGAATTATAAATCTACCTGCTGAATGGGAAAACTCTCAATATACATATGCATAGCACAGATTGGAAAGGGGTTTGAATCTGAGCAATATCTGACATGAGAACAAAGGAATTCTGAGCTGAATCCTCGCTTCTGATTATTTGACAAGAGACACATTTTCCTTGCAGCTTTCAAAGACTTTAAAAATGTTTAGTTAAGACTCCAGATGGTAAAATATATTAACTTTAAATTTTAGAATTATTAATGTAGTTCACAACTATGCTGTCAGTTATTGTATTTTTGATGTAAATTTAGTGCAAATGAGAAGAAAAATGAGAACACTTCTATTAGATTTTATAATCATATGCTATCTAAAACTTTTAAAAGAAAATTACCCTTGAGAATAAGCTATATTCCCTGACATATTAGAAGTATTGGTATAGAAGCAAAGACTGCAAGAAAATGTTTGACAGTCCTCTTTAAAAATCTCATGGGCAGAAGATTTACATGCAAAAGTAGTGTTATTTGGTGGCACATTCATCAAGCTGGCAAATGAAGACTTTAAATGTATATGCAGTATCATAAAGGAAATCGTATGTTCCTATGAGAAACAGTGACATTTCAGACTTAAGAAGAAGGACTTTGTTTTTCATTGTTTCTCATGCTGTGATTCGTGTATCTGTACCATTAAACCACAGAATTTGAGGCCTAAACCACATTTAAAACAACCATTTGATAAAGACAGATAAATTATTTTCTTCACTCACCATTTATTGAGTGGCATGTAAAGACATCACTATTATGAATTTTCTTCATTGAAAATCTTCAAAAGGAGGAGGCCGTATGAAAAATAAAAGGAGTGTGGCAATCAAAGGCATTGCCTACCTCAACAGCTGAAAAATTGTCATTCTGGTTAATTCCAAACACAGTTGAAGGGACGTGTATTAAACAGAGTGACACTATAGTTGATTATCCCACCACAGACACTTTTAGAAGTCCTCCAGGAGCGGTGATGACCAGTACCACTCTGTCCAACCTGAGAAAGGATATTTTGTTCCCTTATGTTTAGACAGTGGATCTCTAGGATATTCCAATTGTAGAGCATTTCTTAGGGTTTCATTGACCCTACCCTCATTTAGATGGCTAAAGACACTGGGTGGTGGAAGAATGGAACTAAAGAGAGAGTTTCTTAAAGTATGTTGTACATAGTCAGAAGAACACTTTGACAGAATATGGCATGTGTTAGCTTGGAAACCACTTGCCCTTCCATTCCTCAAAACCAAAAATGCACAAACACTTGATTGCTAGTGTAAGCTCCCATCCTTACAGTCTTACTATTACCCCAGAATAACATCAAAAGATTTCATCATATGAATTTAATACCATTTGAATGCACATGTCTGTGATTTCATGAGCTATGCGCATTGAGGAGATAATCCAAGGTTATTTGGTTTCAGAATAATTCATTTCATTTCCATTAGAAACAAAGGCATAGCCTTTGCTTCATAAGTAGAATCTAGAGTTGAAATTTTCATGACAAATACAGCTACACAAATGCACATTTCCTCCCTTGTCTTCCAAGAAATCATTAAAAAGAGCAAAAGAAATACAAAAATTAAGATCAAAGTAAATGTTTGGCAAAACCAGTAGTTATAATCCCTAGATTATATCCTGTGCCACAATCCAGTGAAAGCCAAGTAGAAGAGCAGACAAGGCTCTGGCGAGAAGGCTCAACAAAGAGACTGCAAGAGGTGGCAACTCTCACTGGGCCAAACAAATCATTTCCTGTGGTTGTGCAGATAAACACTTTTAGCAACAAAAATGAAAAGTGCTAGGTGAAATATATGTCTTAACATTCCAAAACATTAAAAGCACTTAAGAGCTCAAAACCACTGGGAAATCTCCAGGTCAATTTTTGTAACAGAGGACTAAGCAGAACCTCATAACACCAAATGTTCTCCAGGATATTTGCCAAAACCATGCATGGTCAATTGCTACATGGGTATAAATAAATTAAAGAGCAATATAAAAGACAGACAATAGGAAACAGGACAATAGATCTTTTGTAAATGGGAAGGGGACCAAGAAATGGAAGGTGGGGGAAGAGAGAAGAGGAAAGGAGGATGAAAAAAGAATTAAGATGTGTTATGTACATGTACCAATTCCTCAGGATAAATGTAATTATTATGCATGGCAAACATATACCAATTTTAAAAGCTTTCACTTTAAAAAAGATGCCCAAGGACATTGGGGTTAGGGGAATAAAACTCTAGCCCAGAGGCCACTTCTGGAGGAGAGTTTTATAAGAAAGCCTTCCATATGTGATAGACATTGTATTCACCAAGACAGTTTCTCCTTCTTTCCCGGGAATACAAGAAGTTAAAATTCTCATATCTTGTAGCTAAGCCATTTAACTAGTTCTGAGCAATAAAAAAATATGAGCAAAGATTATATGCATCATTTCTGGGCTAAGGCAGTGAAACTCTAATATAAATTTTAACTCTTTTTTTCCTCCTGCTAGAGTAAGAGATGACTTTCTAGATGATTATTTCAGTCTGATTTCTGTGTCTATAATATAATACCAGAGAGTGGGTAGTTTGTAAAGAAAAGAAAATTATTTTCTACAGTAAATAGAGAAGGTTATCAGAGTGTGAAGTCCAACATCAAGGCGCCAACGTCTGGTGAGGGCTTTTTTCTGGTGTCATAACATGGCAGAAGGTATTACGTGGTGAAAGAAGAGCTTTGATAACTCACCCACATCCAACATAATGACATTCATGAGTCTAGAGCCCTCATGACCTAATAATACCTCTTACACGTACCATGCACCAACACCATTGCAAGGGCAATTAAGCTTCAACATGAGTTTTCGGTGACATTCAAATCATGACAATGATGGTGGGCCTCGATCAGCCTGAGTCCCAGAGTATCTGTGTGGAGGAGCACCCATCCCCTCCCAAAAACCTACAAGACATGGTAAGACTAGGGAATGAACCTTTCTGTGATATGCTACTGAATCTGGGGGTGCTATTTGTTATCAGAGATTAAGCCTAGCCTTTCTTACAAAGAAATTAATTCCAAAAGTGGAGCAGACTCTGGTGGGTGTAACAAAAAATCCAAAATGGCATTGGCAGAAGGATGTAACCACTAAAATAGAAGAAAAATTTTAAACATTAAAGACTTCTTTATATTTTTATATATATATTTGTATATTTATATTTGTATTTATATATTTTGTAAAGCTAGATAACATACATAACTTTCTGAGAATACAATTATCAAAATTTCCCCAGTAGAAACAAAGAGTTTAAATATACCATTTCTAAGGAAGAAATAGAGAAAGTTGTCAAAGAGCTGTTTTCCCCCAAGATAGTATTAGGCCTAGATGGTATTATAGTGATAGAAAATTCTAATTTGTACCTGAATATCTAGCAGAACATTTGGCAGCTTGTCAGTGCTGCAAGGGCAGGAGCTGTGACACAGTGAAAAAGATAAGTAGAAACCAAGTAGCCTTTCCAAATTATTTATATTCATTACAGGATTGTTTAACATACAAAGAAAATCCTAATTAAAATCCAGGCTGATTATTTTCAATAATTCACACAAAATATTTTTTTCGAGATCTATGTGGAAAGTCTCAATGTTTTCATCTTTAGGGACAAGCATCCCCGCAAGGAAAATAGTTAACAGTGAGCTCTGAACACTCAGGATTCTTACACAATAGAGAGTAGGGAATGCCCCTCCATGACTCCCTTCCATGAAACCACTAGTGGATTTCATAGGGAATGTTGCTATTCTCACCCTTATAAGGAATGACCATATGAAAACTAGTTAATCTTAATGTCATTACCATGACTCCAGATGCTCATACTGTTACTGCCCATCTGACTGTAGTTTATGAATATGTAAATTAGGAATCACGTAGATGGATAAGCACTATTAAGATATTATGGGCCACCTCTAGGAGTAAGAGTCACCATTCTCACCATCACTTACTCTATTATCACAATATACCAGTCACAATGCAACAAAAACTACTCCATTCAAAGCATTTGTGGGCAAATTGTGCATATATTGAAGAATAAAAACATAAGACTACATTAAAAATAACCAGGGCGTAGGATCTACCATTATAGAACACAGTCAAGAATGAAACAGTGGTTAAACCAAATGAATGTGCGTAGCATCATCCTTTTTACTCAATATAAACTACCAATTAGGAAGATATTTTAAAACACTCATAATAAGCCATTTTTAGTGAGTCAGACTCTGAAAGAGATGAAGTATTGTGTCTACTTTCTAATCATTTAGAGAATATTTGCTTTGGGAGAAAGTTATAGAAAATAACTTTGATTTTTACATCATTTTACTTTATTCTTACTATGAAAATAATACATGTTCTTCATGAAAAATGTAGAAGTAGCAAAGAAGGGGGAAAACGAAACACATAGTCTAGTAATTCACCACCCAACAATAAATATTTTGTTTTGTGATGAATATCCTTTCAGTCTTTTTTAACCAAACAAAAGGCTTCAGTACATGCTTTTTTTAAAATTTGCTTCTAATGAGCTTATGTTCTCCAGTATTAATCTTTACACTTTTCTGAACTCCCTTCAAAATAACCCTTGCTCTAATAAATCAAAGGTATCCACATTTGCCTTGGGAAGAATTAGGACTATTTCACCAGAAATATGAAGAAAAATAAAGCATTACTGATGAAATTTGACTGAGAAAATTAAATTTTTGAGTCCTGAATGCAACTGTTTTTCTCATAAGTCAGGTGTTGTTGAAAAATAAGAAGTATTCTAAATTCCTTAAGCTTTTTTTTTGTACCGGGGATTGAACTCAGGACGTTATGCTTGCAAGGCAGACAACAGCAATGCTGAGCTAAATCCCCGGCCCCCGCTTACGCTTTTATTAACAAGAAGAAGCAGTGGTTCCCAGGTACACCTCCAAAGCATGACCTTATAACTCATCTTCTGAGGAAGGACACTGTACAAAGTGAAAATGGGGCTTCTAATATATCTCAGACCAACAGGAGTAAATTCATCCAGGCAAAGCAAAGCATACCTCACACTATGGTACTTAGAAGGAAGCTACACTGACTGTCAGAGGGCCAATACATCCACCATGTTGAGGGCTGCGGCACTCCTACCACAGTGGCTGTGAGCTTGACCAGTCTAAGTCAAAGGAAGAAGGAGGGTTAGACTCATCAGGATCTGTAATACTAGCAAGAGCCAAGATGGAATTGGGTCTGCAGGCAGAGCCATCAGCCCCTCAACAATCACCAGAATTAGCCACAACTTCATCAGAAGCAGGCACAGCAGTAAGACCAGGACGAGGAAATACAAAGGAACCCACACATAGAGTTCTTAGTCCCCCCACCACATACCACATAACCTCAGTCCCTCACACACACAGATGGCACTGGGGGAAGAGATGGGTAGGAGGAAGAACTCGGAAAGAGTGGGCATTGTTCTGACTATTTTAACCTAAAGCAAGGTGTTTAAACTCGAAGACATAGAAAGAAGTTAAATGGGTATGTTTGAATTTCTCTCTAGTAACCAAGTTATGAGGATCAATTTTAGAAAATTAATGCTATATAGGTATCTGAGTTGTATACAAATTTTGAATTGTTACCCAGAATACAGTGAAATATCCTTGGTCTGCTATGAAATCACATTAAATACCCACGTGATAATATAATTTGGAATTTTTATAAGTTATATAAAACTATCTCTGTAAAGTAGAAATAGCACTGTCCCTACATTTAACTCACTAATGACATGTTGTGTACTACAACTGGAAACTGCTCAAGTTTAGCTCATTTTCAAGTCTTCCTCCATTCTAAATGAAAGTCTAAAGTACTATGTCCTTCCAGAGTCCCTTCTACAGAGGTGACCAATGTGCTTCAGTGTTGTCTGGCTGCTTTGGGATCATGGCCATGAAAACAACTCTCTGGTTTTATTGTGATTTGTGTTATAATGTGCTCATTTATCTTAGGATCTTATTAAAATATATTCTGGCCAGGCACAGTGGCGCACGCATGCAATCCCAGCACTCAGGAGGCTAAGGCAGGAGGATCACGAAGAGTGTGAGGCGGCCAGCCTGGGCTACATAGCAAGACCCTGTCTCAAAAAAGTAATTAATTAATTAATTGACTAAATTTCATATATTCTAATGTACTTTATAGCATGCCTTTTTTGGATTTTGTTTGTATTCTTTCTACTTCTTCATTTGACTATTTATTTGATAAACATTATCGAGCCCTCACTGTTCTCATCCTTTGTCCTGGGGTTTGCTCTTCTTACTTCTCATTATTGATCAAAATGCCCCTTTAAACCCTTCTCTCCCCAGTCTGAATCATAAACTGTGTACATGGAAACCACAATAATCAAATGTGTCTCAAGTATGCACAAGATTTATGAGTGTATGAGCTGTCTGCTGAGGGCCTGCATCTATATTAAAGGTTCCAGGCTTGCTGGAAGGAGAACTCATAAACTTCAGCGAAGGGACAGGCTGCAGCATGTGCTCAGAAGGGCTTTTTTTTTTCTTTGCCCTTTTAATCCTAGTTCTTGAGTGTGTACTGGAGCTGTAGGGACATGGGATTCCTGGTTAACTTGAAGTTGGCCCTCATTGATCTAAGGGACTCTAAATACCTCTTGGATTAGTGTCCCCAGAAAATCACTTATTAAAAACAGGAAGAATGATTTAGCAAATTAGAAAATGTAGACACTCTATTTTCTATTTAAGTACACTAACAGAATCCTGGTGCCTTGGTACTATATTCTCCATTGAAATGGGGTATCTTAAATATATGTGAACCCTGCTCAAATAGCAATAATAGATAAGAAGTCTGAAGAGTTCATCTCCCCCGCTAACTCAAATTTATTATGCATGCCAAAATTATTTTTTGTTTAAAAAATCTTTAAAATTATGAGGTTCCCAACTCCATAATTATTGTATTTGGTTTTTCTTCCTCTTTTTCTCTTTCTCTGTTTTCTTTCTATTTATTACAGAGTAGGGAGTCGGGTGGGGGAAGTAAAACATCCAGGCTCTTTAACTTGAGGCTTAGGTAGGAAAAAAAAAGTAATTGGAATTACAAATCCAGAAAATTAACCTGATTCCTTAAAATTAAGTGTCACCATGGAGACCAGAGCAGGAACTATCTCCATGGAGATCTGAATGAATTTAGGTTTTTTGCTTTAAATTATCATTTGGTGCCAGATGTCAATTTGGCTATGAAAGAAATGAGGATGAGTGAGTGAGTGAGTGAGTGAGTGAATGTAAGAGCTAGCCTCGCACAAAAGAATGTACAAAATTAAGTTTAAGTAAATTAGAATCTATCACATCTAAATTGTTCTGTTTCTTACTATTCCATTATTCCAATGAGTGGGAAGATATCCCAGGAGAAAATTTTTCCTCAACTCAAAATTTATAATGGCAACGTCTGATGATATGGTTTCATACATGTTACAGGGTTGAATATGGAAAGATAATTTCTAGAAAAGTCATCGCTCAGTCAGAAGCATCAAAGTGTGAGGAGGACATTATGGTTCCATCTAGTTACCACTCTAGCCAGGAGAATGACAGCGTGGAGATAATCCTTAACAACCATGCTGGTTATATTACCTTATCAGGTGTGTTACACCAACCATTTTTAAAATGTGTAGCAAGGTCAGACTTCTATGACATGCCAGATAAAGAGAAACAGAAAAATGCAAATGTTTATAGAATCAAAATTTCTCCCAGTCACAGGCTATACTTTTCATCTATTGGTACAGTTCATTTTTTATTTCTGAGGCAGAATCTTACTAAGTTGCCCAGGCTGGGCTCAAATTTGCCATCCTTCTGCATCCTCCTGCTTCAGCCCCCCAGAGCACTGGGATTATGGCTCACTATACCCAGTTTACACTATGAATTTTATGCAGATTTTTTAGCTTTGATTTTGGTGACTGATTGGCTATAGAAGGAAAACAAGGATGCTAATAGAACAGCCAGCTTCAGAAAATGCTATTGTTTCTCACATTTTACAATTGACTCTCATCATTTGCAAGTTTAATAAAGTTGCAATAAACAACTACTGAATACTGAAATATTTCTCCTTAGAGGAAACAGGTTGAGGTTCCTGTGAGCCTCTGGTCACAATATTTTCATGAGCTAATCAATGCATAATCTTGTGTTATGTGTGTCTCTGTTTGGAGACATCATACTTAATATGTATCACTGATACATTAACAGTGAACTCACTGCCAACAGCACTACTCCTCAGACCTGAACAAAGCTTATCAACACACAGGTTCTCTCTGTAAGGCTCATCATGGTCTCCTTGTGCTTGGGTGCTCTAGACAGCACTTCAGCATGATGCATGGGGGTCAATTTAACACCACCACTAACAAAAAGCACAAAAATGCAACATGCAAAATATATCATTAAGTGGACTGTGAAAAGGTCCCTTGTTTACACTATGACAGCTGAAACAAGAGGGCAGAGTGTTGCTTTGTTTGACCTCAGTTGGAAACAGGCACATTGGGGACATTTTTTTTGCCCATTTGTGCTACTTTGCATATGCCTGTAAATGACCACAAAAGTAACTCAAGCATTGATTTTGAGTTACAAATGAAGTTTACCAAGTAGATGAGTACAGAATCTACATACAATGAGTATCAACTGTATTTGCCAACTAAAGAGGACAGCTTCTGTTTCCTGTGATGCTGCTTTTTACTATTGCATGAATTGCACTTGCCTGTTCTCTTTTGTCTACCTCTGGAGCGCCTATTCTTCCTTCAAAACTCCTTTCAGGAAACCACACACACACACACACACACACACACACACACACACACACACACCAATCATCCCTTCTGGTATCTTCACTTCTCACATGAATTCATCTCTTCCTTGTACAAATTATATTATTCTGAATGTTTTCTACATTATCCTCCTTCACCAGCCTATCAAATCCCTGAGGCCATGACTAAATACATATAAGCAACTGTTACTGTTCTTACTATATGCCAGGTTATATGTTACAGGGTACCTCGTACCATACCTTATTTACTCTTACAATAATTTTATTACCCTATTTCACAGTTTTAGAAACAGGCGCCTAGAGCAGTCAAGTCACTTGCCACATTGTATAACAGCAGAGTTTGGTATTCAACCCCAGAGCCCAAGTTGTTTGTTTGCTTGCTTGCTCTTTTCTTACTGGAGATTGAACCTAGGACCTTCACAATGAGGTACATCCCAGCACCACAACTTTGAGACACGGTCCTGCTAAGTTGCTAAAATTGCCCAGGCTGTCCTCAAGCTTTTCATCTTTCTGCCTCAGCTTCCCAGAGTGCTGAGATTACAGGCTTGCACCACCATGCCCAGCTAAATTCAAGCTTTATGCTAAATTGTATTGGCTCTCATATATTACTGACTACTCACTAAGTGTGAGTATGACTACTCACATCTGGGCCTGATGATAAATGGTTCATACAAGTTATCTCATCAGTAATTTCTGTTTCTATCTCTGTGGCCATGTAATAAAGGTCCTGTTATATAAAAGTTTCTTGGGTTGAATTTAAATCTTCCAGTTCCCAAATATCCCTTCTAAAAACAACAGTATGAGAGCAGCAGCTAAAATGACTTAGCATGGCCTACTGGCCTTCATCCCGCCTCAGGTTCCTCCCCTCTTTCATGATTATGTCCTTCTGTGTGTTTGCTTAATGTCCATGATGCCCACAAGGCAACTTTCCAAAGCAATGGTAATGCAGAAGAGAGGAGAAGCACTGTCCCTTTGCAAAGCTTCCTTCTCTTTAACAGTAACTCCCAGGGGTGCTTTACATTATGACCCAAATCTTTCTGGAGGAACAGAACCACTGAAGAGCCGAGTTTTCCAGGAGGGCTATGAGATAAGTGCCACATGAGGTTAAGAAGATTGTCTGTTTTCCAGTGTGATTTTAAGTCCAAATCTATATAACCTCTCACTGTATAACTTCTGAGTTCAAAGTAGGCGGGGTCAGTTTTAGGCATGAGAAAAGTTAGGGAGTATGCTTGTGGGAAAGTGGGGAGTAGGCTGCAGGAAGTTCACAAAAGAGAAACCACAGGTGTCACATACATTACACGAATGAATGGGAGTAAGCAGGGATAAAGTCAAAACCTTTCAAAGGCAAAAACATAGAAAAGATTTATGGCTTCATTTCTCTTTCTCAGTTCACTTCTCTCAAATAATTAAAATATTCCAAGAGTAATTATTGTCAACAGTATAGCCAGGAAAGTTGACCCAAAAGAAAGTCTCTACTTTTTCCCCAGTTATATTCATGCTGGCATTGCTAACGGTAACTGTAATATTTAGTGAAAACAGAGAATCTCTAAATGAATTCTAAGCACAATCCCTAAAGCACTTATCCTTGTCCCAGGGTCAGGCAAGAACTATGAGTAAAGCGCTTAGAAGGCGAACAAGTCCCATCTTAAGGAATGGCTGCTGCTCAGCCCCTGTACAAGCACAGGTCTCAGGAGAATAAAATCTCTCTTGCCAGCCCTTTCAACTTTATAAAAGAAGACACAACCCTGAAATTTTACATGAATCTCCTAATTTTAAATGGGCCCATTAATTTGTTTTAATGTAAGCAGAATACATGCCAGACAAATTGTGTCTGTCGGTTTTCCCTGTTGGGAGACTCCAGTTTGCCTCCCCCGGCTAGAGCAGCCTTAGTAAACGCCTCTGTCAAATCCCTGAGTGTGCCTGCTCCCACCCCCATAAATGGAAGCCCTGGAGACTGCTACTGTGAAAAACGCCTCCCTCCTGCCCATGGCCCCTATCTTCTAATACTGTAGGACCTGCCTTTCATGAATAAGTACCTGTCTCTAAAAGGAGATTTCCGGACTCTGAAACCCCATATGCACCTTCTCGTGGATTACCTAAAGCCTCAGCTGCCCCGGGAGCGCAGGGAGCCGCTCCTGGAGGCCCCTCCTGCCTCCAACTGCCGCCCAGCTCTCACTCCCACACTGACCATATCCTCAGAAGGTCTCTCTTTCCCCTTCTTTTTCTCCTCTGCTCCACTTCTCTTGTTTCATCTTCTCCCTTTTTCTCATTCTCTCTTCTCTTCTCCACTGCTCTTCCCTCTCTGGAACTTTTTCCCTTTGCTGTCCCACCCCTTATTTGCTCCTCCCTCCACCAGCACCCGGGAACTTCGGGGAGCTTGCTCACCAGGAATACACCAACACAGGCTTGGAGTATTTCTTGTGATGTGAGCGGAGGGTCAGGGAGCCCTTGCGCTCCAGCAAGTCTGTGGGTCCAATCTCATACCGGTTTTGCTTACTGTCACACCAGTGGCCTGAGCTAACAGCACTCTCCATGGCCACGCTGGAGTGAGTGGTGACCTCAGAGAAATTCTCTCTACCCCTATTCTTCCCTGCGTGACTAAGATTCAGCGTCTTTCGTCTCCTAGGCAACCGGGGGCGGTCATTGAAGGGGTGGACCCCTCCTTTCTGACAGTCCTGGTTTCCTAGACTGCTAGTTACTGTTACTAAACTACCTTTCCCAGAATGCGGTGAGGACAGGGATCAGGGAGCACAGATGTTGAGAAGGGGACTGCATTTCGGATTTGTAGTTTCGCCAGCCCACCAGCCTAATCCTAGGTGTCGCTGGGCGGAATGGGGGCGGGAGGGAGGATCAGTTTAGGACTAAAGGAATGGCAAAATTTCAGAGCCCCAAGTGGTTTACTCGGACTATTCCTGCGGATGTTCTTTTTAATCATCACACCTCTGCTTACAAAGTTACTTAGCTTTGACTAAACGGGAGCAAGAGAACACCCGCTCAAACCCCAAATTACGTCATTACTATACAGCTTTTCTGCCTGTGAAAAAGAAGCAATCATTTGGCAACTCAGCCAAAATTTAAGGATCAGACAGCGTGGCTCCAGTTTCCACTTATCTCTCAATCTTTCTGAGCACCAATTTCTCCTGAAAAACAGGGCAGAATATGAAGCCATGGAGGGGGATGGACGCAGGACCTGAGGTCCCTTCACCCATGGTGCTGGGAGACTACCATCCCAGGGATTCGGCCTGCAAAACTCGCCAAAAATCACTGTGATCTTTGACATTGTGTGATAGCACAATTCATCACATTATTGTGTTGCATGTTATATGTGGGAAGAAGATAATGACATTGCCCTCATTAGATAGCTGTGTTGTAGCAGGGAAAGTGCTTATTTCACTTCTTACTTTCTAATATTTTTTTTCTTTTCCCCCTATCTTCACCGCACACTAGGGATCAATCCTGGTGGGGATCCCCCACAGAGCTCCAGCTCCAGCCCTACTTCTTTTCAGACAGGGTCTTACTAAATTGCCCAGGTTAGCCTTGAACTTGAGATCCTTTTGCCTCGACCTCCGTAGTAGTTGGATTATAGATGGATTATGCCTGGCTCCAAGGATATTTAATGTCAAAACTCTCTTCCCTAACCTTAATTGAGTAGCTTTATGGCATTATTGAACTTTATTTATTGTATCATTCCTTCCCAGCATAGTGCTTAATACATGGCATCTTCTCAGAGTGTGAATGAATGAACAAATATTATGCTTGAGTAACTGATTTACCAAGGCTTTCATTAACTCCAGAAGTGTCTTACTTTCAGAAGATCATATACACACACACACAAATTAAATTTAAGAACAAATTAAGGCATAATTCACGCTACAAATAGACTGACAAAAGATTCTAGTGAACCTGTAAACAGCGCGGCACTCTTCTGGATCAGATCCCATAAATTTGACAACACACAACTACTTACCAGCTCTTCTGTGGTTTGTGGTGCATAGCGTAGGCACCTGTGGTACTACTTTACTGACAGCCACGCTTAAACAGTGTTATTTAGAACCTAATAAATAGTCCATTGTCAGTAGCTAAGTGCTAGCAGAGAGCTGACTGTTATTTTAGTCCTTTTCTTTTTGAAGAATGAAAAGAAAAACAAACTAGCCTTAAAATGGTTAATAATAAGCCCCTTTCAATGAGTTCAATTCTGTCCAATCAAAGCAGAGCATATTGTGGTTGCCCCCAAAATAATGCCAGCATCACAGTCATCTTTTTATGTATTTCTTTTACTTCTGCTTAAAGTGGTGGTAAAATATATTTGCAAAATATATACAACAGGTCTCTGAGAAGACAGTTTGACCAAAAGATGAAAGCTGCCCCAGTCAATTTCTCTCCACAGTGCACTGAGGTGCAGAGATTACAAAGCTTTTCAGACTTCAAATAGCAGTAAGTGAAGAAAACAAGTAACGCAAACATAGCTTTTTTTTTTGTCTCAAATTTATCTGCTCAATTCCCAGAAAAGCCCCTGCTGAGGGCCTTCCAGCACACACCCCCTCATCATTAAAATGATTTCTCTCTACCACATACATGTCTCTCAAGCTAATGTAGAGCCCAAACTGACTCCACTTTGAAAAAGTTACTCCATTCTGTGATCAGGTCACCACCCAGTTACTGGAAAAACCCCAAAGCACCCTTTTGACCAAATTACAAGCCCATGCTAAATGACAATGGGCCTAGGAGACAGTGCTCTAATCCCCTACCATTGTAGCCATAGCTCCGACCTTTGTTCTAACTCTGGTTTAGGAATGTAAGTCAATCTTGTACTGTTTGAAGTCCAAACCTGATTAACGTGTAAGTTAGTGGTTATAGACATAGAGACCCCAAGTTAACTGTTGAACTGTTTGCTCATCCTGAATGTCTTGGTGGCCTTTGAATCATCCTATAGGTATGTTAATTATCAATGTGTGACTGCCCAGTACGTGACTGCTGACCACCAACTGTAGTCAGCAGACCTTTGTCCCCTGCCTGCATTTTCAAAATGTTAACCAATCAGGCACTGACCCGTCTAGAAAGCCCCTAGATCTGCTTCTTTGCCGATAAAAAGCCTGTTTGAAACTGGGTTCAGGGCTCTCAGTACGAATCTGCTACGTCGGTGAGGTCCGGGAGTACAGGCTCGAGCTTCCAATAAATTCCTCACGTGATTGCATCAGACTCAACTCTTTGGTGGTCTTTGCGGATATTGCGATCTGGGCACAACACTAACAGACTATATTCTAAATAATACAAAATTAAATTTATTATTTCTATGTGAAATCCAGTTTAAATATCTTAATTTTTTTATGATGTAAAGCAATCAGAAGTTATAACTAAGTATTTATTTCCTAAGGATTGCCTAGTATTTGTTTTAGCTGTCTAGGAAATAGAGCCCCCCGCCCCATTACCAGCCAAATATTCACCTGTGCGTGCCCTTTGGAGCACTAGATTTTAGATGGAGGACGTCAGTGGTAAGAGTTTCTTATTCATTCTAATTTTCCTCAGTCTAGCCTGGCTCCTGTCTTTTTCCCCTCTTTCTTTCCTTTTTCCTACTTTTCTTCCCCGTATTGCTTCCTCTTCCATGCCATACTTCCATCTTTCTCTCTATCCTCCTTCTGTCTCTCTGCTTCCCTTTTCTCTTCTTCCTTTGAGAAGTGGCCTGGGTGCCCAAGAAAATCTGGTACAATTTCAAGTTATATGAAAAATATGCAAGAGAAACAATTGGACCTGGAAAACATGGCCAAACTTTTTATGACTAAGCTCATGTTTAGTGATCTTGAAGCAATCAACTCTGATGAAAGTGTCGATCTTCTTTCCTTTCCTTTAGCTATCCATAACTGTAGCAGTCTTTTTTAGAATAATTCTAACCTTCAGTATGATTCTTCTGTGCTTCTGATTTGGACTGTGAGCCAATTAGGCATCCACTTGCTGTCAAGCCATTATCATTAACTATAATTGAGTAAGTGTCAGCATGTGAAAAGCATTCTTTCTCGAATTCCTATTATCAGTATGGAGGAACTAATTTATTAAATATTCAACAGATAGTATTTTAAAATTTAACACTTCCTTTGTTTTAATATCTAACTTAGCCAATAAGTAAAATTCTTTAGTAGCACTGTCCATAACTATCACAATAAAACTTTAATGTCCTGGATTTGTAATGACATACTCTTACACAAATACACGTTAGGGACTTCTTTAATATTCTATAAATTGGTTAGCCTTAATTATTCAAAGTCTAAATATCCATTTTTATAAATGATCAAAACCCTTGGATTGGTCCTTTTTTCCCCAGTGCTGTTTTGCTTTTGGCATCTTCCCAGATTATTAGCAGCAAGAATGAGACAATATAGCTACCAGTTATTACAAGAGGAGTGGTGCTGGGAATTAAGGTTGATATTGCTATTATTTTCTTTGTTCCTAGTGGTCTTCAATCTGAAATAACCTCTCTTGGGGAAGAAGTTCGGATGGGAAGGGGAAGGTCTGGACTCCCAGAACTGCTTCAGAAAGTAGCAAGAATGATGGGACAAGTGTGCTCAAAGTGAGAGGGGATGGGCTGGGGATTTAGCTCAGCGGTTCTGGCACTTGCCCTGCAAGTGCAAGGGCCTGAGTTCGATCCCCAATAGCAAAAAATAAATAAAAAATAAAAAAAAATAAGAGGGACTATTCTGAGGGGCGTTCATGGCTATGTGTTTTTATTATAAAGTTTTAAAATTTAAACATTCACCATAGCTTTTGATCATACTTCACAGGTATATGTATGTATGTATTTAAAATCTGTTTGCAGAAATCTGGCCTCTAGAACTAAAGGAATAACTCCTCATTTTAGTCATTACTCTATACCTTTTGTCTCTGCGTATGTTATGACTTTCTACCTAAGGCATCAGCTAGTGATCAATTAGCAGTACATTTCTAAAGATCCCCCTTATTATTTCCTTTGAAATTATATAATTCAGTTATATATTCAAGACTTTCATTAAAAGTGGTAAAATAGGGCCGGGGATTTAGCTCAGCGGTTCGGTGGCCTGCCTTGCAAGCACAAGGACCCGAGTGCAATACCCGGTACCAAAAAAAACAAAAAACAAAAGTGGTAAAATAGTTCCTTTGCCTTGGCCCTTTTTGTCCTAAAGAACATCTAGCCTATGATAGGTATCTCTCTCTCTCTCTCTCTCTCTCTCTCTCTCTCTGTCTGTCTCTCTCATCATCCCTCTGTATCTAGATTGATTTTCTTCTTTCTCTGGTAACCCAGCCCCTATAGTATGTCTACTATCCTTGGTAGGGCTAGAAAACTCAAATTTTTCTTATTCAGAGCTTTGTTATTAACTCTAAAATCCAGAGATTTAAAAGGTTTCTGGATTTCTAAAACATTTCAATACAAACCTTTATTCCACAGTGGAAAATCAAATGCTTTATTTCCCCCAAAGCCTATGATTTTAGAACAAGTATTACTTTATTTTAATATAAATTTTTAAGGAAAACATTACCAAGATCTCAATATCCTCTATAAAATATTCAAAAGCCTATATCTAGTTCTATCAAGAATTACTATTTTAACATTAAAAAACTACCCTGAAATATATTTTAAATTTCATATAGCTCAGGCTGTATCACCCCTTCTCCTCTACCAGTGTCAGTCAGTGTCTATTGTTTGGTTTAAGATGAACTAAGTCCCCATTTCTGACTGATTCTCATTAGTACTTTCCCCCAGTGTTGGTATGTATGGGTTTACTTGTATAAAAATTAATTTCCTTTCTTTCTTGGCATATTACAAAGAGGACTATTTTGGAAGTAAAATATATTAATGATAACACTGATTCACCAGTTTGAAAGTTTTTTCAAAAGTGTAACACAAAATTTCATTCCATCATACCGGGAATGTGGGATAAGTAGTCTTCCCAGGTGGCTAGAATTTCTTATTCTACAAATAAAGGAGGAGGGGGAATTTAGAATTCAGGTTGAAAATGAGTACTGGTAGAGCATCTCAGCCAAGACTACTTATATTGCATTTACTCAAGCAAGTGAGGGAGCTCACAATTCCAAAGTCAGCCCATTTTCATTTACACAAGTATAAATTCTCTTCTGTTGAGCTAAAGTGAACCTTCTTGAAAGATACACCTGTTACTTCTGCTTCTGAAAAACAAATGCTCCCTTACCCACTCCTTCTCCCTCAAATATTTGAAAAGTGTTATGGCTACTACTTCAGGCTATTCAGAATCACTTATGCAGTATTTCTCAGAAAGGGACACACAATTTTATTCTGACAGATACCATGACCAATGGGGCTCCTGTCTTGATTCTGTACTTTTATTAGCTTGGAAGGAAGGGAGGAGAAGAGGAAGGAATAGGGGAAAATAGATGAAGTGTAGCAGATCAAAGAGAAAAAAGCAAATTCAAAATGTTTGCATCCTTCTAGGGTAACGTTAGGATCAGAGTAACTACTGAAGACTAAGCTCTGGACCTCTGGCAAGATGGAAGAATTTACACCACTAAGCCAGCTTTTGAAGGAGTCTTTGAAAATACAAATCCTCTGTGAAGTAAAACATCCAGAATTTGGAATCCCCCAGATTAAACTCAACAGATGTGGTCCACTAAAAAATATCGTCAAACATAGAAAGAAACTAAGATGAAAAAAACAACAGTAATAGATTTTGGCCTTTCTCCTTCCCCTAACTCAGAAATATGAATAATTAAATACAGAATGTGAGACAACTGAATGAAAATTCTAAAGAAAGAAATCTTGGAATAATAAAACAATCTGATGAAGGAATGAGATACTGTCAGGCAGAAAGTCAGACATTAGCAGACCTAGAGAAAGACAGCTGGGAACTACATGAAAAAGCAAAAAAAAAATGTCACTTTTTCCTTAATTTTCTTAATTATTATCTATTGATAATTTCCAAACAAGCTTAGGCTTTCAGGCTATGGCACAAGGGAATGCAACCTCCTCTGAGCTGCTAATAAGGTCCAGGGCCATAAAAAGTCCCAGGGTGAGGATTTAAAACAAAATAAAACAAAACAAAGAAAACCTGAAGGTCTCAAAACAAACTAAACAGAAACCTTCCACCTAGGGAACAAACAGGAAACTTCTTTTCTCCAAAGCTGGTCAAAATAGCCCATTCTCTTTGTAAAAGAACAATGACCTCTGAGGAAGAAGATGGTATGTCTTAAAGATTCATTTTGTCTTTAGCTTTAATTAGGCACAACTTTCATCTTAGCACTTGCCCACATTCACACTTGAAGGTGTATTCTCTATCATTCTAAAGATCCACCACTTTACATAAAACCCTACCTATACTCACTACTGCCTAAAGTGTGATGTATAAAGTCTTTGTTCAAAGACACAAATAACCAAGGAGCATCACGAGTCCCATGTGATGTTAGAACCCAGCTTCCTGGGGACAACTCTAATAGAAATGAGAAATTTTCAGAGGAACTGTGTGAACATGGCCACATTAATCATGAAAATTGTCTGAAACCACAAGAAGTATGGAGAATAAAAATTCAAATTTTGGTAAAGTTAAGAGAGACTCCAAAATATTTAAAAGGCTGCTGAGTAATCATGTGTCTTCAAGAGCCATGTGGAAGTGGGGAGCTTCAGTGATGGACACAGTAGGCAGAATTCTAAAATTCATACCCCTACTCCAAGACTTCTGCCCCAGTCTGAGGTATATAAATTAGACATATGCAGTATCACCGTTGTGATTATGTTACAATTGAGGGGTTTTTTCAAAACCAGGGATTGAATTCAGGACCTTGTGCTTACAAGGCTGGCACATTGCCACTGAGCTAAATCCCCCACCTTTATAAAGGAGATTTTGCAGATATAACTAAGAGTACTAAGCACTGACTCTGTATTAACCAGTGGTCCTAATCAATCCTATGAGCTCCTTGGAAGGAGCAAGTTTTCTCTGGCTGGTGACAGAAGGGAAAGTCACCGGGATCTGAAATAAATTCAAAGTATACTTGCCCTGTTCAAAATGATAAGAGTAACATAAGAACAGAAGGTAGATTCAGGATGCCCCCCACCCTGCTGGCCCCAGACCAACTCTGTGCCTGTGAATTCCAGCCCTGGCTGTGGCTACTCACCATCTCCAAGCCAGCTCTGTATTTGGTTTCCCTATGCACAAGACAACAGACACCTGGCCTACCTGATCTTGGACAAGGCCAACACCCTGGGACAGAAAAAGAGGACGTATCCAGCACCCCGCCACACACATGAACCCACCCCACCCCCGCAGCAGCAGCAGCAGCAGCACCAGCAGCAGGCAGCTGTGTAATGACACAGCAAGCC
Organism: Fukomys damarensis; assembly: GCF_012274545.1. Lineage (NCBI taxonomy): Eukaryota > Metazoa > Chordata > Mammalia > Rodentia > Bathyergidae > Fukomys > Fukomys damarensis. The sequence goes on along the minus strand of NW_022900943.1, from coordinate 18,150,864 downwards.
ACCCAGCTGCCACTATCTGCCAAGTACAAGCCTAATCTATCTTTTACTCCCAAAAGTATGATTGAGCCTAGCTTTTTTATTATTTTATTTCCATAAATGTAAAATTATTTCCTTTGTCCTACTTTAATTCTTTGAACCTGGATTATACTTTTTTGATATTAATAGTATAACATCTACTCAGGTACATCATGGCTTGTTTTTTATACTTAACCATCTAGAGTTATTTAGGATAGAGTTCATTTATAGCTAGAATATAGTTAATATGTGCTTTTAAAGACAAATGTTAAACCATTTCATTTGGTTGCTATAACTCATATTTTTGTCTAATGAAATAATTTTTATAATGCTTTCTTGATTTCCTTTTCTTTCTGTCTAGTCCATGGACTATGTTTTATTTGCTATTATATTTTTTATTAATTAAAAATGTACACATTATATTTTTCTTTCTCTCAGTATGTTCTTTGAAACTTTCCCAACATTTTCTTTAACCTGTACTGGCCTAGTTATCAAGATCAGGAATGAATGAAATTTTACCTTTGACATTATGCAAGGTGACAGTGCTGAGAACAAGATATAACATCAACAAATGCTCATCCAATTACACTGAGTGGAAATTAGTTTATTTTTCAACATCACTTGAAATTATTTGAGTCAGAATATTCATATAATACCTCAGATAGTTCTGAAAGAAAAAATAAATATGGCCTCATGTAATGCAAGTAGAACTGTTTTTATATGAAAAGAAAGCACTGCAAGAGTTTCATTTGTTACTACTCAAGAGAGAGTCATTGAGCATCATCAAAGTACATTTTAAAAGCTATGTAAAGGGGGAGGGGAGAAGGGGTGAAGGGAGGGCAGGGACAAGGGGGAAAAAATGAGAACCAAGACCTGTCATGTAAAGGTACAAGATCCCAATAATGAATGTAAATGTACTGTATACCTAAAATGTACCAATAAACTCAATGAGGAAAAAAAATAAAATAAAATCTATGTATAAAAATCAATTCAGTCATTGACAATAAATCTCTCTTTCTGATCAAACAAACCCAAGACAAAATGACTGGTTTATTTATCTTTATGGGTTTTTTTTCCTGCCTTCTAATGTGAACTTCCAAACCTAGAATGTAGCAATACCTACAAAATTCCCAGAAAGAATATGTGGTCCTGTGTATGGCATCCTGTCCAAGGGCAATTTGATTGTCAGGATACATTATTATCAAGGTTTCAGCAAGTTGCCCAACTTGTCACAACAGCAGTACAAATAGCTTTATTTTGATGATATCCTAAATCACTAACTCTGAGAGCAGTTAAAAGCAGTGTGAAAGACTTTGCAATGATCGCATTAAGGTTATGGATAAAATATGATGGCCATGATGATGGTTTGGGGTAAAAACAGATGTGACTTTAGTTTGGCTTTCATTTTCTGCTCTTATGACTTTTCCAATTGCAAGACAAGCTTTATTGCAGATCTAAGGTTTTGTTAGCATGACTCTCAAAGGCTTCTGGGAAACTGACCTCTGTCTAGCTTTGCAGTGCTGAGTTTCAGAGTCTACTTGGACTAGGATGCAGCGGTCCAGGGAGACTAAGAGTAATAAATGGAGACTGTTCATGCCTGGATTTATTGCTTGTAGTTATTGTGACAAGCTCTGAATAAACAGCTGTTGACTGTTACTGTAACTACATTGTGGGATCTATTGATATAATATGCAAATGAACAGTGGCTAGATTATACATAAAAATAGAACTCTGACCCACAACCTAAAAAACCCTGGCCAGAAAATTAACCAGGCCCCCCAAAAACCTAGTCTACTATAAGTCAGGCATACAGGAAGTCAGACTGCTTGCTCTAGTGACAATCCAGGAAGCCAACCAATGACCCCTCTGACAGTTGATTCTAAATAGCTAGGACTTGATTATTAACTGACAGCATCCCTAAATTTTGTCTCCAGACTACTTTACAGCTTCACCATGCTAACAGCCTCTATTCAGGACATACTTTAAATCTCTTTTCTCCACCCCAGGGCCTGCCTTTGGGTCTGTGCCAAAATTCAAGCCATAGTGGCTAACCCCCTTGCTGTAGCAAGCTCTGAATAAATAGCCTTAGCTTATTCTCATCTGGTTAGTCTTCACGTATTTCTGTACTGTAAAGCTGAACTTCATGAAGTGTTCCTGACTCTAGCGTACAAACTAACATTAGCCTACTTACAGAACTGACACAGTCTTGTGCATACAAGTCTAAAGAGAGAGACAATTTAGCCTCCAAAAGGATTATGACCCTTACTCTGTTTCCAATTGTAACTATGAACCCTGTGATAAGGATTTCAGACATAGCTGGTATCTGTGATGTGTATCAGAAATGTGCTGATTTCTTTAGATAATTAAACCATGTTTGATCTACCTAAGGAATACATTTCTGGTCTTTCCATCAGTGTAAGATCACACATAACACTAGACAATATGATGGTCAGACATTGCATGCTTCTCAAATTGAGTAGACAGGTGTTATGGCTTAAATATTAAATGTTGCCTGGAAGACGCCCCAGCCAGCAAAGTTCAGAGGTGGGGCCTAGAGAGCTGACTGGATCCTTGGGGCACCAAGCTCATCAGTAGATTCTTTCCTTTAAAAGGTGAATCTTTCCTCTGGTTCTTCCTTGCTCTCTCTGCTTCTTGGCTTCCCTGAGGTAAGCAGCTTTTCTCCCCCATGCCTTTCTGCCATGAGGTTTCTGCTTTGGTGTTAACTGAAACCTCTCAAACTGTGAGCCAAAATAAGTCTTTTTTCCCTTAAGTTGTGTATGTCAGATATTTTGTCACAGCAATGAAAAGCTGGCCAATGTAGTAGCGACCATATATTTGGTGGATAAATGTAGTTTTCTGTCTTCTTCCCATGGGTGGAATTTATTAATACCACTACTGGTAGTATTTCTTAACCTGGAGCCAGATACCATTTGGCAAGGGTCATCTAAGGGAAGAGCAGTGGTACATTGCACAGACCTCCAAAATATGATATGTAGTTTACATTTAATTTCAAACGCAGACTTTCAGTTTCTGCATAAAGACAAAAACTGGAGGGAAAGACTCAAGCAATCATCGTTGCCCTGAGGAGAATCTTTTTAAGGTAAATTATTTCTGGAATTTTTAGTTTTAACAAAATCCACATAGGCTCAATTTAGCACCCAAGACATCCCTGATCATTACCTTTCAGCATGTTCTTCATTCTCCCTGTAAAAGACCAGAGTCATATTTGACTCTAAATAGGACCTTGATATAGCCCAAATATCTACTTTCAATCCACAAATATTTTTCAGAGAGAATACAATAAAACAATTGTTTGCTAAATATAAATTTTTCTCCCTACATTGCCAATTTCCCTATATTATTACTAATCATGGTTGGTAATATTTGTGTCATTATGGTAGTAGAGGGCCCAATTCTGCTGATTTGGGGTATATCACTTAATAGCAAGTTTCCAATATTTTAATATTTTTCTTATATATGTGCATCATGGAAGGAAGGAATAAAAGAAAGAAGAGAGAAAGGACAGAAAGAATTAGGGAAAGAAGGAAAGAAGGCCAAAATTAATAGCAGCAATACTTAATATTTTCGTACGAAACCTCCCACTCTTCTTATTGTTATGCAATCATAATTTATACGCTGTTTTGTAACCTCGCTCAACAATACTTAACATTTTTCCATGTCATTAAACATTCTACAGTGTTAATCACAGAACAGTTCACTGTTTTGATAGTCCATAAATGTCTCCTAATGTTAGATAGTGATTGTTTCCTATTCTTCATTATAGGAATATTGCTATTAACTTCCTTATTACTATATCTTTTCATACATGTACAAACACTTCCATATAAAAACATAGAAATTACATGTATAAATTAAAAGCTAAGCACATATTTATGAGTTTGAACTCTGTACCAAAAGTCCTCTATAGGGGTTAAAAGAATTTATTTTCCTTTCAGCAGTGCCTGAGTGTGCAAATTTCTCATATTTTCTTTACTATGAAAATTATGTTTAAGAAAGATTTTCCTCTGTACTTCTCCCTTTGGCCCTTTTTTGCAGTCTACATACTGCCAAATGTAGATAGAGTATATACCAGAGTTTTGAAAAAAATAAATATTTATTTATCTTATAAACATTTCATTAAGATACAAACCAAGGGCCAGTGAGGCACAGAAACTAAAGGATGTGACTCAGCTTCTCCAGGATACCTCAGAGGCCTTTAGGAAGAAAACCATCATAGAAAAAAATATGGGGAGGGACAATGAGAAAAATAAAAATGGATGCTTAAATGCTCATTTGAGAAAAACTCAATATAGACTCATAAATGATTCAGCGGGAGAAGTAATCCAGGGATTTTTACAATCTTCTGGAATATATGTCCAACTTTGACTTTTCCCTTGATATGGTTTGAACATGGATTGAGTAATTTCCCAAAGGTTTGTGCACTGTTACCTTGGTCTTTAGTATAATGGTACTGATAGATACCAGAACCTTCAAGTGGGGCTTAATACATAGGTGCCCCACTGTCAGAAGGCATTAATGCTAGTCTCACAGAGTAAATTAGATCCTCTACGAGTAATTTGTATTTAAAAATCAGCCCAGCTACTGAATCTCTCTGGCTTCCTACGTTGCTGTGTGAGCTCTCAGTTTCACATACACACCAACTGTGATACCATCTATCATGTTATGATGTGGTCAGAACATCTTCACCAGAAATAAGTACATATGGGCACCACATTTTTGAATCTCCAGAATAGTGAGTTAAATAAACCTCTTTGTTTTATAAAATACCTAGTTTCTAGTACTTTGTTTTAGTAAAAGAAAATTGATTAAAGCAATTCCCAAACTCTAGACTTGTATATACTGTACATGGAATCTAAAAAGATCAAACTCACGTAAACAGAGAATAGAATGTGGTTACTAGAGGCTGGAGTAGGGGTGGCAAGTCAGGGAGATTTTGGTCAAAGGATGAAAAATTTCAGATATGTGTTAGCTATCACTGTGACCGAATACCTGAGACTACTTGAAGAAAGAAAGATTTATTTGGGCTCATACTTGCAGAGGTTTTAATTGATGAGTGACTGGTCCTACTCACTGTGGGCCTGAGATGAGGCAGCACATCTTGGTAGAGAGGCACATCAGAGGAAAGCTGCACACACTATGGTAGGAAAGGTTAGAGCCCTTTAGGAAGGGCCCATCTCCTGTTTCCATCATTTTCCAATCATATCATCAAATTATGGCCTCATCAGTGAGCTAATCCTCTGATAAACTCAGAGCCCTTGTGAACTAGTCACTTCCCAAAATCCCTGCAGCACCCAAACTTTCAACATAAAGACCAGGATGGGGAAGCATTCTGAATCCCATCAATAACAATAAATAAGAGGAGTAAATTAAGAGATATATCATATAATATGCTGACTACAATACTTGTATAATACTATCAGAGGTACCTATATTCAACATTTTCACTTATTTAGCTAGTTCTTTCATCACCATACCACCAATCTACTGACTATTAGAAAAACCTATTTATTTTGTTTTCAAAACATATTGTTATTGGCACGCTTTTCTCTAATGAATGTTGGGCAAGCTCTGTTGTTCAGTCTCATTCCTTTAATCCTCTGCTCTGCCTCAGATCAGAGGTTTAAGCGGCTGGTGCTGGAAACATGAATACTATTTAGAACCAGAAAATAAAGAACTGCATGAGAACAGAGGAAGTTTGTGGTTCCTTCTTAAAATAAGCATTGGTAGGGATATCAGCTATTCAGACTTTCATAACAACTGAAGAAATACACTCATTTAACTGTCATAATTCATGAACTAAAGGGAGGGAAAAGGTGTTCAAAACTCGTATCTTTGACTAGGTCTTAATTACTTTGCACACAAAGAGACTGGTATTCTTGCTGCTATTTAAAGAAAAACTATTCTCTATTCAAAAATTAAAGCCTGTGGGCCAGGGATTTAGCTCAGCGGTTCAGTGGCCTGCCTTGCAAGCTCAAGGACCCGAGTTCAATCCCCGGTACCAAAAATAAATTAAAGCCTGGAGACGGAACATCAACTGGGCTCAATGTTCCAGAGATAAATCAATTTTAAAAATGTAAAAATTCTTACACAGCACTCTGATGATTTTCATAGAAGTTGATTTAAAAGTGAGAGTATTCAAGATGCAGGTGTTTTGAGTTGTTTTGTTTTGAATAAATAATTGTCTTAGACTCTTCCAAGTGTTTTATGAAAGATGTGAGCGGAGAAGCTATTACTAACAATTTAAAGATAAGAAAATCGACACCTCAGAAAAGTTAAATCAGCTTGATCAAGGATATACAGCTAATAAAGGAATTCATACTAGAAATAAGCCTTTCAGACTCTAATTTTAGTTTCCTTTTGCTCCTTTTTCTGTTCCTCATTTTCTAGGTTTTTACACTGAGGCTAAATAATAAGCTGATTACAAACAACTGCAATGGCCCGGTAATATTAGTGCACTAAAAAGATGAAGTCCAGAAGATAGGAAAACCATGAAACAAGGTGTTATCATCTTTCCATTTAATCAGGATGGCTTTGAGCCTACAAAGGAAGAGGCTTGATGTACAAAAAAAAAAAAAAAAAAAAAAAAAAAAAAGGATGTGTGACACTTAGAATTCTAGAAATAGCTATCCTAGATTAAAAAACAACCCTGACCATTTCCTCATAGGAAGGCATACACTAGATCATGGAGCACAACAGAAGACTGTGGACTCTGTCATGGGTTCAAATCCCACCTCTGTCACTAAGTCATTGCACAACTTTGAACTAAACCACTTATCTAAGCCTTGTTTTCCCCAAGTAGACAATGTGTAAAAATACAGCAACTATCTCATACAGTTGCTGTGGATTCAATTCAATTATATTCAGTTCAATTCAGTTCAGTTATAGTAAAGTCTTTGGTATTCCTGGGAACGTGGTAAATGGAATCTCTTGCTGTGGTTTTTTTCATAAGGAGATAATTCTAAGAGGTTATTCATGGTGGCCTCCAGTTCCAGAAATTAGAAGTGGCTACTTCTTTCCATGACCTAGCTTTTAGTTCAGAAAGTAATCCCTGATGTTTTATCTATGATCATCAAAAAATTTGGAGATAGAGGAAAGTCTTGACTTAATTTACTGTGTAATTTTGAATCAATAATTTCTTGTCTTTAGTTTCATACCTTATCTGTGATTTGAGGATATCAATTAGATTTGAGAGTTGTTTTAAGGACTAAATAAAATAGATGGGTAAACTGTGGTATTTTTGCATAAAAATCTCTGTAGATTAAAAAACATTATACAATATGGGATATAATAATTTATCATTGCACATGCAGACAAAGGAATAGTCATTGCTAGCAGAGCCTTCTGCTATTTTTCAAGCTCATTTTTCAGATACCCATCTCCTCTTGCTAAGACAATTAAAGTCATCTTTATTTTGACTGAAACACGTAACATATGATAAGCTTTTAAATTGCTCAGGATTCCAAAATGCCCTACCTAGTGATTTCTGCTATATACGCTAACCAGACTGTTTCAGCTACTATGCACCAATTCACAATTTGTGAACTCCCCCACATTATAAAATCCCTTTTCATTTTTCCTTGCAACCCTAGTGCAGGGTCTGACATGAAGTTTTCAAATCTGAAAATAGACAGTAGCCAGGGTTGAGATGTGAAAGCCTTCTTTGTCATGAGGCAAAACCCAAATATTTCTTTTGTGAATGATAAAGGGCAACTCAAAACTGTTAAGCACAGGATTGACACAATCATTAGAAAATCACTGTGGAAGTTGTACAGGGTTAGGAAAAGGCCTGGCCTGCAGGTATGACCTACATAATCAATCTCATCAATAAAAACAGAAATAGGCTAAGAATTCTTCCTGATGAAAAAGTGCAAGTCTTTAAAATAATCTTTTAAATATTTTCAACAGCATATCTAACATTTGATTAATTGTCTTCAATTATATATAACATGAAAAAATTCTTAGAAAATGCAGACAGACAATAGAAAAACACTAACTTATCCATATCCCACCTCTCAGAGGTAAATCATTCACATTTTGAGGTACACAAGTCCTTTCAGACTTTTTCTTATATGTATGTTGAACGTATTAAAAAAGGAGAATAGGAGAAAAGGGTAAAGAGAAACTCAGACATGAAAATAAATATAAAAACTTTTTTTTTAAATCAGGAAGAGGAGGATCCAGGGATGGAAGTAGATGTACAAGGAACAATTCTCATAGGAGGTCTATAGATACAGAGCAATGTTGAAAAGTCAAGAACCCCCAAGAGAACTGAAAGTGGATACAATGAGGAGTGGACCTGGAGGTGGGAGAAGAGTACTGCATGGAGACTTTACTTCAAAAGGAAACAGCTTGACGTATAATTCACATGCCACACAAGCTACCTTTTAAAGTATGTGAATCAGTGACTATTTGTATACTTACAGTCATGCATTCTTCGCTGCAATCAATCTTGGAATATTTTCACTGTCTCAAAAAGAAGAAGAGAGAAAAAATATATTTTACACAGTGTTAAAAACCATTGGGAGAATATTTTCTGAAATCAGTAGTTTTCACTTCAAACTATGTGGCAAATAAAAGTATTAACATATAGTAAGCCAGATGTTATGCATTATTTTAGTTAATATAGACAATAAAGCTTTGAAGTATTACACTCAATTTAGAAAGCAGGAAACTGCAGCATTTTTAGGAGAGGTCACAGAGTTGGTAAGTTGTAAATCCTGGACTGTAAACTAAAGATCTACCTCCAGCACCTGGATTCTTCCAAGCAGTAAATACAGAAGCTTTAACTGTTCATTAGAAAATAGAAATGCAAACCACAATTATATAAAAGAATTCTAGTAATATGGAGTACCTCATCTTTAAACAGAACATGATTTTTGCATAGTATTAATAATTTTTAAAAGCAAAGTCCATGAGAGATAGAAATGATTCGTGATTCTACAGACTACAAAAGAAGTGATTACAGGGTGGTTTTTTTTTTTTTAGCTCTCAGTACTTTCAAGACATATTTCAATATAATGGCTGAGTTATATGCCAGGTGGCTTTTCAGAGATATGCTTTTACACAAAGCAAGACACTCCTAAATTTATATAAATGTTCTTTGTAAAGTACAACACTAGAAAATTAAACTACCTTTTACTGGCTACAGAGAAAGCCATACTTAAGCATTCTATTTAACTCTTCAGAATAGAAGGCTATCATAAGTATTTAAAGCCACAGTTTGGAGTCAAGAATTTAAGTCAAAATATTTAGCAAGTCTGTGTTTGTGTTCATTATTAATACATGTTCCTGTTAAGACTTTCCTTTTGATAGGGCTATTACAGATGGAAGAAGAAACTTCTGTTCATGCATGACTCCATATGGCAGTAAGAACCATATTCAGGGGGTTAAATTAAGCCAACTGTGGTAGTATTCATTTTCTTCTTTTAAACAGGTTCACTTAATGGTAAATCACTAAAACACATAAACATATTTCCCCTTCATTGTGTGTATTCATCAAAAAAGACAAAAATACTGTGTAATCTGCAAAGGTTGCATAGTAATTTATATTTTTAATTTTTGATACATTTTCACAACTACACAGCAGCTTATTTGCTTTCAAAAGCAAAATGTAATAGTAAATTTTGATATCAAGTCTACATCTATTTATTTCCATTAAAAAGTTGAAAATGGGGCCGTGGATTTAGCTCAGTAGTTCCGCCGCCTGCCTCGCAAGCACAAGGTCATGAGTTCGATCCCCAAACTATCATTGCAGGCTTCTTCACAGGTTTTCTTTCTATTGGTTTCTATTTAGTTCTAGAAACAAACAAGAGATTCAATTATTAACTCCTAGTTCATAACCAAAGTGATGAAGTTTTCACTGCTGAGAAATGCTCAAGGGACATAGTATATGCAAGACCATTCCACTAAATAAAGGCATTTTCAAAAGTGGTACAAAGTAAGCATTTAGTAAAAGTACATGCCAAGGGCCAGGGATTTAGCTCAGTGGTTCCACTGCCTGCCTTGCAAGAGCAAGGTCTCAAATTCATATCTGAATGAAGTACTACAAAGTTACCTCAATTAAACTTTTGTTTTTCTGTTATTCTTCTGTTTATGTTTTTTTGGTACCGGGGATTGAACTTGGGTCCTTGCGCTTGCGAGGCAGGTGGTGGCACCACTGAGCTAAATCCCCAGCCCTTTTCTGTTATTCTTGACAAAACGTATTTCATGAGCATTTCAACATGTTAAAATGTTATGTTGATCTGTGGGATAAATGCAAAAGATACAGTAAAGGAATGATCGGAGCAGCAGAAGAAGAGAGAAAAGAACAAAGAAAATGTTTTACATTCAGAATGACTGAGACATAAAATCATAGATTCCTATTCAAACTGCAGAAAAAAGACAAAGAGAAAATCTTTAAAGAAGTTGGGGCAGAAGTACCTTAGCTGGTGCAAGGATAAGGGCTGTATCATGCATCTCACTAGAAGCTATGCAACAAGAACAGAGTAGAATGGAATATGTAAACTGTTGAATGGAAAAACTCACCAACCTAGCATTCTATATCTAGTGAAATCCTTCAAAACTGAAATAGAAATAGACTTTCTCAGATGAATTGGAATTGAGGGAATTTATCATATTAAAAAAAAATTCTTCAGAGAGCAGCAAAATAATATAGGTCAGACACTTGGATCTATGCAAAGAAAGGAAAAGCCTCAAAGAAGGAAAATAAAATCTTTTCTTATACTATATTTACTTGAACAAAAATTTTATTCAAAATCATAATAGCAACATTATATTTAGTGATTATCACTCATTGATAAATGAACAGCAATGTCACAGGGACAGAAAGGAGGAACTACAACTATATTATTGTGAGATGCTTGCAGTACTCTTAAAGTAGTACAGTGTTATTTGGAAGTGGACTTTAATTAGTTCTAATTGAGTGTTTTATACTCTAGGACAACCACTCAGAAAGTTTTAAAATGATAGCTCGTACCTGGTATAGTCTGAATTGTATTGCCCCAAGTTTCTTATGCTGAAGACTTAAGTCCCAGTACTTCAGAATTTGACTGTATTTACAGATAGGGCCTTTAAAGAGGTAACTAGTGAAAATAATGGAATTAAGTGGAAGAGGAAATTTGGACACATTTCGATTTTGGACCGCCAGCTTCCAGAAAGAAAAGAAAATAAATTTCTTTTAAGCCACTCTGTCTCTAGTACTTTGTTATGACAGCCTTAGCAAACTAATACCACACCATAATATGGAAGAAGAAATGGAATCAAGTTAAGTGTTCTATTAAAAACAGCAAAACAGGAAAGCATTTCTGGCTGGAGTTATCAAAGATAAGAGGTGGAATTTTAACTGAGTGCTATTCATTTGACAAATGTTGATGTGCTCAATGTTCAGATACTATGCCAGGTGCTAAAAAAAAAACCCTAAGATCCATGATCAAATGAATTCTTTCATTTTATTCTATGGTGAAACTCAAAAGTGTGTATGTAAGTAAATATGTGTATGCATTTATGTATGTATATGTAACTAAAACAAAGTATAAAGTGAAGAGAACATCTCTGAAGAAGTGAATTTCAAGAAAGAAGCCTAAACCTCTCCAATGGTCCCTGGAACCTTTCAGAAAAATTTCAACAGTCAAAATATGACCTCAAAGTTCCTCATGAATAAGCTGCTGACTAAATTCTTAGCTGACTTTTACTGCTTATGTGGAAACTACATGTTAATTATTCTACCTTTCCCTATTTTTTTCATCCTTTCATCTATCCATCCATTCAAGGATTGACAGCCCACTACATACAAGGTAAGGAATGGGAACTGCAAAGGACAAATAAGGTCCCAGCCCTCGGGAAGTGTAGAGTCTCTAGAAGAATAAAGATATTGAACTAATTTGACAACTGTTTTATTATTTTTAATATACACAATAAACTATAAGTAGATAACGAGGAGTCCTTTGTTACTTCTAGGGATCTGACTTTACATTTAGGAAGTAGAAAGTACCCTAAATGTTTTACTATGACACATGGATGACAGAAGATAGAAGACAAGCCCTTAAAACATCCAGGAGCTTGGCACTTTAGAGAATGTTATGGCTTGTAGCTAGATGACCCCTGAAAGCCTCACATGCTGATAACAGGGGATTTTCAGAGGTGACTGGATCTAGGGTGTGTGAGTGTGGATTAAGGATGTAACAGTGGGATTAAAGGTGTGTGGTACTGGATTAGTCCATTAATTAGTTTCATAGTCCTAGGTGTGGACAATGGGAAGCCCCATCCTGGGTATGGGCAGCCCTACCCATAAGGTCTGTAGCCTGGATAGGATAAAAGGAAAACAGAGACTTGCTGCTTGCTGCTTCCTGCCTGCCACACCATGAACTGTTTCTCCTCTGCCATGCCTCTCTGCCATGTTGCTCTGCCTTGGAACCAGCCAACTATGGACTGAAACCTCTACAAACTGTGAGCTGAAATAAACCTTTCCTCCTTGTGTGTGTCAGGTATTTTGTCCCAGCAACAAGAAAAGTATGCAAGATAGTAAAGTTTCTAGGAGTCCATTAGCCAGGCACTTATATAATATTTCTACCAACGTGAAGGGCAAGGTGCTTTAGTTTGCACACTCTATCACTGAGAAACATGAAGATCACTTTGAATTCCAGAGACAACACACACTCTTGTTGAATGTCATTTGGGTCATTTACTGAGAAACCCATAGTGGTGATTGAATTCCAGAACAACTGGAAGCTCTGCAGCAAGTCCAAACCACATGCAAGATGATCTTGGGCCATGACTCAATGGTGTTTAAAATAGCACATTGGAATGTCCTCACAGTAGCAAATAAAAATGTCATGGAAATATCCTCAGGATTTGGGGAAAGAAACCAATCTTCTTCTGTTGGTAAGTATCATCCTTTTGAGAAATGGTTTCTGGGCGTGGTACTAGGCTGTCAGGACTGAATACTTGACTATGAGACACCAAGTAATCACGTTAGACAAGGAGTTTACCTGACTTACTGGGGCACAATATTATAAGTGAGACATGCAAGGTAAGGCTCAAGAGCTGGGGATTTAGCTCAGTGGTTCCAGTGCCTGCCTTGAAAGCACAAGGACCCAAGTTCAACCCCCAGTACCAAAAAAAAAAGGTAAGGCTCAAGTACTTTCCTCAGAACCTGTGGCACTTACATTTTTTTTTTTTTTTTTGGTTTTTTGAGACAGGATCTCACTATGTAGTTGAGACTGAACTGGAACTCACTGTGTAGCCCAAGCTTGTCTTGAACTCACAGCGATCCTCCTGCCTCAGCCTCCCAAGTGCTGGGATTACAGGCATGCACCACCACACCCGGCTTGTCTTGGCACCTACTTCTGTTGCAGTGGTATATCTCCCTCTCTCTAGACCTATGGCCTCATGGAGAATCCCCTAAAGCATGTGAATGAACAAGAGAAAATTTATTTCCAGATATTTCTTCACAACATGTTAGAGCAACTCAAAAGAGGATGGCTTCAGCATTACAGTCTCACAAAGAGCCCTAAAGAATTGAGATAATACATTCTCAAGTGGATAGAACATCACATTGTGTATCTAGTTGTCCACCTAGACTGGAAGAAGATACAACCAGTGGAGCAGCTCTACGCTGATATGTGGAGAGTGGCAAACAGTTTAGTCAGATAGTTAGGGACTTTGACAAAAATTATATATATGGACAAATTATAAAGGAATTAGCAAAATTTACAAACATGATAAATAGGCTTGGTGGCAAGGGTATGAGGAAAGATTTCTCTAAGTAGGCATAAATTCTGGTGCTATGTTCTACATGAATACTGACAAAATGGCACCTACTAAAGGAAAGCCTCTCGATAATCAGGGGAACAAAACATCCCATTTTTATGGCTACTAGTGAGGTTCTTCTCTTAACTATAACAATACTTGCTCAAATGGACTCATAAATAAGGTGGCCAGAGTTCATATCTATGTTCAACAACATAGGTTGTACCTCCAACTCCTCAAGCTGATGTGGCTAGAGTTATTACTAGGTACCCAATGTTTTAGCAGCAGAGACCAAGGTGAACCAACAAGCTATCTAATAGTAGGCTGTTTACAATGGACTCTTCAAAATGGTGAGAGTGGCTTAAACTTTCCCTGCTCCAATTTTTTTCCCACTATCCTTAGACAACTGTAATCCTTATTTACTTTCATGGCATCCCACTTAACTTTTGTGGTAATTTTATTTTCTAAAAATGGAAAAATAGTCTCTTCTGCAATGTGACATCACACTCTCCTATGGAACTCTCTCTATTCCCTAGAGCTTGGGCAAGTGCCAAAGTATTGACTTTTTAATATTGCAAACTGATGGCTGTGCCCTTAACTGGTCTGATCCCCCACTTCCTGTCACTTGGAAGCCAGTTTCCCTGGATGACTTTCTGAGATATGCTGTGAAAAACCCAGGATCCTGTATAAGATGCCACGTGAAGTGACTTACACAGGTGTCTAAGAACCAAGAGGGAGAGATTTCTATTACCATTACCCTTAGTGGATAACTCACAAGTCTTTTTGCTTAAGAAAGCAAAAGAGGTAAGGGTTCTGAGTCGTCTGTTGGAAACTTGGGATCACTGTCACCCAGACATCACCATTATCCCTTTCTAAATCTTATAATGTAATACAATAGCCTGAAACCAAAGAGCACAAGATTTTCAAAGCAGAAGAAAAGGGCTATTATTCTCCAGGAGATAGCTTCAAGTAGAAGCACATACAGCCAGTATGAGGTCTGCCACACACACAGATGTGTTTCTTGAGAAGTACTTGAGTAGTGCTAAGAAGCACTTGAGTAGAGAAAGCTGGTGGAGCATTCCAGAAGTTCTTGAGATTCACAGTAGCTTATGAACAAAGTATAATTACTTGTTTTCCTGCTGAAGTCTGAGAAAGTTGCTGACAGGTTCCTTTTACTACCCTCCACTTTCAAAGGATATGTAAACCCAAATGACCTATTTTAAACTCTATTTAGAATAAAGTGTGATTGCTATTTTCCTGACAGGATCTTAACTGATACCCTTTATAACACACTAATCTTTTATTCTGCAAATTTATCTAACATTTAGCTCAGAGAACTGTTCTACAATAAAAAACAGGATACAGAAAGAGGAAAAATTTAGAGAGGCAATCATGCTCACTATTGGCGTTCGGGTGCCAACCATCCCAAACCTGCAATCACTTGACAAACTCTGTAAGATTGGTTGAAGTTACTATTAAAGTTTGGCCACCTTTCAATTCCTGAGATCTGTTAAGTAAGCTATTTTATTCTTAGGCCTTTACACATTTCCAACATAGGCTTTTCCCCTGCTTTTCACAGGGAGAGTTCATTCTCCTCTTTCATTTGTTCACTCAAGTAACATCACCTGGGGTGGATTTCTCTGACCACACTGTCTAAAGCTATCCCCTTACCCCAACAGTGTTATCATCCGTACCTTGCTTTTGCCTTTTGTGCAATGTTTTTTTTTTTGTTTTTTTTTTTTTTTTTTGGTACCAGGCATTGAACTTGGGATCTTGCGCTTGTGAAGCAGGCAGTGGAACCACTGAGCTAAATCCCTGGCCCCAATTTTTTAATTATATATTTGTCTATTTTCTTGAACATTGTCTGCTATCACAAGGTAAGTCCCACAGGAGGGACCTGACTGTCCTTCACTGTTGAACACCCAGCAGCTAGCACTGCCTTACATGCACTGGTATTTATTAAAATTTATGGAATAAACAAAACTGCTTGGAGTCATGTTCTTTCAGGAATAATATTCATTCTTCTCCTACAAATCTAATATATCATCTTTTTCACTGTCTTTTTTACACACAGATGATTTGGGGGAATTCACTCAATAGAAACTAAAGCACCTAAAGTTAGCAGACATCAGTTAGGGAGTTACTCTTTTATATTCCTTCCTGAAACTCAGATTATCCATCTCTACAAACATTATATTGCAAATTAAGAGCATAATTCAATATTTAACAAAGTTCATTTGTTATGGGTAATTTTGGCCTGATGTTAATTTTTTTTTTTGGTACCGGGGATTGAACTCGGGTTCTTGGGCTTGCAAGGCAGGCCACTGAACTGCTGAGCTAAATCCCCGGCCCAGGCCTGATGTTAATTTTGATGGATCTCAGACATGGCTTAAAACTTGGATATAGGAAGAAACTTGAAAATAAAAGGTTTTGTTGTTGTTGCTGTTTTTCTTTTTTACAAAATTTCTGAAATGAAAAAATGACTATTTTGTGGTGCTAGGGATTGAAGTCAAGGCCTTAGACATGCTAGGCAAGTGCTGAACCACTAAGTTACATCTCCCATCCCAAAATAATTATCTTGAGAAAAAAGAAGGTATATCCTTTTCTGTTAGATATCAAAGAGGTCGCAGATTAAACTTTTCCAGTAAAATGAAGCTTCTACACTTTAAAAAACTTTTCAGTTCTAAATTCTGAAGCCTTAGTCTATCGTCATTATCTCCGTCATAATCACACTGAAAAAAATTGGTCATCCATGAAAAGGCCTATTATTAAGGAAATTCCTGATAGGTTGACATCTTCAGCACTAAGAAACACTCATTGCATCATGGAGAGATACTGAGCTCCCAGAATCTCCATATTCAGATCCCAGATTGGTTCTTACTTGCTCAAAATGTTTTTCTCTTCTTTTCTAAAGATTACATCATGGATCTCCTGGGGCTCTGTGATAGAAAGAAACAGGGCAGAGGAAAACAATGTTTGGGACTATGAAATGCCAAATAAATAAAATATCACTTAGCAACAAAACCCATGTGTCACCAGAATCCTCACTCCCTTATCTTCATGAACTTTACTATTAGAAGAAGCTGGTCATTTCAAGTTTTCTTCATTATCACCTTGACAACTTTGTCAGTTGAAAAAATGCTCATGATTTAACTATGAGAATAATTGTAATAGCAACAAAATGTTTTTAGAAGTGTTATATAATAGACCAGCATGTTTGGAGTATTTAGCTCAGTCTTAGTTTACTATGGTGTTTTAATGACTAGTAAGATTGTTTAGGCATAGAAGTAACTTCTGTGACTAAAGTATAAGTCATATAGTACTCTACAACTTAAAGGTGTTATTACCTGTATTTTCTTATTTTTAATCCCAACAATTGGAATAAAGAAGTAATAGAAACGTCAAGTAGATATAACAATAAATGTCAGTGGCTTTCATGATGTTTTTGTGATTTTTAAAAGTTTTTTGTATGAATTCTTGTATTTGAGGAAATAGGCCAAGACAAAGGGTATACCAAACATCCCAATATTGAATGTCTATGTTTTAAAGTAAAATATGTATTTTTAACAAAAAATATAAAGACGGGCATTGTTCTTGTTGATTTTTTTTAAGAATTTAGATCAAGAATGTCCCCCAAAGGTCTCAGGTGCTCAGAGGTGGTGCTTTTGGGAGGTGACTGACAGTGATTGGAGTTGATACAGCTGACTTGCTGTTAGAAGAGGTAATATCACTGCAGGGGTCTAGAGGGTCTACCATTCTCCTGTGGTGCAACCCCTGCTTCTGCAGTCTTGCTCTCACTCAGGTGAAGAATGCATAAATGAAGCTAGGCTGACTTAAGAAAATACTAATTAGAAGGAGAAACTCAGATAATGTAAGTAGTGTGTAACAGAAGTTTACTTATAATATTATGAAAGCAGGGACAAAGCTGTCCAGCAAGTTTGCTCTGCAGGGAGAGCTGGAAAGTGAGGATGGTTTTCAGGATGGTTTCCCTGTTCTGCCCATTTTTATAGAGGCTTTAAGCCAACCAGGGCCTTAGCCTTTGTTGCTGGTATGAGCTTGTTGCTAGGATGGGCTAAGGTTTATGGAGTTTTAGGGGGTTTCCAGTGTATAAAAGTGGGTCTCTAAGATTAACTTCTACACCTGTAAAGGCTTCACAAAGGGCAATTCCCAGTAACCAAGTGGTTATTTCTATAGCTGTCTGCCATGTTAGCCATGCCCTACAACTCTGCCTGTCTCTCCTTCTCACCATGTCTATATTCCCCCCTGACTTGATCATCTTACTGCCACAGGATGGGGAATAGGTAGGGGTCTTGTCTTTACTCCCTTGGCGGTTGACACTTGGTTGGATATTGGGCTTGTGGCCAGGAGTTTGGTCTAGTGGGTTAATAGGGGAATGTGAGTAGGCATGGCAACCTGTACTAGGAGGGACAGTGTTGCCTGCACAGAAGTAGGTGCCAAAGCCAGACTGTCAGCTCGAAACCACAGAGCTGCTTGAAAACTGTGTGCTGCTCATCACTCAGAGCCTACATTTTCTAACCTCTAAAGAGGGCTTGGGTCTTTTAATATTCCCCAGAGGGCCCTTCAGACCCTACAGAGGTAAAGCCAGTTAGGGCGGAGCACTGGGGCTCCAAGTGGAAAGGCCTATCTCCCTTCTGGCTCCTCCCTTCCCTCTCTGCTTCCTGGCTACCCTGACCTGAGCAGCTTTCCTGCACTCAGGCCCTTCCTCCAAGCCATTTCTGTGCTTAAGCCTGTCAAACATGGACTGAGGCTCTGAAACTGTCAGAATGGCACTACTTAATGGAGGAATAAGCCTGTTTTTTGTAATGATACCACACGTACACAAGAACAAACTGAATACTAAACTCTTGTCTTGTATAATGTTATCAGAAGGCAAACATCAAATAAAAATGGAGTACATAAAAATACACAATGTTGATGTGAGCAGAATAATAGAGTGAAGAAATAGATTACAGATCATCTCCAAGTCACAGAAGTCATTAAAATCACCTTGATATTCTCCTTCCCCCCTAAGATGCTCAACATATACATGAGGCTTTTCTGTGTAGAAAGTGTGGAACATTCGAAAAAAATATAACAGATCTGGGATCTGGGAATACATAAGGCCATCTGTATAGTCTTCCAGTTTTAATGTAATTTTAAAATGCTATAGTATTTTACCATATAGTCATTTAAGCTATTGATTATATTTATCACACATTTGTGATACATAAGGAATATATGGATCATGGGAAGTTTTACATATAAAAATTGCACCTTAGTCTTTTTTTCTTTTCCTTTCCCTCTCTTCTCCATCCTCCTTCAGCTCTAGAACCCCTTCCTATCTGCAAAAGGACACCTCCGTTTCCTATCATCTATCTTTTATGTTCCCTTTATATTTTATACTTGGGTTTGTCATATAAGAGAAACCATGTGATATTTAACCTGTATCGGATTTAATAATTAACATTATGATCTCAATATTTGTTATATTCTATTGTCAAAAAATGTGAGATCCCTTAAGTCTTTTGACAAAAAATCACTCTAAATTTTTCATATTCTATTCTTCTTATATTACTAAGGGATTCTAAATTTGAATTCTTAACTGTTTTAGACCTCAGTTCTTATCTGTAAAATTAAGTTAAATTAATTACACAGTATTTTAAAATTTGAGTTCTATACACAGATCATAACCGAAAAAACTTTGAACTTAGAATAACCATACACATATAACTCAGACCTTTAAATTAACTAGAAAGTGGGCATGTATGTATGTATATGCAAACATACAGGGAAATTAACTTTCTGAAATACCAAGTGAAGATTTAAGGACCATGTTTTTATATATGTAAAGAAATTCAAAAATTTCACTAATTTTTAAGGTAAAAATAAAGTCCTCGGGGGCATATTTCTGAGGGTGCTGCTGCCTTGAGATCTGGCCCCCCAGTCAGGATTTATTTCCCATTGCCCTTAGGAAAGGACACAAGGTTCTGATTGAGAGGTTAAGACTCGCCAATTAAGTCAAACTTGTCCTTGCTATCTACATTCCACTCATTCACTGCTTCATTCCAGAGCTCCTCATAGGGTAAGGCTTGTCTGATTTTATTTCTTAAACCTGCCCCATCTTGCTTCTACAGTTTTGTGAAACCTCCATTTTCCGTCTTTTAAAACCAGAAGGCCAATATCCAATCTTTGCGAATACACCCATAGGGAATAACGGTAGTTAATTTGCATTTTTCATTTACATTTCTCAACTGATTTTACATTCGATGGATATTTACTTCCACAATCATAAACTCTACTTTGAATGCCACACATATGTTTATATTAAACACACCATGAGCTTAACCTTTTTTTTTTTTTTTTTTTGAGACAGGGTCTCGCTATGCAATTCAGTCTGGCCTCGAACTCACTGTGTAGCCTAGGTTGGCCTCAAACTCGTAGGGATCCTCCTGCCTTAGCTTCTTCCCTAGTTAAATGCTGGGATTACAGGCATGAGCCACCACGCCAGGCAAAAGTTTTTCAAAGCAATTTTTTAAGCGTTGATGAAAAAAATAACTGAACCAAAGGCAGTTTTCTATCACAAAAGCGGGGGGGACACCTTAATACATGAAAATTTGAATTACATAATTTCAAAATCCGACTGGATTAGAAAACTCAGTTTATTTTCTACAAATATTATTTGTAGCAGGACGAATACCTACTGCGAACCATTTCTCAGGACCTTGATTTTTTTACTACAAAATTGACACAGCACTCACCAGACCTTGAATAAAGTGAGATACACTACATACAGAAGCTAGAAAACACTTTTGCTTCCTCAATCCAGAGAGCGAATTTTTCCCTTACTTTCCTTTTTCACTCTTTAATTTAAAAACCGTTTTTAAAAGCCTGCTTTCAATTTCGCTAGTCCCAACCTGCACACGGGATAAAAGGAGGTCACTAACACGGACAAACAGGGACTCACTCTGCCCGGACGGGTGTGGACCTCGTCATTCCCCGGGCCACTAAGGCGAACAGCTCCCAAAAACGCCCGAACTGGGCGTCGGAAAGGACCCGCGCCTCGGTGAAACTTTCTTGTAGACGCTTCAGGGGACCTGGCTCACAGGAAGTATTTTGGGTACCCCTCTCTCCTCGGTTTTGAGTGGATTAAAAGTTAAAATTAAAACAAATCAGCGGCCTAAGGTGACTGCAAACGAACACGTGGCTACTCTCACGCCGAGAAACTCAGTCAGCCGGCCGCCCCCGCCTCCCCGGCCACAGAGTTAGGGGCCACCGACCGGGAGGGCGTCCCGCCCCGGCGCCGGT
>NW_022900943.1:18090921-18129445 GCF_012274545.1 Fukomys damarensis | reverse complement strand
CGGAGCTGGGCGGCGGGCGGACCCGGAGTCCTGGCCCACGAACCCTTCGGGGAGGCAGAGCGCGGTCGGGCGGATCTTCGTCGGCGTCGCCGGCGGCCCTTCCGTTATCCGGACGGGCAGGCGGACGCATCTCTGCAAAGTGACCTCGGAAATCCAAACGGAATGACTTTGTTTCACTCTCCCTCCCCACCCTTGCCCAGGAGTTCGCGAAACTCAAAAGACTTCACCCGGAGATCTTAGCCTCTGTGCGTTTAAGGTCTGCAGCACACAACAGTGTAGGTCCGCCTGTGCTTGTAAACACAACTCTTGAGATGCATCCCGGACGTTGCTAAGAGCAGTTACCGATATTATTAGTATTATTATTATTATTATTAATTTTATCATCGAGCAAAAACGAAAAAACCCCAAACCTTCAGTTTACTCTGAGGCTACTTTTTACTTTCGCCTCACTTGTCATTAGCTTGTAAAGTGACTCCGATAAACCATTGTTTTCTACGTGAGTAGAGCATTCTGGAATAAAGCTGATGAAACCTGGACACTTTTTGGCATAAGCTGATTCATAGTTTCAAGGGAGCGTATTAACACATTTTTATTCCTGCACTGCTGCCCTCTTTTATCAGGACACCAAAGAACTGAAACACGCATCTCTACCTCCTTCATTTCCATTTTTCTTGGAGTAGTCTGTGAAGACAACACAATATTGTACACTTTCTGACCCTTTCTCCTCATTTTGACGAGTGAAAAGGTATTAGAAGTTATCTACAACATTATAAGAAACAAGAATGTACCTCCTTTTCCATCCCTCTTTCCTGGGGAAACTGGAATCCACTTTTGCATTGTTTTAACTTTCTTTATGGGCTTTATTTTTAATATTTTATCCTTTAAAGTGGAGCACATGAATTATTCTTTTTAAGCATTCCAATTCCTTCAGCCTTTTTTGTTTTGTTTTTGTTTGTTTGTTTGTTTGTTTTGCATGAAAGAAGTGTCAAACCTGCATCTAAATAAAGTGTTCTTTTCCACCAACTTGGTGCTTATAAGAGAATTAAAGGAGCCCTCATATGTGTGGCCTGTGTACGGTTGGAGACCTGCAGCTGTGCTTCGTTAAAAACAAAACCACTGCTGACCTCAAAACACATGTGCCACCCCTGACAGCGTCCTCTTCCTTTCCGTTTGTGACTGGTGCCTTCTTCAAAATGAGTGTTTGGAATGATTTCCTGGCAATAATCATGGTGGTTGTTGGGCCTTCTAAAGAAGGCTTTGATGCCTTGTATGTCAATCTTTCACTATAACAAACAACCTCAGAAAAAAACAATAAAAGTTGGGCAAATGAAGGGCCTGTTTTCCTATCATTGGCATTCCTTTTCTAGAAGAAATACAGAAGAGGTTAGAAGTCTAGTAATCACTTTAGTCTCTTTTTTCTGATGTAGACTAAAGGAGTATTATATTTGAAAAAACTGAGGTTGTTAACTGGTTTATAGATTGACACTGCAGTTTGAAACACATCCTAGTTCTTCTGGATCATGTTTATCAAAATTCATAAAGGATTTTAATGTTCCTTTGTATTTTTACTGCAAAATATCATTAACACATTCTATCAGTATATATTTTTAAGAAGCATTTGGATCATTCTAGATTTAAAAGTTTGAAATAGGTGGGCATTTGTAGTTTGAAATAGTGTATAAGTTTTTATTTCACAATTTAATAGTCAATGTCTATTTTAGCACCTATTCCTTACAGTAAAAATATTTTCAATAATTTACTATGCATAGTTTAAGATATCTTATAATGGAATTTTCAGAAAAGCATGGTTTACCTTTAAAGTTAGTATCTAATTACAGTGTTATAAATTTAAATTCTTTTTCTGTTTTTCTCCAAACATGAGACAGATTGTGATTATTTTCATAATTTATGTTATTTAATATATTGACTTCACCTGCATACCCAGAAGTAGCCAAGAGGCATTGAGGTGTAGAATTTATTGCTGCTAGCCTTAGTTTCCTCTTGATCTTAAAGGTTGATGAGAATGCAGGAAAATTACATCACACAATTGTACTTAGTTGCTCCATGATGATGAATGCGAAGTGCTTGCAAATACCATACAAGTGTTGTTTGTAAAAAACAAAAAAAAACAAAATGTTGACTCCCCAAACAGTTGACTCTTGGAGAATCCTACTTGACCCAGGGATGGCCATTACCTTAGTGTACAGATCCTGTATTAATATGGAAGACACCTATTTACAGTGAAATTAGGTTCACGTTAAAATTCTCCTACCCAGCAGTTGTGGGGTTTTATTTTACTTTATTAAATATGTTTTTGTTTATTGATACTGGGTATCGAACGCTGGACTTTTTGCTTGAGAGGCCAGGCACAGTTAAATCCCCGGCTCTGTTTATTGAATATTTAATTGCTTTTTAGTTGCTAAATGTACTATCTTCACTATATAGGATAGAAAGAAGTATAAAATACTTCCTGTACTGAAGACTTTCAGAAAGTTTGGTGATGTTGGAAATGTTCTTTATGCTGTATGTGTACCTATGAAGCATTTGAAATGTGTTAATGTGAATAAGGAACTGGGTTTTTAAATTTAGTTTATATCATGGTTCTGTATGCCCAGTGACTAGTGGATTTCAAGGTTTGCATCTAGATGGAGGCCTAAGACCTACCTGCATGAACAGTAAATTAATTCTGCAAAGCAGTTTAGGGTAAAGGCCGTATGGCAAGTTCCTTAGGAATAGAGAGGAGACTGGGTAAATTTGGGGCAGGACTCTTACAAGGTCTTACAAGTCAGAGGAAACCAAAACCTGTACTGGGAGCAGGGAATTGATCAAAAATAACAAAATGTGATTTAGAGGATACTATAGAACAGATTCTGAAAGTTCTTAACTCTCTGGCCTAATTTTTCCTGTTCCTTTCATACATTGAACAAAAGAGTCAACTCTTTTTGATAGCATGATACTACTCTCATATACTGTATGGGGCAAAGAGCTGGGAATAGATTGGTAAACAGAATAGAAATAGCCCTGATTCTTACTGGAACTTTAAAGGATTCAACACACAGATTGAGAAGAGGCAAAAAGGATGAGAAAGATATTTTGAAAAAAAAAAAAAAGTAACAGGGAATTCTTGAAGCTCAAGATAGTTCTTTCTGAGGAAATAACATTTAAATTGAGACATGAGGAATGAATAGTTGGCATAAGGAGAATATATCTTCTAAGCAGATCAGTTCCAATGAAAAATTTTCAGTAAGGGAACAGTAATAAATGGTAATTTTAGTTTGCCTATAAATTGAATTAAAGGATAGGAAATCAGAGTCTAGTAGTTTTCTTATATTTGATTTTTATTTATTCGTATTTGTTTAAACAGTGGTAAAGTTGTGAAAATTTGAGTTCAGAGTTTAAGAGTCCTGGATTTGCATCCTTACCTACCCTCTTACTTACGGAGTAGATAAGCTGTTTTAAATGTAAGGAACAGAGTTAATATCTGTGATAGGAATACTGAGCTTCCTCTGGAAGCCAATATTCCCCATTGTGAAGCAATGCACTCAGATGCTGTATACTGTATATGATCTATGTGAATTTACTGGCTGCTTCATGCCTTTCAAGCAACCTAAAAAAGTAACCTTAAAAAATAAGCCTTTATCTTAGAGAGGATTAGAACTTTAATGCAGTCTCAAACCTTGATGTCTTTAAAAATCTTATGATGTTGGTAATTTGGGTGGTATTTACTTGAGCACCTTGTTAAATACCAGGAATCTTAAATGGCTAGAGACCTAACTGTAAAAACACTGAAATTTAGTGGTGGTAAAAGGGTCACAAATTCCTCTTACAAGACTATTTTGTGAGGAAATAACTAGAAATGTATTGGGTATTTATAGCACATTCCTTGCAGCCATTAAAAGTAATTGCGTAAGAAAATGTATGTGAATGGCTTGGTTTTGTTTTAAAAAAAAGATACAGGATGCTCCTACTTTCTGTACAATACTTAACAAAAAAAGAATAGATATGCCAGGATAGGGATTTAGCTCAGTTTGGTGGCCTGCCTTGCAAGCGCAAGGACCCAAGTTCAATCCGCAGTACAAAAAAAAAAAAAAAAACAAAAAAAGAATAGATATCTGGACATTAATAATGGTGAAAGATGGCTTTGAGTTTGTGCTTTTCCTAAGTTTTCAACCTTTTTTTGAGTATGAAGTTAGAATTTAAACTGCCAGAAACTAAGAAGGAATTGCTGTAAATACTGTTTTCCTCTTTGATCTAATGTCTAGGGTTTTAGGATAAGTATCAGGCGGCCCAAATTGTTAATTTAGCTAGCAATATGATTTTTATCCCTTTAGCCTCATTATACTTCAGTTTCCTCATCTGGTAAAGTGACAACCAAGAAAGAGGAGGTCTTAAATTCTATTCAAAATTATCTGAGAAAGTAGACTGTGAACTAAGGGCATAGGCATGGAAGTCTGAAGTCAAACATAATGTTATTTGGAAAACTACTGATCTGCCTGTCTTTATAAGTAAGTACTATATATTTTAGGAAGCAGCAAACCACTATATCTTGGGGTCACATAATTTGACGAAGACTTAACATTCTTTGTCTCCGCTCATTATCTATTAACCGAGGAACTTTACTGGCTGACCTGTATTCAGTCTCTTAAAGGAATTGATTGGTTTTCATAACAGGGAGGATATTATTCCTGTGTTTTAGATAAGGACCCTGATGACAAATGTCTTAACAAATTCATCTTGACTGTCATTGGTAAAAGAGAGACTGATTACATTTTCATTCCTGTTTTTGTCTGCACATTCTACTGCTACTCTTTCCATGTGTTTTTTTGTTTCCTAAAGTTTGACATTCTTTGTTATAACTGTTTTCATTGTTCTAACATGCAAATAACTGCTGAGTTTTTCTCTCATAAAATTTGAAAGCTGAATAAGATCTACCCAATTTGTTTTATTGGAGATATAATGCAATTCCACTTTTTTATAAATGAGGAAAACAAGATCTGTAGAGGCCAGAGTGGTATGTTTGCCCAATGTTGTTTTCAGTACTGGATGTTACAAAAAAATCAGAGGTAATGTTCTTTTTTAAGGTTGAGAAGTGACAACCTTTGAAAACTATTTGAATATTAATACTGAAGTGTTAGGATAATCAGTTTTTCTCTAAGCAGTTGCTGAGTACCTGCTATCTCTAAGGCATTTTGTTTTTAGAAGGGTGGTGTGTTTTCTAATTATGCAGGTGGCTTTGTCATGTAATTTAGGCACCAAATTAGTAGTTGGGCATTTTATTTCTGGTAAAACTAGTGCTTTTTTGCATTGTGAATTTAATGTTATACAACTATGCCCAGAAGCCAAGATTATTTTATTATTTTTACCATAACGTTTATTCTTTTAGCATCCGCGGTTCTTTGAAGTGTTACAGATGGTTATTATATCTTAGAAGAAAGAATTTCCTGAAAAATTAAGTCAAGGGTATTTCCTTTAATTGTTGTTTTGTTTTTTAAATGTTCTACTTTATATAGTAAAACATGAACACCAGAAACTAGTAGATTGTCATATATTAGTCTGGTATACTAGATACACCTGGTTACCATAACAGTGGGTTTGATTTACTTCAAGGTATTAACCAAATATTTATGGTATTAACCAAATATAAATGGAAATACATATTTTTTTAATTCTGGACATTGACCTCAGATGCCTTCTCAACATTGCTCCCATATTTTCTACAGAACCTTATTTGCATAATTGGAAGGGGAAAATGATAACATTTTATTATAGGTACTGACCAAACTCTTCAAAAAACTTCTCTTTGAAGTCTGAGGCCACTTTATTTCATTCATTTTTGCATTTTGAGAACCTAAAAGTTTTTGCAGATACTAATATATGACAGTACTATTGACAAGGTATTTGGAAACAGCTTGAATCTACTGAATGTGTTTGTCTGGATAAAATATCTCTTTAGAGTTACATTAGTTTGAAAGAATTTTAGTGACTTGTATCCTTCAGAGTACCCATTGTTATTGACATAGCCCTGTGTCACTACTGAAGTGATAGGTGGAAAGTAGGTTACCTCTGAGCTCTCTGGTTTCAAGTTTCCAGGAGGAATTTTATTAGAGATCAACCACGTCCTCCAAATTTATGACAGTTGCTCTAACAAGACCCCCCCAAAAAAAGATTTGTTTTCTTATAACCTGTAATTGAATTGATTTTCCCTAAATACATTTATCATTATATTTTTGACAGTGGAATTCCAGTGACATAAAATGTATTGCTACACACAAACTCTGAAAATCATTTTTTAATTTTGTTTTTAAAGACATATTTAAAAATTTATAAACATTCAAAATAATATTTCAAGTATTCTTGTTAGTAGGAGTTACCCATTAAACAAAAGAAATTTTGAGAGAGGATGCTTTGTGACAGCAAGAATTGTAGCTTTATAGTGGAAACGTGTATAGGTTATGCAAAAATATTTTTATGTGTGTTACTTTGTTAAGTCAAATGTTGTACATATTGATTGTTAAATCTCTGCCTGCTCTGTAAGTTTTTAGCTTATGTGGAGGTGGATTGGAGGATACAGTTGTTACTGTAGATCTAAATGATCAAATTCTGAAATGAATTTTGTATTTAATATTTATTAGGATTTTTTTTTAAAATACAGAAAGTATAGAGGAAACAGAGACATAAGTCATTTACAAATGGGAAAGGGACCAAGAGCTGGAGGAAGGGAAAGGGAAGAAAGGGGAAGTGGACATAAAAAGAATTAAAATATGTTACGTACATGTACCAACTCCCCACAATACATGTAATCATGTACTGCAAACATTAACTAATAAAAATAAAAATTTGCAAAACACTAAATTTAAAAAGTAGGAAAAATTTATAGCAACATAATTTTAATTGATAATTTTTTCTGCTTCACATTTATTAGCGGGCAAACATGAACATTTGTTTGCATTTTTTAAAAATAGGGAGAATGCGAATGACTAGTTTAAATTCTATAAAAATAAAATCCTTCCTTAATACTTTCTCCAAAAGTTTAATATCCTTCTAAAAAAATTTTAACGTTATCTATGTATCTTTTAAATAAGAAATTATACAAAAGGCTCTGTGCTGTATATTATGTCCAGTAGTCTGCTTTTTAATTATTCAACACACTTTGGCAACCTTTCTATACCAAAATATGCAGATCTTAATTTTTTTTAATAGTTTAGCACATGGATGGGCTATACATTTTTTTGTACCTGGTCTTACATTGATAAACATTTAAACTGGTTCCTGTTTTATTGCAGTGAACATTCTATTCATGTTTTAGGATAGGATAAATTCTTGTCAGTGGAATTATTTAGTACAGTACAGTATTTAAAAATTTGAAAGCTATTTTCAAATTACCATTCAAAGATGATATCATTTTTTACTCTTGGCAGAAGTAATCCATCACAATTTCTGCCATATATTTGCCATTACCACCAAATTTTATTTTTTGTTTTTTATTTTTACTATAGTAGGTAAGTTAAAATTTTAAAGAAAAGGAAATACGTGGGGTTTTTAGAAAATTTTCGAAAAAGCCAGTATTACTTTTAATTCTTTGTTATGTTTTATATATTAAGAGATGAAATTGGCCTGATTCCATGTCCTGAAGCAAGGTATAACCGGAGTCCCATAGTCCTGGTTGAAAACAAACTTGGTGTGGAGAGCTGGTGTGTCAAGTTTCTTTTACCATACGTCCACAACAAACTTCTTTTGTACAGAACAAGAAAGCAATGGCTGAACAAAGATGGTAAGTATGAACCATACCGTCTGGTTTTTAGCAGCAGCATGGAATATAGTGGATGGAACCCTGATTTGAGTGTTGAGATTCTAGTTTTGGCTCTTCCCTTAGGTACTTTCTGGGCACATGAAGAATTTGGACTAGACCATTAGTTTTTAAATTTTACAACTTCAGAGATTATATGGCAGTACCTTAAGCCAGATTCCAGGCCGCCTGCTACAACCAAAGCAGTTCTTATTTTATGTATTCATGTTTTGAGTCATTTGTAAGATTTTATTTGAAGAAAGCATCCTTTCTTAAAAACATGCAGGCTTAAAAAATGCCCAGCTTCTGATTTCTGATCTTTTAGTGTTTTATGGGCAGAAGATCTAAATGAGATCATGGAGATATCATCATCATGGTATAGTTATGGTATGAACCAGCCCAGTGATTTAGGAACGTGCTATTGAGCTGTGAATCCTAATTGAGCTCTGGCCTTCTGAGACCTATTCCTGTGCTGAAATGGGCAAAAGAAAAACCATCTCAACATTCACTTCTTTTAGTCTTCTAAAGAATTCTTTACTGTAGTAGAACATTCCTAATTATCCTACCTATACAGTTTCTTGGTGTTCCTCCATATTCAGCCTTCATGTGTACAAATTCTGTCTGTCCCTTTGGGCTCACCTCAGGTCTCACCTTTTGGGGAGTACTCATGTCCTCTACTGTTATTGTAAAACTTCTTTCTCTTTCCACATACAGCAGTATGTTTAAAAGTGCTCCTTGTGGCTGTAGGCTGATTTTTAAATTTTATTTATTTATTTTTTGAGACAGGGTGTCACTGTGTAGTTGAGGCTGACCTTCAACTCACGATACAGCCCAGGCTGGCCCTGAACTCCTGGCAATCCTCCTGCCTCGGGTTAAGAACTTTCTTTTCCAGCAAATGTTAATTATCAGTTTGATAGTCATTACCAAGAGCCTACTCATACCAGAAGGTGTTCTAAGTACTCTGTGGGATAAGGAATGATAAATGGTTTATTCTGGAAGTTTATGGTTGAGTGATAGTCTTCTTAGAGGTAGGGGACAGTGTTGCCAAAGGTATCACTGATTTCCCTGAATTCCTCTCAACACTGACCTTAACATACTGTCATAATAATAAAAGTGTTTAATTAGAAATAGTTTCTGTTTTCTGTGTGATTATTTCACTTGGTTAGTACTCTGGTACTAATGAGAAGGCTATGCCTAAATTCAGACATAATTTGATTGCATGACCTAAGTGAGTAGCATAAACTTTAATGTGTATTTAGACACAGACTTAAATGTCAGGGTATTTATCTTTATTTAGATATTCTTTATTACTCTAGTCCATCACCAAATCATAGGTTTCAGTAATATGGAAGTAGACAGTAGCACCATATGAAACCAAGTTTTTGTTTTTGTTTTTGTTTTTGCCACATGAAGCTGTGTATCATTTTTATTCTGCTGTGTAGAAATACGTAATTGGGCCAATACATATCTGGTTTTGGTTTTGGTTTTTTTTTGGGGGGGTGGTTGGTTTTTTGAAACAGGGTCTCACTATGCAGTTGAGACTGACCTGGAACTCACTATGTAGCCCAGTCTGGTCTCGAACTCATGGAGATCCTCCTGCCTCAGCCTTCCAAGTGCTGGGATTACAGGCGTGCGCCACCATGCCTGGCAATACATATCTGTTATGTGGGGGCCAAGGAGAGATGGAATGATTCAATATGGAAGAAATAATATGAATTTTTAAAAGTCAGGTTGAGTTACAGTATTTCATAACATTAGCTTTTGCCTGTTGATAGATACCAGCCCAACCCACCTTCTTCCTATAGTCATCAAGTTCTTTCCTCTTGTCCTTCTGGGCTCTGTACTACAGGCGTTGCTCTGTCTCCCTGTCAAATACTTTTAGTCTTGATAGACCCATGAGGGCTTACATAGATGATCAGGTGCTTAAGCTTGCTCGCTCGATTATCTCGTGTCATAACTTTTGAATTCTAATACAACTGTGCATATTCACAGAAGTTTGATTTTATTCTATCCTGTATCCTCATGGAATAAGGTTTTAATTTAACTTTTTTGAGGGAGCAACATAGTTTAATGTGATATCACCTACTGTTCAGCTTATTATGTAATCAGTGAAAATGAGTAAGTAAATTTCCGACTTGACAGAAAAAGATATATGAAAATGCTGACTGATGGAAGAGTATCTGCCAGACTTATGAACTGAAGCAATTAGAGCGCAGAAGTGAATCTGGCTAAGGAATCTTGCTGTGTCAACAATATTAGGAAAAAAAAGTTATTTCATGAATGTTTCCTTTTAAAACTATTTTGCAGAAAATACCATATGTGTAAGAAAAGCCAGGTAGGAAAGCTGACAACTTAAAGAATAGTTCAAAATGTCAGTGTCTATGTTATTGTTCAGGCTAGAATACTAAGCGTCTATGTAAAGGGGACCTTTATTTCTGGGGTAGATTTTTTTCTCTTCTTAATTAAACTAAATTCATGTTCTTCTAACCATAGCAGTTTCCTTAGATATTTAGAAAGCATTTAATTAGAGATTGCGTTTTTTTAAATTGCTATAATAGTAGCCATATTTGGTTTGGGAGAGGAATGATACTGTAATTTGGATTTTTGAGAAATCTATGACAAAAACAAACAAAAAAAAGACAGGAAAAGACCCCAGCATTAAGAATATGGACTAGGCAGAGATCTGTCCCACACTGTGTTTGAGTCTTGTGCCCTCCTGTTGCTTTTTACTTTTACTTTCTTCCTTACAATCCCGTATCTCAGTCTGTAGCTAAGCTGTCTCTTTAAAGGCCATTTTCTGCTCTGTACTTCTGTAGCTGGCTAGACCTTCGTTATTCCTCGTAACTGGTCGGTTCCATTTTCAGGCTCTTCTATAACCCCTGTCCTTCACACAACTAATGAAACACTAAACAGTACCTCCAGCATTGCTTTTGAAGGCAGGGTGCCACAACCTCATGACCAAACCAGGAACGCTTCTTAAAAACCTTTTGAGAAGTGCTTTTCTGAGGTATATATTTGCTCATCTTATTTGCACACATGTCTGCTTGTCTTATTTCATGATGCCTACAGAGTCTGTATAGAGTTTAAACTCATTAGCATCATATTCCAAGCTGTCCACAGCCTAACCTTCCTCACCAGTGTCTTCTTCACTTCATATACAACATTTGAGGCTGCAGACAAGGAAGCTTGTCTATAGATTTATTTCATTTTGGCTTGTATAATGTTTTAATAATTGTGCTTAATTAGTTGAATAAATGTTGAAAATCTAGGCTTCTGTCTTCACTTGAAAAATCAGGAAGCTTGTGTACACACATTTCTGCACAGCAGTTGGCTGTGCCTCAGTCCTCTACTTTTATTAAATGGACAATTCTTTGGGTTTGTTGCATCTTTTCTGCCTTTCAGACATTGAGGCATAGTGGTACTTACCACTTCTCATCAGTTTTGATTTTCTGCTTTTATGACATTCGCCTGAATTGCATTTGTAGCCTTTTGATACCCATTCTAGCAACAGATCACATTATTCCATTCTCTGACATGGCTATGTACTCCTGTCTGACTTTCATGCTTTTGCTGAGGCCATCCTCATCTTAATGTTATTGTGGGTGTGGTTGTTAGCATAAGCATACATGTATGCTTATCCTCAAGCCTGTTAAGTATTTTTGACTGCTTCAGGAAACAATAATTCTGTACACTCTTACAGGAGTTCTTTATTCAGACAGTTTGCATGTTAACACTTGCCAAGCTATATTGTAGTTGATAATTTAAACAAGATTTTCCCCTACTGGTTTGTGAGTTAGGAGTAAAGGTTATGCCTCTTCTTTCTTTGTTTATGTAGCACATTTCTGTGCTAAACAAACCCTTATCAAATGAATAACATGAATTTGGTAAGCAAGAGTTCTTAGCTTAGTCTACCTATAGATTCAGTAACTCTGCACTATAATAAACATAACTTTACATTAATCCTCTCTTCATCAGTTATCTGAATATATTTTGGAGGAAGAAATTAACCAGTGCAAGTTAACCCTGCATTTATTTGTAGATGCATAAAAGTCTTTATCAGACAGTTGTCAAAACTCATTGACAATTACCAGGTGCTGCTGGCATTGGACAATTTCTAGAATGCAATACAGCAAAGAATGCATATTAATTTTTCTCTGACTCTGTCACATCCTGTGTTCTTTCATTATTACAGCTACAGTTTAGCTGCTTTTCTTGTATATAATGTGACCTGATTTCATTTTCTCCCTGTGATATGATGATGGGCTAGTAGTATATTGGAATGTGTGTAATGAACATTTTTTTGCTGGTGTATTTTCTGATGTGTGGAGACAGGCCTATTTAATTTCAAGAGATTGTAGTACTTTGAGTAGCTCATATATTTTGGGTAAGGCTACAGAAGAAATAATGCATAATTGGCAAAATTTAGAGAGTAAATTAATTACAGTAAGCTCTTGATTATATATGTTTTTCTTAGGTTTTTGGTTTAGTCCTTTCTGCAAAGGGCAGACTACTTGCCTATAGTGTACTAATGTGGAAAGAGCATCTGCTTTGCAGGAAGACAGACCTGAATTGAAATACTCAGTTCATCAACATCTGAAAGTCACTTAACAGTGACTTTAGGCAGATTGCTTAACCTCTTTTTTCCTGGGAGGGAATACTAATTAGGATCTCATAGATTTTCTATGAGGATCTTTTTCTTAAATTATATCCATTGATTTCTGACCTAGTTACCTTTCCTTGGTTAGCCCTTTCCTGTTTCTTTTTTTTTTTTCCTCATTGAGTTTATTGGTACATTTTAGGTATACATTACAGTTCTATTCATCATTAGGATCTTGTACCTTTACAAGACAGGTCTTGGTTCTCATTTTTTCCCCTTACCCCTGCCCTCCCTTTACCCCTTCCCTTCCCTATTTAGAAACACTTTATTTCCATTTTTTCATTTTCTCATATTTTTTTCTTTTTCCTTATTTCCTTTCCCCTACACCCTTTCCTATTTCTGACATTTCACTTTTCCCCGAGTTCTTGGATGGAAACTTGACCCTCAGTCAGGAAGACCTGTATTTGTATATGCTACTAATTTTGTTACTGATGATTGGTCGATGCTGTTGATGTTTTAAATCCTGAGATTCCTAGAAGCTGGAAAAAATCCCTCTGTTCAGGAATCATTGCCTAGCCAGTTGAGATTTTTTTTTTCCTCTCTCTAGAGGGATCCAGTCCCATTATCGCTGTGGAACTGAACTAGGAGAAACAGGCTTTAGGATAGGAATTGGGTACTGTCCTGACACTTTATGGTTCTAATCGTGAATACCCCTATCCGGAAGTACTGTTGTTAGCTACATTTTACAGATGAGGATATTCTGAAGCACACACAGGGATTGGTTTGCCCAAGAAGTCACGGTAAGTGGTAGAACTAGGCCTTAATTCCAACAGCTACTGTAGCACTCCTAAGAGCACAGTCTTTTTCTCCATATAGCCATAAACTGAAAAGTGGGGGCTTAACTTTCTATGTTTATTTGTTAGTGTTTGCCTTATGCTGTTATACAGGAATCTCTCTTTTGTGAAGGATTAGCTTGTCTTCACTTACAGAGAGTAGGGAAGGATAGTTGTGTTAAAAGTGTATGCAATTGGCCAG
Organism: Fukomys damarensis; assembly: GCF_012274545.1. Lineage (NCBI taxonomy): Eukaryota > Metazoa > Chordata > Mammalia > Rodentia > Bathyergidae > Fukomys > Fukomys damarensis. Next base: position 18,116,027 of record NW_022900943.1, on the reverse strand, counting down.
GGATTTAGGTCCCACTCTTCGGCCACCTGCCTCACAAGTGCAAGGTCCCGAGTTCCATCCCTGGTACCAAAAACAAAACAAAAGTCCAAAATACATACAGTAGCAACTACCATTAGTTACACATTTTCTTTAATGTAGAAGGGGAGAGGCCAAGGGAAATGTGCCAGTTTATGTAGTAGTATAATGGCTTTTTGAAACATTGTAGACATCAAAGAGATTCTAGAAAAAGAGGTTCTTTCCCATCATGTCCAAACTTTTCCATATAGTTGCTAAACTGCTTAATTGGCTTCTGGTTCTTGTTATTTTATAAGTTTAGAAATTTAAACAGTTTCACTGTAGGAATAACTGCCTCATTATTTCTGATGTCTTTGATGTTGAACATATTCATTCTTGGTTGGTATGTAGCAATAGTATTTATTTAAATAAGTACTTAATTGAGCAATCACTGTATCAGACAGTGATTGGAGTAAATCTCACCATGCATAACACTGATATGACTATCCCCAGTTTCAGGTAATGAAAGTGAGGTTCAAAGAGGTTAAGTTTTGTAGGAGTAAGTGGAAAAGCTGGGATTCAAACCCAAGCAGAGTGACTCTTACCACTCCTTTGTACTGTGTACTAATATCAAACTTCATTTGTATGGAGGCCATATCTTATTCATCTTTACTCAGTACCTGGCTTATTGTAGATATTCACAAAAATTTGAAGATGTATTAAGGAGGAGTTGCCTCCTTAATTTATAGTCTATTTAAGAGGATAATATTTATATAAGTAATGAAGTATGATAACAAAAAAACAGATGAAAGATTTTTTTCTCACTAGGTAGGTCCTTCATGGAGAAAGATGCACTTAAGAATTCCTGAGATATAAAGTTTGTTATTGTTCTTTATGTTGGAATATAGGGAGATATTTCTGGTAGAAAGAATAGTAAGCAGATAAATCTGTGTTTCATCTAGAAAGAGAAGTTAGGCAGGTAGGAGCTATATTCAGAGGGTGGTGGGATTTGATTTCAGTCGAAGTTTAGCATGTGACCGGAAAACGTGAAATGCCAGGCTGATGAGATAGATACTGGGACCATGTTCTTAAAGCATTCATTTTTAAAAGTACTTTCTCTGTGTGCTCCCCATTATCTCATTGAGAACAGACTGTGTGAAGTTTCATGCCACTTCACCTTTGCCACACCTTTTCCATGGTCTGCAGTGCTTTTACCACCATATTCATCTAGTCACCCATAGGTTCACTAGTATAAGAATTGCAGCTTCTTTAATAGGCTTTGCAGTGTGTTATGTGCTTTTACTTCACAATTATTTTATTTTGGCCTATGTAAGTATTTGTATATATGTTCTTTCCAATTAAAGGTAACCTTGTAAAGGGCAAAATAAGGTTTTATAAGTATACTTATTGTTTTAGTCCTAAAGAACAAGTTTAATCTTTATCCATTGTCAATACTTGGAATATTAGTGGAATTAAATAAATGTGCTATATAGAACATTGTATTATTGTCCTTGGAAAATATTAAATTAGTGCCTAAAATTACTAAAAGTAAAAGAAGGAAGGGATTAATTAGATTATTCTTTAGAGCCATGTCATGTTTATGCATGTGATAACTTATGACAGGAAAAATGCAAGTCAAAATGTCTGCTGATCCTTTTGTTCATTATTACATGTGACAGTTTGCTCAGTAGTAATGAAATCATAAGTGCAAAATAAATGTTACTATCATTTATTAAGACGTGTGATAGTAGAATAATTGATTTTATTAACTAGAATATTTTTAAATAACTATAGGATGTACTTATGTGTAAACACTTAAATATTTTCTTCTTAGATTTTTAGAAGTTTATCTTTTACTTAAACATGGAAAATGTCCTAATTACTTGTGGTAGACAAATATTTTAGTTGCAGTATAATTGATTTGTTGAAATGTTAATTTGTCACATATAATTGAATGTTTGTACAAATTACTTAAACTTTACTCATTCTCCCTATCTATAAAGTAGGTTGAGTATCTTGGAGGTTGATTATGAGAATTCAATTAAATAATGTGGATGAAGTACTTAATATCAGGCCTAGTACACAGTAATGCTAAATAAATGATAATAATTATTTTTATTTAGTTACTTGACATCTAATGCATAATGCATGCTTGGTAAGGTTAACTATTAGTTTTATGCCTCTAAATTTAGAGTCTTAACCCTAGAAATTTTTTTATTTTCAATAAAATAAAGACAATATATCAACATTTTATTTTGTTCTTTTAAAAATAAGCTTCAGAGCTTATTTGAATTCAATAATTTTGTTAGGATTATAAGAGATAGCTTTAACAAAGAATAAGCTATTCATAAGTGAGCTGTAAGTAGACAAAATAAAAAACACATGAATAAAGTTGTAAATTGAAGTACAGATTTTTAATATTCACTGCATTAGGTTTGTTTTGCATTGCTGGAGATCCAACCTAGGGTCAAAGCGAGCACTTTGTCAATGAATTATATTGCCAGCCCTGTCATACCAAATTTTAAAAACAAAATTATGTAGGTCAGAATTACAATCACTTCTTTCACATTATTTCATTGAGTTTTCTTAAGTTTACTCATCTTACTGTTGGCATTATTAATAGTCCATTTGGAGAACAATTTACAAACACTGGGAGCCATACAGATTTTATATTGTTTTGATGTAGTTGTTCTACTTCAACACTGTAGCCAAAGAAAGGAATCTATAAAAGATCTGTTTTAAAATGTTTATAGTAATTTTATCACTGCTATGGTTGTGTAAAAATACGCACAAGAAAGGAGACATTTTGCCAGAGGATGTAAATGAGTTATGTTAATTAGTTTGGTTGATGAGTCATTTTTTCCCCCTTTTGAAAATTTGCACATATTCAATACTGGGGTTATGAATGGAATTAAATTAACAGTGGTATAGAATTCTTTTTCTTGGTAAATATTAAAATAGTGCCCAGAACTACTAAAAGAATGAAGTTATAGGCAAACTGTAAAATTATTTAGTGTTGACTTTACAAGAAGTTCATTATAAGTAGAAGAAAGTCTTGAGGCTACAGTACATCCCTTATAGCTTAGAACCAGGGTGTCTGTCATTAAAATTAATATGTCATGATATCTATATTATTGTAGTGAATAGGAGAGAGAACCTTAAAAGAGGCAGGCTTTAAAGGGTAGGACTACTTGTTTTTAATATGACTTCTTTTTATTTTAGAATTGATAGATGTCACGTGTACTCTGCTGCTTCTAAACCCAGATTTTACCACGGCATGGAATGTGAGGTACATAATTTCATAAGTGATAAGATGAAATCTGTCCATATTTCTGAAGATTTATGAGTTATTAGATGTTTGAAAGATGAAATAAGCCATTATGTCCATGACATCCTTACTTATTTCTTCTACCCATTCTTTATATCTCCATGAGAGTTCTGATAAATATGCTGTGCTCCCTTTTGCATGATTTTTATAAAGTTTGTCTGATTTTTATAAATTTTCTTGCCTGAAAATTTTCATGTTGAATTACAATATACTATTTGGTGCATGCTTTTATTTTCCTTCCTTTTGCGGGCAAGGGAGGTATGGGCATCTGGCATAATTGATTGGACTGTAAGACACTGATTAGTACTTTTGAAAAACATTGCAGTGCTGTACAGAGCGTCTGGGATGAAGATTCAAGGCTGCAGTTTTTAGTCTGTTTAGCACTCACATTCTGACTCCTGTGGGCAAATCATTAGAAGTCTCTGACACTTAGCATTTAGAGAAAGATCGTATTATTCATGATATGTTCTTTGAGTCTGATTATTGGAGACTTTAAGTGAAATTCTTACTAGAAATACTATAATTCAGAGCTGAATAATTATTTTCATTGAATTTTTTAGTTATTGTATGTATGTATACACACAAAATTCGTTTAGAGGAAAGCAGAATACAAATTATAAGCAAATAAAAATGAACATTCTGAATTATTTTAAATTTGCCTACAGGAAAGAACTATGGATTACAACTCTTTATCTTTAAAGATAATCTTAATCATACAATTTCATTTTTTGTATATTTTAAGCGAGGCCACATTTTTTAGTTATTTTGTAATACTAACTTTTGTATTTATAACTAATTAAGAACTTTGATATCTTCTTAAAGTCCACTTTAAATAATTAATGGCCAACATGATTAAATAGCTGAACAGTTTTGCCAGGTTCATGTTTTGTAGTTAGGAATTGAAGACTGTTTTCATCTCTTTTGTGGTCTTAGAGGAAATTTAAAATTTATTTTCCCTTCCCAGTCCTCTCTGAAGTTTCTTTCCAAATATCTGAGTCCAAAGAAAAACAGCAAATAAATGTTCTACAGATTTTATGCTTAATAAATCTATTAAATCAGAAAAACAATTAATGGCCAGATTCTAGAGTAAAGAGTAAAATGTATAGAATGAGACATAAGGTTTTAAATTTGTATGTGATTTTAGAGCTCTGATTCTCTGATGGAAAACACTGCAGTAGGTAGGGGATGTTTCTTGAGTGGTTACTTTATTCAGGGTCCGTACTACATTATTTGTTATCTTGTATGATCCATACAGTACTTGAGAACATTTGTTCATTCATTGGATATTTATTTATTATGTATTAACTACTGTGTCCTAAGTTTAGACACAAATAGACCCATGAGCAAAGCATACAAAAGTCCTGTTCTTGGAAAATTTTTATTTTAGTAGTGCATGAAAAGTAATCTTGACATTCAAAAGTAAAATATGTAGATCAAGTGATGGTAAATTCTGTGGAGAAAAGTGAGAAAAGAATGTGGAGAGGTCAAAAAGAGGATGAGGAAGTGGTATTGCACAATTTTGCTTTTTGTAGTACCTAGGGCCTTTGCACAGCTGCATCTCCAGTTCCTCCTCCCCCAACTTTTTGGAAACAGGGTCTTACTAAGTTGTCCAGGCTGGGCCAAAATTTATGAACCTCCTGCCTCATTGTCCCAGAGTACTGAGATTATAGGCTTGTGCCCCCTACTCCTAGGTGGTGTTGCAGTTTTAAATGGGTATTTGAGTAAAGACCAACGCAGACTTAGGAATCAAAGCCTTGGTTTCTGGCGTTAGAGCCTTCCAACTAAAAGGAACTACAGATGGGAAAGCCCTTGGTCATGCCTAAAGTGGCCCTGAGTGTTCTGGGACAGCAAAGAAGTCAGTGTTGCTAGAGTAGCATGAATGAAGAAAAAGTAATAGGAGATGTAGTCAGAGAATAATAGGCCAAGTCTAGCAGTGTTTTGTACATGTTCAGAAGTTGTTATGGTGACTTTGACTTGTAATCTGGGTGAGATAGAAAGTCATTAAAGTTTTCCAAGATGAGAAGAAGGGACAGTAGCTTAGGTTCCTGTGTGGGAGGGAGGTAGACTGTAGAAGTGCCCGATGGAGTGGTTTCGAAGTTTAGGAAGAGGGTGCAGTGATTTACACGAGAGGTGAGGGTGGCTTGAAGAAGAGCTCAGCTGTGGCAACATCGAGTAACTGTAAAATCTGCATAGATTTTAAAGCTATAGATGATGAATTAGCTGTGAAAGAAAGGAATCAGGCTTGACTTTGGTTTTGCCCTGAGCTATTGAAAAGGGAGTTGACTGAAAAGGAAATGTGTAGAAGAGGAACGAGATACTGGTTAGAAGTCAGGAGTTCTGTTGTAGACACACTAGTTTTATGTCCCTCTAGAGGTATATTAATGTAGAAGTTCAGGAGGAAAGTCTGGGCCAGATAAAAATTTAAGAATCAGTTTTAAAGTCATGAAACAGATCTCCAAGGAGTGGTTGCAGATAGCAAAAACAACCAGTTCAAAGTCTGAGCATTGAGATACCTCCAGTATTTTCTGAGACCAGTAGAGTAACCACTAGTTGCTCATTTCTCTTGAGCCCTTGAAATGTGACTAGTCTCCATGGAGATGTGGTAGAAATATAGCACGCCAGATTTTGAAGGCTAAGTATCCAAAACAGTGAAATTTCTCATTATTTTTATATTGTTTATTGAAATTATAATATTTTAGATATACTGAATTATATAAATGTATACAGTATTTGTTTTTAATATAGCTGTTAGAAAAATTCTAAATCACATATGTATTCACTTTGTGACTCACATATTTCTGTTGAGCAGTCCTGTTCTAGATTTTGCAAGATAAGGAAAAATCAGCAAAAAGGAATCTTAGGAAGATACTATGAACTTACAGTGGAGAGCTTTTGAAGGTTAGGAATTGTATCTTTTTTGTTTTGTTTTACTTTGTTGTTGTTTTTCCTTATTTCTCTAATGCCTAACACCTAATATGAAGTTTATAAAAGGAGCACTGAAAATAAATTCAGTGAAAAAGAAATGAAAGTATTGGGGAAGGAAGAGTACCTCATTTTTCATATCCTCATCATCAGGAATTTAAAAACCTTAAAAAAGGTTTTACTTAGCAAGCTAGTCTGTATCCTCACTGCTTGCAAGACTTAGGCAAGAGGATCACAAATTTGAGGTCAACGTGTAGCAAGACCCTGCCTCCAAAAAACAAAAACAAAAAAGAAAAAAACAAGTTCTTGCTAGCATGATGTATGTGGAGACATACATCTATCCACACACATTTGTATAAACATGTACACATGCATTATTCATTAGCTATCTTTGAAACTATTCAGTGTTAGGGAGAGAACCTGGTCTTTAGATCCGTGGAACTTAATTCTGTTTAATCACTTAACTAGCAGTTGACTTTAGCAAAACCTTCGATTTCTCAAGAGTTTTAGAAATAGATTAAGTTTTAGAATTCTTTGAAAACTGACTTTTTATTATGTGTGTGGCTTGGTTTCTTTTTTTTTGTTTGTTTTTTTGTTTTTTGAACTCGGGTCCTTGCACTTGAGAGGCAGGCCACCGAACCGCTGAGCTAAATCCCCGGCCTGTGGCTTGGTTTCTTACGAAAGGAAATTGCTTCATAAATCCCACTTCAGTGATATGCATACCAGTTAATCTTAAAAGATCATTAAAGTTTTGTACTAGAGGAAAAGGAAAGGAATCTTGATTTTTTTTTTTTTAATCTGTTGCAGATGTGTGCTCTGGTAAATTTTGGTTTGTATTAACTGATTAACACAAAAAGGCGCAAAATCATTCCTGCATTTTGAACAAAAACAACCAACCTTGAAAGTAAACTGGTCTAACCTTGTAAGGTCCTTGTTATAAACCAAATGCTCAGTTCTTTGTGGTGTATTTGATAAATTTCTTCTGCAGTGACCCTGGGAGACATTGAATGATTTTGACTGTATTTTACAAGACTTCCAAAGGATGATATCACTATATTCAATCCTTCAGTTAAATTTCTAAGTGTTACAATATTATCAGTGGGAGTAGAATAAATGTTGAGCTGATCTACTGTGATTATAGTAAATATTGCATAGTTTAAAAATCCCCCAGGTTATTAAAAAATGATTGTTTTTGCTTTGAATTTCCTTTGAAAGTTGATGAATTACTTGATGACAGAGGTTGACTTTATAATATTGTCCTTTTTTATGAATTTGTGAACTTAAGAGTAAACAAAACATCTTTGAGCTACTAGAACAGCTGATATCAAGCACCAGTGATTCATATTCATATTGATTTAAGCTGGTAACTTTATATTATGCAGATTTGAGATTTAGTTCTGATGATTTGAATTAGGAATCCTTGAGCAAATTACTGAGCATCTCCGATTGTGTTTTCTTGTATATAAAACTGAGATAATACTAGGTTGAACCATTTGATTTTTGTGTGTGTGTTAGATCAAAAATACTGTCTTGGAATCTCAGCACCTAGGAAATGGTTTCTAACTCCATTTTCTATTAAAGAAACTGGGTCTCTTGGAGGAATAGATGATTCTAGGCTTAGGGCAGAAAGTATATAAGATTATTGTGGTGCACCTTTTGAAAAAGCCGGAAAGTATTCAAAAAAACAATATGGTGGGGTTATATTAAAGGTTCACATAAACCAATTAAAACAGCTTACATAGCAAAAGCTGGAATGATTTCAGCAACAAAATAAATATAGTAGTTTCCCCTCGTGATAGGAGGTGTGTTTCCAAAGATACATAATGGGTTCCTAAAACAGAGAATAATATGTTTTTTCCCTACTAAGGGACTAATGGACTTATGCAAAATGGACGCACTGGACAAAGCAATAATTCAAAACCTGAGCTATGTTGCATGAGGTTTCGTCATGCCATGCAGAACACCATGCCATTTAAAACTTATACATTCTTTCTGGAATTTTCGATTTAAAATATTTGAACTCTGCTTGACCATGAGTAACTTAAACTGTGGATAAAAAAGGAACTACTTTGACATAATTGGGTTTATAACCCAAAATATAAAATAGATACCCATAAGTCCATGCTGACATAAAAGAATCAGTGAATAAATAGGCAGAAGACAAAGGTGCTGTTTATTTATCTAAGTAATCCTTCTAAGAAGGCAAAGCATTATTCACTATTCCTAGGTGTAGGGTATGAACTGAATCAGATAATCATTGACTTTCTTTCAAAAAGTAGTAAAGAAACCTGACATAACATAACCTCAACCATGTAATCCAGGTCATCATCAAAGTGATAAGTCACATTGATTGATTGTGCCCCTGATTTGATGTACTTTACCTCTGTAGTCTTCTTCCTCCAAACCCATAGCCCTAGTTTAATGACAGTAAAAGCATCATATGAAATATCTTACTACTCAGCCATAAAGAACGAGAAGCTAGAGACATTTATAGCTACATCTGTAGCTAGACATTTATGCACATTGAGGACATACTCTTAAGTGAAATAAATAGGACACACATGTGTAAATACTGAATAGTTTCTCTGGTGTGAGAAACTGAAAGTGTAAAAAAGGATCAAAATGTATAATAGATAATGTGAAATAGGAAGAAAAGCTCCGAAGGGGAAGGGGAATTGGGAGGGGTAGGGTAAAGGAAAGAAGGGAAAGGAATAAATATGAGAAAAGTGGAAACAGAGTCTTTGTAAATAGGGAGGGGTAGAGGGGTTAAAGGGAGGGTAGGGGAAAGGGGAACAAAACCAAAATGTATCATGTAAAGGTACAAATTCCAATGATGAATGTCATATTGTATACTTAAAATATACCAATAAATTTAATGAAAAAATTTCTAACCAGTACTCAAAATTATCAAAGCCATCAAAAACAAGATGAGCCCAAGGAGCCTGAGACATAACCAAAATGTAAAATGGGGTCCTGGATAGAACTCTAAAATAAAGAAAGGATATTTGGTAAAAAGCTTTTGAGAAATCCTGAATAAAGTATGGGCTTCAGTAATGTAAGATGTTGACAATAGGGAAACTAGGTGCAGAGTATGTAGGAATTCTCTGTATTGCCCTTAGAACTTTTCTATAAATCTGAAACTTGTAAAATAATTTTTTTTCGAAAAAGATTGCATATTGGCAATTTCTCATAGCCCAACATAATACTTCTTATAGGGTTGTTGTGAGAAGTAAACTAGAGAACATGTAAATCACTTAATAGTAATTAGGGAAAGTGTTCTGTGGATGATAGTTTTTATGAGAATGACTATTGTTATTTCAGACAGAATAAAGATTGGAGGAGAAAAAGATGGCATTTGTTTATTCAGTGTTATGTGCCAAGAACAAAGATAACTAATAGGTCAATTCAGCCTCAATCAAAACAAAGTTCGCAGGAATATGAAAGTATTATACTGTACATCATAGTAAAATAAAGTATAATATACTACTCAACCTTGAAAGTTCCCATGCTTGTGCCTTACTTACAGAACTAGGTGATTTTTCCTAATGAGCAAGAGTTTTCAATGGAAAGTGATGAGAGTTTTTCATATACTGTTTAATTGGTTAAAAAATACATAGCAAATATTTTTTTAAAGTTATCATTTCAAAAATATGCTATATGGAAAACCTCATTGCTTTTATAATTCCACTTTGTATCATTTTTTTACAATTCTGTCTACTCCCTTCTCTCACCTCTTTAAAAATGGCGTCCTCACTTTCATAATTTTTCTCATAAAGTTGTACATGTAGCATATCATTGTTCCTCACCATCGCTGTTCTCTAATCCCAGAGTAATGCAGATGCTTTTTGTACAGCTTTAAAATATTTAGCTTTCACTTCTGCCTTTATTTCAAAATATAGCTGTCTAGTATTTTAAGGGCCGTGCAAGTATTTCATGTGTTACTACCTCTTGGAAACTTATCCTAAAAAATAGATAAGAGAGAAGCTGTGAACACATGGTTTTGTTTTTGTTTTTTCCCATAATTCTTTTAGAATAGCAAAAAGTTGAAAGGAACCTAAATATATGTCTGTAGGGAGAAAGGATATTAAATTGTAGCACATATATTGAATGAAGACCATTTGATCATTTAAAACATTCATTACAAAGGTTACATAGAACCATAGGGAAATACTTAAAATATGATGAGAGCAAGATATAAAATTATACATTAAAAATATAAAAACACAGGAAAAGGTTAAATGGACAGTTTAAACAGTAACTTTAGTAGGATAATCATTCAACGGATGATCATTTTCTTTGCATCTCAATCATACTGTTTGTTTTGACTTTGCTGTGTGTGTGTATAATGAGCTAGACTATATCAAGTCCTATTTAGGAAGCTAGAGCAGTTCATGACTGCTATTAGATACCTGCTGTCTGGACATGTAACTTTTTGAAATGAGAGAGTCAAGAAAACACCTTTGCTGTCATCCAAATAGTTAAAAGTTCCACTGTTGACCTAAGAGAAGCTTTTCTTGTTGCATACTTATTTTGAGATTATGAGAATACATTCTTGATTACTGTATGTGACATTTATGATAGTTTAATACTATACCACAGTGGTTTGGGGTTTTGATTTTCTTTCTTTTTTTTATTTTAATTCTTGGAAATTGAGACTTCATAATGAGGTTGTATTGAAAGTCATGCAGAATGTTTGAATAGAAGGATAATGTAATGCTTTTCTAATTTTTTTCTTTTACAGGAAAGAATTGATCCTTTCTGGTACTTTAAATCCAATTAAAGACTTACATCTGGGAAAATTGGCCTTAACAAAGTTTCCAAAGAGTCCAGAAACATGGATTCACAGGTGTGATAATTATAGCCTAGTATTTGTGTTTAGAATTGAGGATGGCTGGAGGAAGGAGCAGCAAGTGAAACAGGATCTCACGTTGGTTCACAGCATAAATTTTAAAGTTCATTATCACGTTTAAATCTAGGGGCTGTCATTTATGCTCATGGGAAATTAGCCTCTCCAAGTTCTCAGTTTTCTTATTTGTAAAATGGGAGTAGTAATTACACCTGTCTCATAATTCAGTGTAAATGATATGATGATACATGTAAACACTACCATAATTTCTGGCACATATGAAATGCTCAATAAATGTTAGCTATTATTAACTACACTTAAGTGTACATCCACTGGATGTCAGTAATTCTTAATATTTTGTTGTTAAAACTTTCATTATTTAAAAATAATCACTTACTCAATTTTTTCTACCTTCAGGTTGAAGACTTTTAGTCTGAAAGAGTGCTTTCATAAAATATTTGTTCAAACTAAAGACATTAAGTAATTATATATATACTTTTTTAGTGCTTTTGATTTAATGCTAATGCAAATCTTAAACAGACAAAAGTCTCTTCAATGGTTTAGCTAATTGTATTATATATGTTTTCTTCCAGATTTTATGCTGTAATGCAGAAATTTTCCTTAATTAAAGCTGTCAAAATGCAGTTTCTTATTTGCAAACAAACATATGGGGTGAGGCAGGCACATTTATTTGAAGACATGAACCATGACTTTGCTCCTAATATTTACCAACCATTAATTACAATGATACCTCCATTCACGAATTTAATTTGTTATACAATTTTGGAAAAGATGGCCATGTTTGTGTTTTTGTGGGAAAGATGGCCATGACTGTCACCCAATGTAGTGTTTACAAACAAAAACAAAATCTTGTCAAATGTTTTAGAAGCATTCACAAACCGAGGTAGCACTGTAATACTCTGTCACTGCCACTAGCACCACAAAAACATACAGACCAGCTGCCTTTGTGTTTTCTGGCCAAATGAAGTTTGGGTGTTGTCATTTAAGAACTGATGACTTTCTCTTTTTGACAGATTTTAAAGTTATAAAAAGGTTTCTCTATCCTGTTTGCCCCCCTTAATTCATGCTGCAGAATTTGTTTTCGAAAACAACAAAGCACTAATCTCTCCTTACCATCTCCAAACCTGGACTTAATATCTAGGCCTTACTTTTGCATTGTCTATGTATGGAAATTAAATTGAGAACAAAGAAAACTGGTTATTTTCTGCTCTGGTTTATGGTCGTTGGTTTATGCTCTTCTTTCCTGCATGCTACCTTAACAGGCGATGGGTGCTACAACAGCTAATTCAGGAAGCTTCCTTGCCTTCCTTTGTAACCAAAGGAAACTTGGGGACAATTCCTGCAGAGAGGAAACAGCGACTAATACAGGAAGAGATGGAGGTCTGTGGTGAAGCTGCAGGGAGATACCCAAGCAACTACAATGCCTGGTCCCACCGCATCTGGGTTTTACAGCACCTGGCTAAGCTGGATGCCAAGGTAGGGCTATCATTATGCAGTCTCAGTGCACCCTGCTAGTGTGCTGTTTGTTTCTGGTCATAGTTCATCCTCAGAAGAGCTTTAAAGAAGTAAAGTAGAGAAGTAATGGTCCAGCAGCTCAAGAGGATCCTGACTCCAGAGATTCCCCAGAAATTGCAAAGAGTTTAAATTCCCCACCACTGCAATTGCGGGCGCTGCTGAGGCTGGTGCATTGGGAGAACAAAGACAGATTAAACCAGTAGAGAAAGACTGAGCACATCTCACTTTGCTCTGAAACAGGAAGAAATTATTTCGCCTTTGAGAATTGAAATTATTTCTCAGTACTCTCTCTGTATGTGATTCAATTGCTGAGTCCATTGACTATCTTTTCACGATGTTCTGACCTGGTAGGGAGGGCCGCAGGGAATAGAAGATCTCACCCAGGTGTTCCCAGACATGGCAGATCCTATAAATTTTCCTAGGGATTCCTAAGTCTCATTACAGGTGAACTAAATCAGAGCGAGGATGGATTTAGAGATCAGTATTCTCCATAGGTTCAGGGGGTTATTTGGATGCAGAGTCAGGCTGGGAACTCTCTTGAACTAATCTTTGCAGTTTAGAAATGAGAAGATGGAAGTTTCCAGAGAATTTTAATGGCTTAGACTCAGCTACTGTTCATTGTTCATCAGAATGGGAGCCAGGTATCCCTTGTGCACCTTTTTATGTATTAAAGTACGGCAAATTTTTCTTATGATATTACAGTGCTGTAAGAATGCTAGGGTAGTTTTTAAAAAGTTTCACAGGCTTGGAATAGTTTTAAAAGGGCAAGTTGAAGGTCAGAGTGCTCCAAGTAATGTTTTCAAATTCATAGGGAAGCTTTCTCTGACTTTACATAACTACCTCCTTCCTATATCTCTCTTCTTAGGTTCCTTTCTCCTCTTTGTTTCCTAGCCAGAAATTCCTCCAGGGCAAATAGAGAAATTTTTACTTGAAGAGGGTTTTAAACCAACAATTTTATAAGAATAGCCCTCTCACTTAGAATTAATATGCCTGTGGGCTTCCAGAGGAGAAGCCACATAACAGAGAACAAAAAGCAAAGCATATAGGTCACATCAGCCTGAGTTCAGATTCTGACCCTACAGACTGTATGGAAAGTAAAGCTTTAATGTTCCATTTTTAATGTAAGGACTTTGCTGAGAATGATCAGAGTTAGTGTGTGGAAAGTACTAGGCACCTCACTAAATTTTAGTTCCTTTCTCTGCTCTCCCATAGATAGAAAGTTTAGGTGAAGTTGGCTGCCAGTTTACTTGATAAGGTCAGTGCCATGTATTTGTGAAAAGGTGCCAGAACCCTGTCTTTCCAAGCCACTTGTCCTGTGTATTGGGTATAGCAGTAAAGACAATGAGTTTGGTCTGAACAAATTAAACTAGGATGAAGACCATCAGTTACAAAGCAGCATGACACTTAAAAGGGCTGAGGGAAGCTCATGGTACAGTGGACACAGAAATGACTTCATTTTCCTGAAGCTCATTGGAAACACTTGTCTCAAAGGTCTGGAGGAGCAAATAGAAGTTGTTAGGAAAAATGGAGTGCTTTAGAGCTGGTTGTCTCAGCTTCACAACTTCATATTGAAGAGATAAGGGTAGGAGGATTGGGAATCAGAAGGAAAGCCAGAGTTCAGGTAAGCTAAGAGGTCTTTTTCCTCCCATGATGTGGACCTTTCCATGTGGTATGCCCATAAAATCAGGAACAAGGGGCCAAGGTGATGTTGGTTACTCAAGACCATCTGATGTTAAAGATGACAACTCATCAGTCAGTAGGGTGTTGGCTTAGCTGCTTGTGTCTGCTCCTGAGCACGTAATCTGCCTTCCTTGACCTGTCATTGGGGGGATTTGCCATTCTTTCTGTCACTGCCACTGCTGCTGTGTCTCTTGTTTTCAGTAAAGGATGCTAAATTTTCAAAATCATCTTCTATTGGTATAAGCCAGTGATGGCAAACCTAAAGTTTTCAGTGATAGCAAACAGCCCTCTGTGGCGCATGTGCTATAGTAGGTTTACTACCACAGCTATGAGGCGTTGGGTCCAGCTAGGAGAACACATCTGCTCTGCTTTGTCTAGTAGGGAAGTAATTACAGAAGTACCAGTAGTCTAGAGCAACTTAAATATGAAAAGTAAAATGAACTGGCATTTTTTTTTCTCAAAAAAAATGTAAATGATTTTTTAAAGTTTTACTATCCACTATAGTAAGGTATGAAAATGAGCATTGTAAAAACTTAAAATCTTACTGAAAGGCAACATGGCAGCATTTAATAGACTTAAAAAGGGGAAGGTATCTTTAACAATTCTGCTTCCAAGAATTTCTCCTAGAAAAGTAATGGGAGAGACAGTATGGTATAATGAATGAGGACTCTCCCTAGTCTCATAGACCTTGCATCCTGGCTTTATCACCAGCTTTTCTGTGTAGCCTTGGGAAAGTCACCTATCTTCTTTAACATTTGGCTTCTTCCTTTGTAAAACAGGGATGATGAAAATTCCTCACTCATTCAGTCATGCACCTTGACTGGAAGGAGCCACATAAATTGGCTACTACAGTGCTTTTACTAAGTGCTCAATAAACATTGGCTATTATGTTAAACATGAAGGGTTAGTATATAAAAGCAGGTTTATAATAGTAGGTGTGTAAAACTAGAAAGACCCTCTAAGAGTGAGGGATTAGTTATGTTATAAGTCTATCACAAAGTGGAATATTATGGTGCTACTAAAAAATTATACTTTAGAAAGTTATTAAAAATTCACAATAGGTGAAGGTTATAAAACATCACATAATTTTAATATTTATTAGCATTAAATGAGACAGTGAACAGTGTTTAGAACAGTGCTTGGCATAAAATAAATGTTCAATATATATTCATACATATAGTGTTATGAATATTTTTTTTAGTCAGGAAAACTGTTTAGAAAGTAAAGAATGGTGAGTAGTACTATGGAGTAGGATTATAAGACTTTAATTTTCTATTTTACATTTTTCTATGATGTATATATGTTTAAATGAATATACATTTAAGCTAGGTATAGTGGCATCCACATGTAATCCGAGCTATAATTCCAGCACTCAAGAGATTTAGGGAGGAGGATTGAGAGTTTGAGGCCAGCTGGGCTACAACAGAGAGTTCAAGGCCAACAAGGACTACATCATAGCAAGACCCTGTCTCAAGTAACCAAAATAAATACATATTTAAATAAATTTTAAAATAATGTTCGTTTTGAGGGTAGGGTAGGAGGAAAGACTCACAGCCAAGCAGAATTTATTACTAGCCAATTAAAAGTTGATATAGTATGTCAACCGAAGAAACACATAAGGTCATTTCTTCAGAAAGTATTTACAGGTGTTTATGGTTTGTAAGAATATACAATGTTACAAACACTATGGAAAGCAATTTCGCATTTCCTCAAAAACTTAAACATAGGATTAATAGATATGAAAAAAATAAATCGTCACAATATATTCTTGAAAAAAATTACCATATTCTTCTATTACCTGGAATATAACCAAGAGAATTGAAAACATTTTCATACCAATACTTGTATGAGAATATTTATAGCCAAATTATTTATAATATCCAAAATGTTTATCATCTGTGCAAAAGGAACCAAAATGTGATACATACATTCATATAATGGAATACTGGCCATAATAAAGAGAAGAAATACTAAATGGGTGAACCTTGAAACATTGTGCTGATTGAAAGCAGCCAAATTGAAAAGGCCACAAATTGTGTGATTCCTTTTATGTAGTATGTTCAGAATACACAAAGTAGATTTATTGAGTGGCAGCAACTGGGGAAAAGGGAATGTGGAGTGACATCTAAGAGGATCATTTTTTGGCGGGGAGAGTGATAAACTTTTAAATTAGTTAGCAGTGATGTCTACATTAACACTGAGTATATAGTTTTTATATACTAAAAACTACTGATTTATTTTTCAACTTCAGAAACTGATAAAAGTTTTAAAAATAGCTAAAAAATAGTTTTAAAAAGACGAAAACACTATGTCATTAGATATTTAAATGTTTAAGATACGGTAATTAAAACTATGCTACTGTTTTAAAAATAGTAATGAAAAAGAATATAGAACTCAGAAACAAATCCCATTATATATTATCTGTAGACTTCTGAATGATGAATATGAAAAAAAATGTTTCTACAATTAATGATGCTGATAAAAATTGATTGGCTTAGATTTTTTTTTTTTTTTTTTTTTTTTTTGGTTGTTCTGGTACTCAAATCCAAGGCCTTTTGCATGTACGCAAGCATTCTACCACTGAGCCACACCTGCTTCTCTTGAGTGACTTTTTAGAAATAATTTAGTTAGGTTTTTAATCTATCAGTATACATATAATAAAACTGTAATCTTAATGGATTAAAACTTATATGTAGAAAACAGAGACCTGGAGGACGTTAGGCTAAGTGAAATAAGCCAGCCAATGCTACAAAATCATCCTTGTATGTGGAATATATAAGTAAGCAGTTGAACTCATAGAAACAGATTATGAAGTAGTAATTGCCAGGGGTGAGAGAGGGAGTGAAAAATGAGTTACTAGGCAAAGAGTACAAAGTTTCAGTTAGGATGAAAAAATTTGTAACTATTGTACTGCATAGTGATTATAGTTAAAATCAATTGCAATAATATAGTCATAGAAATATTTATAGCATATGTGATAACTGGTAGATTAAAATGAACATGATTTTTTACTTAGCAAAGTAGTGAAATATTGCTGAGAAACTTAGGAAATAGGCATTAAAATGTACTTCCAATAGAAATATAAATTATACAACCTTAGTAGAGTATATTTTGATAGTACACATAATGACCCTTATAGTAGTGTACTCTTTATTCCAGCAAGTATACATCTAGAAATTTCTGTTGAATAACTGGATAGCACATAGGTTATAAAAGACTAGAAACAAATAGGAGAATAAATTGTACTTAACTTTAGGATTAAGCACTATGCAAGAGTTAAAAGTTATAATGTTTAATGCCATAATTTCTTTATAAGTGGAACAAAATCTATGAGTATTCCAAAGTTGCGTTAAAAATAAACTCTTTGTATATGCATGTGTAAAAGAAGCTGATAGATTGGTTTTATGGCAGAGTGTTGAAAATAGGGATCTGTGGCTGAAAGGATAATGGGTGATTTTTGTTTGGCTTTTCTATATTCATTTTATCACTTTTATGATTAGAAGACAGAACAAATATTTTTTAAATGTAAGGCTGGTAACATCTATTTCCAGTATTCCTTTTAAACCTCTTATTCCTCTGTTTCATATCCATGCTTCTATAGTTTTCTTTCTTATATGGAAGTTGGCAAAGAATAAATATATTTAAAGTATATGATATAAAGACATTCATTTTGTCAGTACCTTAACCTTTGAGTTATAGCTTTATATGTCTTTAGGATGACTTAAAAGTAATTACTGTCTTTTGCCTTTATCTGTATACTTTGATGTTCTAGTAAGAAAATGCCCTGAAACTCCAATTAAAGTTTCTTTATTTAATAATTCATCCTTTCATACCTTAAGAAAAAGGATATAGATTTTTTTCTGAAAAAGCCATAGTTTTTTAAGAAATTAAATTGGTTTTGTTGAAAATCTTTCATATATGTGCTATTTTTGCCTCAAAATTGAACAATAAGTTCTAATTTTTCTATGAAGAAATATCTTATAAGACAAAGTTTTTCATATTACGTGAGTTTATTTTAAATAACTAGTCATTTCAAACCAGATTGAGAAGCCATACCAAAAGTAAAAAGCTGCTGAATTATAGCCTAGGTGTCTGCAAACTAATTCTTCAGAAATGTAATAACATTGAATTAATTTGTTTTTGAGGCAGATATTTATTTGGTGCTATTTTCAATCACCTTATAAAATTAAAGAAGTGATCTTATTGTCAGTTTCTCAGATTTTATTGCCTCTAGAGATAAATTTAGGTGGTTATATATAAACTCATTAGAACTTAAAGGAAATATTTAAAACATTCCACTGATAAAACTTGAATGTGCTGACTTCAAGTATCTTACTGCTTTGTGCTTGTGACCTCCTTCATTAAATCATTCATTCATTTATTCATAAAGCATTTATGTATCCAATCTGCCAGAGGGAATAGAGGCATGAAATCATTAATTAGGAATGAAAAAATACTTGAAGCATTAAAGAGAGAGAGAGAAACTAAAGTGCCTGCAGAATTTTGGGGGGAATGAAGACATGTATAGAAAACACTTCTGTGTATGTAGTGGATCCTATAAGGGCTATGGAAGTTTAGAAGAGTGAAAGTTCTTGGAGCAAAGAAAAGGAGTATGTGGAAGGAGGAGTGAGGAAGAAGGCATTTGCCTGGGACCTTTCACAAGCATGTGAAGACTTCACTGGCATTGTGCTATCTGTATGTTCACAAGTTTATGTCTTCTTTTCTTTTCTTTTTAAGGTCTGAAAATTTTCTGGCAGAACGTGATCAGCTCTTGATAATACCTTTCACTGATCAAAACTCACTTTATGTTTGCTGCCTGTCCAAGACAGTACCAAACAATTTTTTTGTAATGCAGCTTTTCTTTAGTTTGCAGGATTGGTAATATAAAGCTTTGAACAATTTACTGCTGAATTGTATCAGTTTTAAAAAACATTTATCATTTATGGTGAGTTTAGGGCAAATAGTGTTCATTATTATTTTAGAATTTAGCTTTTCTCTATGTGCCAATCAAAATGGGAATAGTCAAGGGGTGGGGATTTAGCTCAGTGGTTCAGCCGCCTGCCTCACAAGTGCAAGGTCCCAAGTTCAATCCCTGGTACCAAAACAAATAAACAAAATGTGAATAGTCAAGATCAAGGGGAAAAATGACAAATTCTTAATTCTGTGGTTTAAAAAACCTTTTGGGCTGGGGTTTTAGCTCAGTGGCACCGTGCCTGCCTTGTAAGCATAAGGTCCTGAGTCTATCCCTGGTACCAGGGGAGCGGGGTGGGGGGGCCAGAGAAATCACTATTACTTTATAAAGGAGAAGAGACATTAGTATGTATTAAGCTTCTAAATGACAGTGCTGTGCTTGACAGTGTATACAAAACACTAATGAGAATGATTGTCAAACAAGGAATAAATAAAGGAGAAATCAGAAGTGTTAATGGAGAAAGAAAAACCTTTGGAAATTATTCTCACTTCCCTTTTTCCTTCCTACAAGATTCTTCGTGATGAACTATCTTCTACTAAACATTGGGCATCCATGCACGTTTCAGACCACAGTGGATTTCACTACCGCCAGTTTTTGTTAAAGTCTTTGATTAGCCAAACTGTGATAGATGATTCTATATTAGAGCAAAACTCTTTGAAAAGTGAGTCAGCTCTGGTTCTTCCAAAAGATGAAGAAGCATCGTCTTCAACAGAGGAACCAAGGATAAATCTTTCCCATCTTCTAGAAGAGGAAGTGGAATTCAGCACTGATCTTATTGATTCCTACCCAGGACACGAAACCCTTTGGTGTCATAGGTAAGAGAAGGGGCAAGGGCATTTCCTATATGAAACTTGGCATTTTCTTGTGAGAGGTGCAGATGTTGTTATATCTGACTTCTGCCTTTTTGTGAATTCTGATCATCTGATTGTGGAGCTATGACAGAGTGAGAAGGGCTTTGTGTTATCATCATTAGCAGTGGCAGCATGAAGCTCCTCATTGAGATCTTTTCCTGTGGCTTAGGGTAGTGGAACCTTGATTCTGCAGCAGAATAACCTGTGTTATTTCCAAAATAAAAAGCAAGAAAAACAAAACCAAACAGAAACAAAGATTTCTGGACGACTTCTTGAGATGATATCCTGACATTTAGCATATCTAGAATGAAGTGCTGCCATCTGTTTTGTGTGGTGTTTTTGTTGTTGTTGATTGTTTGTTTGTTTGTTTTTGGTACCAGACATCGAACTTGGGTCCTTGCACTTCTGAAGGCAGGCCACAGAACCACTGAACTAAATCCCCTCCGCTTTGTTTTGGGTTGGGGGGGTTGGGGGGGTTGAGACAGGGTCTCACTATGTTTTGTTTTTTAAAGAGAAAAGCTTTACAGATAGTTTTGATGTAGTCAAGATTTAGATTATTAATTACAGCCTGAGAATGCAGCTTGCTTCCTTTATTTATTATTTAGGAACCTAATGGTTTTAAGAATAATCTCAGTGTTTTTTTAAATACTTAAAATGTTAGAGAATTTTTCTTTGGGTGCAGGAAGAGACTAGTTTTGAGTACATTTGACAGTAATGTAAATTTTACATTGGAATGAAGTTCAGATATATGGACACCTTACTTCAGTTATTTGGGAGTTTTTCTATTTAGAGGTATCTCCCATCTTCATAAATCCAGATTCTACTTCAGGCTATAGGATATAATTTTCAAACAGAAGGCTTGTACTGAGCAAGAAGTATGCATTTTTAAAAGGTGTGTATTTCTTAAGTTATTAAAAACTCCCTCCCCGACCTTTCTTCATTACAGTCTTTCTTGTAGGCTATTTGAGGAGATTTGGGCAACCTCATTTCCATGCTAAATATATTCAGAAGGTAAAAGTCAGCTTCTCCTTTTTGGCACCTTCATAAATAGGGAATTCTCTCTTTCTCTTAATATCAAGACTATTAATGCACATTTCCAAAAAGAAGATAGATCTTAACTTGAAATCGTTTTGGTGTTAAAAGATCTTTGTTGCTGTTCTGTGTTTAAGCATTTTAATAGCAAGACTTGGGGGATTTGAGAAAACATTTACATAATAAAGGTTAACATTGAAGTCAGGCAATGGTACATTATACATTCCCTTTTTACTCTAGCATATGCAGGAAGTAAATGAATAGAGTTATCTTTTAGGGCCTTAGAGCTAATAATACAAATGATGAAATGTAACTTAGAACCTATGTAGTTTACCATGTTGTGTATCATAGATCTCCCACTCCCAAATTAAAGTTTATTTATAGATTAGACACAGGGGTCTTAATTGTTAACAGACAGTTCTAGGTGATTCTAAGGGCAGAAATACTCTCCTTGGTAGGAAAAGAGGAACTATATGCTTTAACATGCTTTCTTCAAAGTCAAGCACATTTTAAGAATAGTGATAGATTTAGAAGAAAATTCTGTTGATTTTTAGATAGACCAACAGCAGCAGATGTATTATTGTAACTTTAAAAGGATTGGATAAAGGCCATGAACTAAGCCTCTAGAGAAACCATCTCTAATTTTTGACTCACTTGTCTTTTAAACATCAGTGTGGTATGTTTTTTGCTTTATTTATATAATAACAAGGCATATTGAGCTAAGATCTGTTTTTACTTTCATATTTTAGTTACCAGGGAGTAACAGTGCCAGGTCATTGTTTCCATCTCAGTAAATGCTTATTGAAAAACCTTTAGAGCAGTAGTCTTTCTCACAAACCAGTAAGCTAGGTTGAAGGCCTTTGTCCAGATACCTAGAAGTTTCATTTCAACTGTTTTTCCTCCTTCCCCCAGATATCTTGAGGTGATGAAGTGGGCAGCAAATTCCATACTGTATATTTTGAAATTACCAACTTCTTCCTCCAGAAAAATTTGACTTTTTCATGTGATTTTATTTTCTTCCTTCCCCTCATAGGCGGCATATTTTCTATCTTCAACATTACTTCAGCAGGAGGCTTCCTCACAGCACAATACAGCTGTCACCTGCAGACAGCCCTGGGGAAACATTGAGTGACTTGCACCTCGTCCCTGGAGGTCCCCATCTATCTCTGGCAATGGAAGTGGATGGCCTGAATGACTGTAGCAAGCAAGGCTATTCTCAGGAAACCAAACGCCTGAAACGGACCCCAGCTACAGACTCCGTGGGCCTAGAAATGGAGCACAGATTCATTGATCAAGTGTTATCTACTTGCCGGAATGTAGAACAAGCCCGGTATGCCAATGCATACAGGAAATGGCTAGTCACTTTGAGGCAGTGAAAGAGGTGGATTAATCCTGCAAGGTTCCCCTTTTAGTGCAATATCGCTCTCCTATCTCATTGACATAGTTGCATGAATTTTGCTATTGCTGGCTTTGTTCCTCTCCTTTAGGTTAAAAATCCTTAGAAAATCTTTTATTTATTTTAAGTTGGCATTCCTTTGGAGATAAAATAATTATGTAATTTCTTCCTGCTAAATAGTCTTTTTCTTTTTTAACTCTTTATCCTTTATATACATGGGGCTTCTCATCTCTGCCCACTTCAGTTCAGTTGCTACATATGCAAATTTTAAATAAATTAGGAGTTTATGTATGTTGTGTTTCAGCTGAAGAACATAATACAGATGCAAAAGGACTTGATCTTACTGTTGTTTTGAGACTCAAATGGCTAGATTAATGGATATGTAAAAATATAAACCAGTTTTCTATCTCTGGCATGTTTTATTCAAGTTATAGATTAGGATAGCCAAAGTCAAAAGTATTGGCACTTATATCAAAAACTGCCTCCAATGTAATCCATTTTTAAATAGTTACTTTAAAGGAAGGGGGTATGTAATTACAGTACTGGAAAATTAATTTTATTACTATTTTTAATAGATTGTTTTACCTCATATTTGATATATGCCAAAACAGTCAAATCAGCCCTTACAAAATAAATTTTTAAAATCCCAGAATGCCATTTTTAGTTGTTGCTGCCTTTTTCCTTCCACAATCATATAAAGCAAAAAATACATAGAAATGTATTAGTAAAAATTTGCCTTAAAAGTTAAGTTATTGAGGTTATACTGGATAAACTTCAAAATTTTTTGTCAAGTGATTATTAAACAGTTTGTTGGCAAAAGCTGGAGGAAAGAACAATTTTGGAGATTAGTTCTTCAATTTTAAAATGAAACAAAATACCTTGAAACTGAATTTTATCAGGGATGCCATACCAAAGTATCCACATTATGTCTGTATTTCATCTTTTCAATAACAAGGGCTCAGTTTTTCAGGTTGGTAACATGGGGATGGGAGGAGGATCAGGTACTATCTACGTTCTTACTATCTTTCCCCCTTTATAAAATGGTTTGTTTCTTCTTTGCAAATATCTTTTTCTTTATTTTACCTATCCCACATATTTTTTGTCACTTTCATGTTTGTATATTTTCTGTCTTCTGTCCTAATTTCAGAAATTTCTACTGAAGCTGTTAACGCTATTTCATTTAATTTTGTATATCTACACACACACACACACACACACACACACAGGAAATTAGAATTAATCGCTACCCCTCTAAAAGTTCCTATAAGAATGGAAGTTGTCTCTTGTCTTATGCGTGTGTAAAATGTGAATAATAGTTACAGTACTAAGTGTGACCACCAGGCTTTCCCTATTTTTCTAGTCTGTGGGATGGGTAGAAGGATGTAGGAAAGTCAAGCCTTTCCTGTCTCATTCTTGTGGAAAGTAGACTTGAGTTAGATTCACTCCTTTAAGGGAAGAGGAATAAGTGCTTTACTTCGTCATCATAGTATTTTGAATGGCAGACTGTTGAACCTAAGTGGCACACTTAAGAACACCAAAAAAATTATCTAGCTTGATTCCAATAGACAAATTTAGTCTTCCTTCTTAGGGCAAAAAATACTTATTATAAAGTGAGGAAATAATTGCCATTATGAACAAAATCCTTTTGCCCCTGGTACAAAGCATATTATGAATCAAATACCTCAAGGCCTGTGTAGACCTCTGTAGATAAAACCATTAGATTTATGATTTTTAGTGCCTGTAGAGGTTGGGTAGAAACTACACAGGGAAGACACAGGAGGTTCCATCCATTCCAATAATACGTGTTGCCAAATTCTGGCCTTATTCAGTATTACCTTTTTTCTAAGCGTCATTTTTAGTATTCCCAAAATAGGGCTTCTTATACTTTGACATGAGTACCTGTCAGGACATGATTATAGATTATATTATATGAACATTAGCTAAATTTTTGTAGTATTCCCTGCCTTTTTTATACCTTTCGTTCAGTAGCTTTCAGTATCCTGTCCATCTCATGTTAACCACCTTTTTATCTTCTAAGGCTTACTCAACCCACCGCTTTCTAAAGCCATGTAATCCTTTAATGTAGCTTGGTGTCTTTGTCTTCCTAGTAAAGTTTTAAGTAGGGGGTGAAAAATACAAATATCCAAAGGATACTGTTAGTATGTGACTTTTGTGTGCTACTTTATTCTAAACTATGCATTTCTTGAGTGTTCATTCGCAAGAAAATTTATAATTGTCCTATATAGTTGTGGCTTTTTCCTAAGTGCTTGACATTTAAACTCACTAACATCATAATACTTCTCTGACTAAATGACCTCATGCAGTAGAAAGAATATTTCTCTTTTCAGGAGCTTGTTAGTCTTTATTTTTCTGAATGTATGTAGAGTTATTAAAAGACTTGGCACACATTTCATCAAATTTCACTGGAAGAATAGCAGGGCATCATACCATCCTGTGGGTCACTAATAGGTACTGACAAACAAAAAGCAATAAGATCTGTAACTATTGCCACCATAACCCTTGCCCTACCTTTTTTTTTTTTTTTTTTT